>NW_028227274.1:38745000-38992500 GCF_978045245.1 Mus caroli | reverse complement strand
AAGGGCTTAGGACATAGGACTAAGCAAATGTGAATTTGACAAGAGAGTCTGGGCTATAGCCACGATCTCATTTAGCATTACCTAATCTAGTAATTGGATACCTAAATCTATCCCATGAGATGAGTTAATGGGTACACATAATTATTACTCACTGAAGAATTTTTATTCAATGAAATATGTAGAGTTCGTAAAAATTTAGGGTTTCGAAAAAACCAAAAAAACAACAACAACAACAAAAAAAAAAACAAAACCAAGCAACCACCTTACAGCAGATAATTAACTCACCATTCTAGCAAAGTCTAATGAGCACAATTAAAACTAACAGCAGTCGTATGCTGAACTGACTGTTCTGTGTAAATCATTGTGTATAACCTTCACAACACCCATAACAAAGTAATGGTAACATCATCCTGCTTTAGAGTTAAAGAAATGACAAGCAGAAAGAATTTCTAAGAGTTTTTATTTCTTTTATTTCCCTACGAGATACAGCTAAAAATTCAGGGGACTAATCTGAAACATTTTTATATATTGAAACTGAGGCTAAGTCTGTTCACAATGAAGGTTTCCCCCGAGGAGGGCCAACAAAACAAAACTAAACAAAAGAGTCATCACTTAGGTTATTTAATGTCAATATTAGATGAAGTAAGATGTTGGTCTTAAAGGAATTTTAGGTGCGAAATTTAGATTGGTTAAATATAAAATGAGATGCCCCTACTTATAGTAATAATAATAGCCCTAATAGGGCTAACAGATCCCCTGCTTCATATTCTCCTTAATCTTAACACCATGTTCATGTACATTGCTTAGATTTCAATGAACAAGTTTACAGAAGGGGGGCAGGGGGACAGAGTTCTTTGGGATAGGAATGCTTGCACTTTATCCTCGAATGCAGGAAGTCCATGTCATCTGTCTTAGTCAGGGTTTCTATTCCTGCACAAACATCATGACCAAGAAGCAAGTTGGGGAGGAAAGGGTTTATTTGGCTTACACTTCCATACTGCTGTTCATCACCAAAGGAAGTCAGGACTGGAACTCAAGCAGGTCAGGAAGCAAGAGCTGATTCAGAGGCCATGGAGGGATGTTCTTTACTGGCTTGCCTCATCTGGCTTGCTCAGCCTGCTCTCTTATAGAACCCAAGACTACCAGCCCAGGGATAGCACCACCCACAAGGGGCCTTTCCCCCTTTATCACTAATTGAGAAAATGCCTTAGAGTTGGATCTCATGGAGGCATTTCCTCAACTGAAGCTCCTTTCTCTGTGATAACTCCAGCTGTGTCAAGTTGACAGAAAACTAGCCAGTACATCATCCTACCAGTAAAGAAATGGCCATCAAACTTAATATGATTTGGGAATAGCAGAAGTAAAATGCTAATGAAAGAATGACAAATAATAATAATAATAACAATAACAACAACAACAACACAGAAGCAAAGGAGATTTCCACATAGTGAAGTATGTCATCAGATCACATTTCAGAATACCCCAGAGGACCAATAGGTGACACTTGAATTGGGCATTATAAAACCCATGTTTTATGTCTGCTTTAAAGTGGGGATAGATTTTGAAGTTGAACAAGCAATCTCTCATTTTCTCAATTCTTTATCTATATGGAGCTGTGACAAAAGGATGGACCATCTAGAGACTGCCATATCCAGGGATCCATCCCATAATCAGCTTCCAAACGCTGACACCATTGCATACACTAGCAAGATTTTGCTGAAAGGACCCTGATATAGCTGTCTCTTGTGAGACTATGCCGGGGCCTAGCAAACACAGAAGTGGATGCTCACAGTCAGCTAGTGGATGGATCACAGGGCCCCCAATGGAGGAGCTAGAGAAAGTACCCAAGGAGCTAAAGGGATCTGCAACCCTATAGGTGGAACAACATTATGAACTAACCAGTACCCCGGAGCTCTTGACTCTATCTGCATATGTATCAAAAGATGGCCTAGTCGGCCATCAGTGGAAAGAGAGGCCCATTGGACATGCAAACTTTATATGCCCCAGTACAGGGGAATGCCAGGGCCAAAAAATGGGAATGGGTGGGTAGGGAAGTGGGGGAAGGGTATGGGGACTTTTGGGATAGCATTGGAAATGTAATTGAGGAGAATATGTAATAAAAAATATTAAAAAAAGAGAAATGCCTAAACCCAATGCGGCTTTACCGAATATGTTTTAATTCTTTCCCAGGGGTAGGTTACATGGGAAGCATACTGAGAAGAGATCTAGCTATGACATCATTCATTTCAATAGTTATGCCAGAACTCAACTCCAAAAGTGTTACACTTTTAAATTTTATTCTTACCCTTTACACAGATATCTCATAAGGCTCTTCCTTAATTTTATATGCTTCAAGATTGTGTAAGATTTTAGGATTATTCTGTACATTTCTCAATCCAGCCTGCAATTGTATGCTCTCCACTTCTCTTCCCATGCACAGTTCATGTTTCCCCTCTCATACCTGAGCTCTTCCTTGTCACATCAACTGCTGTCCATGCTTCCTTTTGATGAAACACCATGATGAAAGAACAATCCAAGTGGAAAGGATTTATTTGGTTTACACTTCATACTGTGGTTCATCATCAAAAATGTCAGGACAGGAACTCAAGTTGGGTGGGAACCTAGAGGCAGGAACCATGGAGGGATGTCACTGGTTTGTTCATCATGGCTTTCTCAGCCTGTTTTCTTATACAACCCAGGGCTACCAGCCAATGGATGGCATCACTCACAATGGGCTGGGTCCTCCCCAATAAACCACTAATTAACAAAAAGCCTTACAAGCTTACCTGCAGCATGATATTATGGAGGCGTTTTCTTAATTGAAATTCTTTCCTCTTAGATGACTTTAGCTTTTGTCAAGTTGACATAAAATTAACCATCACACCTTCTTTAGCTTAATGATGTCTAAAATCTGTGATACTAACACTACCCTTACCTTTCTGTTCCAGATACTTTCCATATCTTGAATGTGTTGCTTATTTTATATCTGACAAAATAGGTTAATATATATTAATATACAAAATAATGGTAGATTCAATTTCATAAAACAAACAGTGCTACATGCAAAGATACATGTTAGCCTCAATACAGTAACAGAGCTACTTAAATACCCTGTATGCACTAATACACAGACCATCCTAAACATTTTGATTAGGAATAGAGAGGCATTTGAAAAGACTCTGGTAAGGAAAATGGAATATTGAAAGGGACTTATTACAATAGACACAACTTAAAACAAAAATCATTAGGTTATAATTTAAAAGCTTATATTCAACTAAATGGGAATTGTAAACATAGTGTTGTGGGTAAGTTGAATATCTTTTTCTCACTCTGTAATAAAATCCACTCAAAGTTGATTCAGAATATTAAGTCAGGAAACTAAAAAATATAGAGGACAAAGTTACAGGACTCATTTGAAGACAATGGTGTAGGCAAGTGCTCTCTGGATTCAACTCCAGTTGCTCAGGAATTATTGCTACAGAGACCTTGTTTCCAACACCTGAAAAGATTAAGAAGAGAGAGAGATAACATTTTCAATGAGTTCATGAATACATTCAACCTAGGTTTAAGACCTCGGTTGTGGGATTCCAAAGATTAAATGTCAGCAAAGAATGGACAGAAGTATTGCAACCAATGTCTCAAGGAAGCTGAGTTTGCATTCAGCTGTATAGACTACCTACTTGTTGTATATTTCTCCTAGTGGACAGGGTCTATTTTTAAAACATCTGGATATTGTAAAAAAGACCCTTATTTTCTGGAATCTGACATGTAGCAACATCCACAAGCACAAGAATGCAAACTAAAAGCTCATTCAAGAAGCAATTTCTACAGTGAAGGAAAAAAGAAAAAAAACTAAGCAAATAAAAAGTGAACCTCAAATTGAGAGGAGCAGAGAGATATGAATCTAACCTGACTCATTCCAGCCCAGGGAAGGTAAGAAACGAGAAGCCAAGAGGTGCCCCCAGTGACTTTCAATCTGACACTGTCCTTTCGTGATTTGTTCAACTTCTCTTGTCTTTGTCCTGTATGTCTCTTATACTCCCTCCCCAAGGATATTATGTATGTAAAATAATATTATTATCCTATCAATTAAAATGTAAAATGTCATATGCAAATGATAAATGTCTTTATTGATGAACACATGCCAGAAATGTTGAGGTGAGCTCCCTAAAATCCAAGAATAAAGAAGAGCTCTTAAGTCTGTTGTTTGGGCTTCCAGCTTCTCAGATGTCAGCCATTCAGGGATATGAGCTCTCCTGCCATTATCTCTGCCCTCTCTTTTAGGGGCTGGGAATCTGATATTCCTTTTAGCTACTGTTCACTTTATAACTTTATCCTTCTTCCAAAACTGCTACTACCTGGAGAAGCTTGGGGTTTTCCTGGTATCATCTGTTTAAAAATTTGGATCATCACAAGATACGAGGAACTACTATAACCTATCCTGGGTACACGCCCTCAGCTTCAGCTGCTCTGACTTACTGTAAACTTGTAGTCTCCTTCCTTCTATGTGTGATTGACTGTACCCCTAGGAAAGAGCTGAGAAAGGAAAGGTGTAGTATGTCTCCACCAAAGCATAAGCAATTAGAACAGGAACAACTCTGTGCCTTTGAGGAGTTGATCCAGAACCTGTGGCTGGAAAAAAAAGAGTGACTAAAGATCATACAATCATTTTGGAAGGTGAACTCTGACCAGGCAACCCTAGTGCATGATTTAGAAAAGCTTTTCCAAACTGTGGTCTGCACTTCACCTGTGTTTTCCATACTGGCTTCATGTTAACACAATGCAGGGCCAATTAAGCCATCCATAGTAGACAAGGCCTTGAACCAAGGACTACACAGAAGTATGGAGAATGCTCTTAGCCTTGGCAGATTTTTTTCACGTCTTGGTGCCTAGGAAGCTGTGTTCAGAGTTTCTCTAGTCTTCCAGTGCCGAGATGGTCATGGCATAAAATCATGTGAAGTTCTGATGAGGGTGAGGAATGAATTTCCCATTAAGCATCTTTTTGTAGTGAGAATTTTGGTTTCTTAAAAAACCCAGTTATGTTAGGGGAATCTGTTTTTGTTCTAATCCCACATGTGGGAGAAGAGATTGCTTCAGTTTGTCCACAGCCATTAACTTTGGTGGCCTTGTGCTCTAGTGGGACATGATTTTTGCCAGCTGCAGATAGTTGAATTTTGGGGAGTCTGGAGAGAGTATAAATGCAAGGGACCCAGAGAGAGGATGTGGTTCCTGCTGCTCCCCTGATGCTGCTCCACTGATGCTCCCCTCACTGCTGCTGGTTCTTCCTGCTTCTTTTGCTACTGCTGGATTCCTGGTTTGTGGATACATTTTCTGGATTGGGGATGTCCTAATGACTAAGATTGGACTTGCCCCTAGGAGCCTGACACCCCTAGTTAGCAGGAAGTAGTCTAAAAAGGTCTGTACCCCCTTTCTCTTCTTTCTCTTCAACCTAGTTTTATAGTGTTAGAGAGAATTTGGGTGCAGTAAGTGTTGGACACATGTTAGGTATAAGAACCCAATAAATTATCCAAAATATATGCATATGACTTCCTTTATTGCATTATTTATTCACTTTACATCTCAGTCACAGCTCCCTCTTCCCTGTGGCCTTCACAAAGTTCCTTCTCCCACTCCTCTTTTCCTTTTCCTCTGAGAAAGGGGGAACTCTCCCATGGGTATCACCAGACCTTGCCACACCAAGTCACTGCAGGGTTAGACTTATCCTTTCCCATTGAGGACAGAAAGGTGACCCAGTGAGGGGAACATATCCACAGGCAGGCAACAGATTCACAGACAGCCCCCACTCCAGTTGTTGGGGGACCACCATGAAGACCAAGCACATATGCTAAATACATGTGGATGGCCTAGATCCAGTCCATGGTTGCTCTTTAAGTGGTGGTTCAGTTCCTGGGAGCTCCCATGGGTTCAGGTTAGTTGATTCTGTTGGTCTTCTGGTGGCATCTCTAATCCTTCCATCTAATATTTGACAGGTCTCTGGATCTGTTTCCATTGACTGCTGAATGGAGCCTCTCAGAGGACAGTCATGCTAGGCTCCTGTCTGCAAACATAACAGAGTCTCATTAATAGATTCAGGAATTGGTTCTTGCCCACAGGATGGGTCACAAGTTGGGCCAGTCATTGTTTGGTCCTTCCCTCAGTCTCTCCTACATCTTTGTCCCTGGACTTCTTGTAGACAGGACACATTTTGCATCAAAGGTTTTATTGGTGGGATGCTGTCCTCATCCCTCCACTAGGAGTCTTGCTTGGCTACATGGAGAGGTGGCCACTTCAGTCTCCATATCCCCTACTACTAGGACTCTCAAGTAGAGTCACCATCATGGACTCCCTCAACATTCCCTGGTCTCTGGCATGTCCTAGAGGTCCTCCTCTCCAGTGCCAGTTTCACTTCTCCTTCGTTCTTCCTACACCTGATCACCTGCTCTTTTCTCCTTCTCATCCCCTCTCCTACCCAACCTTCCCTTCATCCAACTCCAATGACTATTTTGTTTCACCTTCTAAGTGAGATTTAAACATCTCCCTTAGGCCCTCCTTGTTACTTAGCTACTTTGCATTTGTGGGTTGTAGCATGGTTACAACCTGTACTTTATAGCTAATATCCACTTATAAGTGAGTGCATATCATGCAAGTCATTTTGGGTCTAGTTGCCCTACTCAGGATGATCTTTTCTAGTTCCATCAATTTGCCTGCAAATTTCATGATGTTCTTGTTTTTAATAGCTGAATAATATTCCATTGTGTAAATGAACCACATTTTAAAAAATCCATTCTTCAGATGAGGAACATCTGGGTTGTTTCTAGTTTCTAGCTATTATGAATAAAGGTACTGTGAAGATAGATGAACAAGTATCCTTGTGGCATGGTGGAGCATCTTTTGGGTATAGGGCCAGGAGTGGTTTATCTGGATCTTGAGGTAGAACTATTTCAGATTTTCAGAGAAACTACAAAATTGATTTCCATCCATTTGGCTAATGCCAGGGCCAAAAGAATGGGAATGGGTGGGTAGGGAAGTGGGGGGCGCTATGGGGGACTTTTGGGATAACATTGGAAATGTAATTGAGGAAAATATGTAATAAAAATATTAAAAATTAAAAAAAATTGATTTCCAAAGGTATTGTACAAGTTTGCATTCCCACCAGCAATGAAGAAATTTTCTCCTTGCTCCACACCCTTTCCAGAATGTTTTGCTTCTTGAGTTTTTGATCTTAGCTATTCTAATGATTGTAAGGTGGAATCTCAGAGTCATTTTGATTTGTATTTTCCTGATGACTAAGGACACTGAACATTTCATTAAGTGTTTCTCGGCCATTAGAGATACCTCTGTTGAGAATTCTCTATTTAGCTCTATACTCATTTTTTAATTGGGTTATTTGTGTTGTTGGTGTTTAACTTGTTGAGTTCTTTATATTTTTTGGATATCAGTCATCTGCCAGATGTAGAGTTGGTGAAGATCTTTTCTAAAACTCCATTCTGTTGTTTTGTTCTATTGACCATGTCCTTTGCCTTACAGAAGCTTTTCAGTTTCATGAGGTACCATTTATTAATTGTTGATCTTAGAGCATGAGCCACTGTTGTTCTGTTTGGAAAGCTGTCTCCTGTACCATAGTTCATAGCTCAAGGCTTTCCTGCATTTTCTCTTCTCTTATATTTAATATGTCTGATTTTAAATTGAGGTCTTTGATCCATTTCTACTTGAATTTCATGCAATCTGATAAATACAGGTCTATTTGCATTCTTCTACATGCAGACATCCAGTTAGATCAGCACAATTTGTTGAAGATGCTCTCTCTTTCCATTGTATGGATTTGGCTTCTTTGCAAAAAATCAAGCGTCCATAGTGTGTGGGTTTATTTTTTAATGACTTCGATTTGATTCCAGTGATCAACCTGTCTCTTTCTATACTAATACCATGCAGTTTTTATTACTATTGGTCTGTTGTAGACCTACATGGTCTTATCATAAGATTATATGCTGGGCCTGCTTACACTATATAGAGCAGAAAGAAGGAATTTTCTTCATGTTGGATGAGCTGAGTTTCCTTGCACTAGGCTAGATTCACACTTATGCCACTCAAACCATCTTTTAGGCCACTATGAATCTGTATACTCCCTGATAATACTTTATGATATTGCTGGAGTCAATAATTCTCTGATCTTGCTTAGTTCTAGGGAATTGGACTCCTTAAATTAGTGGGCAACAATTGACAATAAGAGATTTCTTCCTGCAGCCAGAAAGAATTTCATCTTCACAGTACAGGTACCATTGTTCTGTGGCCATAGTCATGGCTGTCATGAACAGAGTGTAACCATCACAGACAATCAATGAGAGTCTTCCTCCCTCTCTCTGAGCAACAAACCAACATGGATTTACTATGGGCCCTGAGTTTAAAATGGGCAATAAGTATTGAAAATCTTTAAAGACAAAAGAGATGGGAGGCAATGCCAAAGGAATCCAGATTTTAAAAATCTACCATTCAAAAGCAAGTTACTAAATATACTTTGAAGACAAATATTAAATAGACCACATCATAGGAAGCACCTGACTGAAAATGTAGGTTGAAATAGAAAGAGTCTCTCTGCTCCTCTTTCTAGTTTCAACTATTAGCTTTTTCTCTGATTTCTAAGGCAGCATCCAAAACACTTATTTTCTACCTCTTTGCTGAAGGAAGGCATCTAAGAAGAAGTGTGAAAGCTAGCTAACAACATTTGTTTTTTCTTTAGTTTTTGACTCTATTAATGTTCATTACAAAAGTCAAAGAACAGATGTGGAGGCTCATAAGTCCCAACAAATAATTTTGTCACAAAGTATTAGGTAACAGATATAATAGGGTATATCTTTTTTTAAACTTTATAAACTACTTTGTCTTCACATTTGATGCCATATATATATATATATATATATATATATATATATATATATATATATATACACACACACATCAATAATGCTAGACAAGGGAGCCCAGTGGGAGAAAGAGGATCCCACAATAGGAAAAGGAGTCAGGGACTGTCCTCAGTCCTACTCTTAAGATTCTCACAAGAACACCAAGTTATTGAGCCATAACAAATATGCAGAAGACCTAGGTCGGATCCCTACCTGCTCTCTGATCTCTGCTAGTCCCCGTGAGTCCCTTGTTCTCCTGGTGTGTCACTGAACGTACTGGTTCCTCTAATCCTTCCCTCTCCTTAGTAAAGCTTCCCCTAATGCTTGGCTGTGGGACTCCGCATCTGCTCCCATCCGTGCTGTATAGAGTCTCTCCGGTCTCTGTGATGATGATTAATCTAGATTCCAGTCACAGAACAATATGCAGGCAGGATCAACTCTAGGTCTAAGCTTTTGTGGCTGGGCTGATGTCCCAATCTCTTCACTTGAGACCCTGTGTGGTTGCAGAAAATGGTGTGTTTAGATTCCAAGTCCTCCATTCTAGGCTGTATGCTAGGGTTGCTTTTATAGATTCTATGAAGCTTCCATTCCACTAGGTTTCCACCTCTTAAAGAGAGGATACCTTGTGAGTGTTCAGAGCATTGATGTAGTCAGTAGTCAGTTTGAAGTTGTAGAGGAAACTAGAAATTGCATATTTTATTGGCTGTCAAAGCAAACATGCAGGGAAAAAAAGGCTGTGAGAGTTAAAGGAAAGAAAGAAGTTGAGATGTTTTACAAAGAGCAGAAAGAGTGAGGGCCATTTGGATATGGAAGGTGGTGAGGAGAAGGGAAGGCTTCAAGGTGGCCTCAAGATTCACAGCTCACACAGGAAAGGCTAAAGCCCACCTGCTGGTTGAAGCATCAAGACTAAGCTAAGAAATCTTTGTGTGTATAGGATCAGAAAAGAAAGGGGGTGAACTAAGTGAGCCAGGGCAGGTTTGGAATGTGATGAAGGAAGTTGTCACAACAAGCTTAGTCAGCGTTTACCATTAAGAACAGTTATCAGCATTTTATCTGTTAGTTTTACTGAAAAAGAAATTTGAAATAATCCTGATTACTTTTTAGACTCAATTATTTTAAATACAATATCAGCCAAGCAAAGTAAGAGGCTGGAGTTGAAGATTTAATTTGTAAGTTTTTCTAACTGCTTGATACTTTTGAGTACATATTTGTTTAAATTGAGGTTTCTATCTCCATACATTGTTTGCATTGACTTAGGATGTGTGTGATGCATATATAACTGATTACTGCAATTAGAAATCTAAGCCACATGGATCTATTTGCCTTTTCTCAGGCGCTGTTTCCACAAGACATAATATTTAATCTCCCCAGATATGGCCAGTACATTAACACATGGACTCTGAAGTAACCATGTGGTTTCTCACATTATAAAATAGGTGTGTGTGTGTGTGTGTGTGTGTGTGTGTGTGCATATATGTCTTTGTTTATACACATGAGTCTTTGTGCAAGTACAGGTTTTGTGTGTGTGTGTGTGTGTGTGATGCTTATGTAGTTTCTTATATAAAGGAAAGTGTGGACAGTTGAAATTTATTTGGTTTCATGGTCTTGTTAAGTAACTCTGAGTTGTCTCAAGCTTATAGTATTCACTACATATTTTTAAGCACAATTACTGGAATTATAAGGTCAGCAGAATCATTAATAAAACTACAGAGTTACTGGAACTGGAAATATAAGAGTATAAAAGGTTTAACATTTTAAAAATCCAGTGTGAAAACATAAAGGAGGCAAGATATCTATCTATCTATCTATCTATCTATCTATCTATCTATCTATCTATCTATCTATCTACCATCTATATCTAGTGTATATGCATGTGTACATGTAAATTTTCTTATGTGTATGTATGTCTAAGAATTTGTGCAGAGTGCAGCACAAGCACATTGAGGTCAGAAGACAGTTTTGAGTGTCATACCTTTTGTACCTACCGTCTGTCTTTTGAGAAAGAGCCTCTGATTGGCCAGGGACTTTGACAAGTTGGCTAGATCAGCTAACAAGCAACTTCCAAAGATCTGTTTGTGCTCCCCTGAGGTTCATCATCACTGATATGGCAGGGTGTCTCACAGTATCTATTTTTTTTCATGGTCTCTGGGCATTGAACTTGGGTCCTCATGCTTCCAAGGCAAGTACTTCCCAGTCTGGTTTTCAGATCTGCTTTTAAATGAACATTAGCAAGCTGATTGTTCAATCTAATCATAAAAACTACAGCTTCTGCATGGAGGTATGGTGTCAGCTAAAATATTTAATTTGATTGATACTTCTCAAGAAATACAGGATAAAAATGGTATATGACATGACAGCATGGATGTCATTGAAGAGAAATTCAAATCTGTCTTTCAACACACCATCATAAAAACAAGCAATATAAACCTTATGTAAAACTAATCTTCATATAGTAATCTTTGATGCTATTGAAATAGCAGACAAATCTTTTATGAAAATGTATTAAGATTCCAGAAAACAAGTGTATTTGTTTCAACACTGAAAGTTAATGGCAGAAAACAATGTCTGAAGCATAAATCTAAAGATAAAATGGATCAATTAATTCCTTTTGCAATTATTCCATCTTCTTATTGTACTATTTATCTTATCCTGGTTGCCTGGTAACTTGATGGTTATCTGAGAAGATCACAACAAGCAACATTGAGGACAAATGTGATTAAGCACACACAGTGCCTGCTCCCTTTTAGGCTGAAAAGACATTGGAACAGCTCATGGGTCTAAGCATAAGGACTAGTATAAGGATGCTGGGTACAAGGTGACAATTCCACCTATCCTTACTATCTACAGCTCTTGTGGAAGTTATTTTAATTCAGGCAACTTCTCCTTCTTTCAAGTGTATAATGGAAATTGTTTTAGCAAGTATCCCTCAGAGTTGTTATGAACCTTAGATGGGATCAGGTATGTAGAACAAACAAATGTAGGCTACATATATTTTCTGTGTCAACAGCACAGCCATTACTGCCACTGAAGGGAACAGAGTTTGCTGTTGGAAAATCTGAAATGACTCATTACTGAAAGCTAAGCATGAAATCTATGCAGATGCTTTGTTAACCATATAGAATACTTTAATTGAGACAGGAACAAATTGACATCAATTATAGCATAAAATAATTTATAGAAAGAATTTCCATGGCAAATACTGAGTCAGTGGCTGGGGATATCTACACATAGGCATTCATAGGAACCAGAGCGATTGAGTGAAGTAGTGTCATCACTTAAGGGTGGTCTTGTTAGCACACTTAACTAGCTGGCCTACTTTTTTATTACTTTTTTCTTTTTTTTTTGAGATTATAATGTAATTACATAATTTTCCCTTCTCTCTCCTTCCCCCATCAACTCCATCTTTTAAGAAATTTTCTTGGTCTTATTAATGTTGATATTCCTGTTCCAGGCATGAATGTATGACTAACTGGTCTCCTTTGGGTTGCAGACTCTCTCTTTCCACACTTTTGTCTATCTAAAGGAAATGGAGACACTATAGGAAATAGTAAATGAGAACTACCCAGCTGAGAAAACTACAAAAGCAAATTTCTCAACTCCAAGAAATAGAAACAGCAACAAAATTCTTTATGTCAATTGTCAGGATTGTGTGAAAGAAACACTGAACTATGCATAATGAAGTAAAGAATTTGATTATGTAGAAGCTTGAGAATTATTACTGTAATATTTACTCTGTTCTTATTATATGCCAGGACTTGTGTGAAATTCAGGAAGCAGATTGCACAATATACATAAATATGTGAAACATACTACTGAATGCCAACTAATGGGCAAATTATGAATTTTTTTGAATTAGGATTTTTATGGATAATTGTAGCTTTCATTTTATTTCCACCTTAATTCTCACAGTAACTATTTATTACAGTTATTGAATTACTCAGGAGTCTTTTGCTTAAAAATAATAGAAATTCAACTGCAACTGAATTGACCTTCCTCCCTAAGTCATGAATTAATCATCAGGGAGAAGGCTATCATAGTTCTTAGACTCCACAGACTTGCTTGCTGCATGAGAAGGATCCTGGTCGAGTTGCACTTAGATTCAGCACTGCCAGATCTATCAATATCTCTCCTTGGGTCCTCCACCTGTCAGGATTTAGTAATTTCAGCTTTTCCACTGCAGAAGAACCTTCTCTGTGTGCTGTTGAGATGGCTGCTGCTATTCAACCTTCCTGTCTCTGGCATTCCATCTCCAACAGAGAAAAAAATATATGGTAGATTTTAGAGATCCCATTTTGATTCATTCTAATTCAGTCTCACAATGGGTGGTAGAACAGATACATGGAATGAAATTGATTGTTATTTTATTTTATTTTTTTTTATGTTGAGGACCAAAAGTGCTATGGAAAGAAGATAGAGGAGCACTTTCCTAATGAGTAGAGATGGAGACCGCTGTCCCATTGGAATCTCTCAGTCACCCTGTCCACAAATTCTTTACTTCCACTTATTAAAAATTTATATTTCAGTCAGGCAGTGGTGGCACACACCTTTAATCCCAGCACTTGGGAGGAAGAGGCAGGCGGATTTCTGAGTTTGCAACCGGCCTGGTATACAGAGTGAGTTCCAGGACAGCCAGGGCTGTACAGAGAAACCCTGTCTTGAAAACAAACAAACAAACAAACAAAAACAAAATTGGTATTTCATGTTGATTTTTGTGAGATATTTGTCTTTAAAATAGGTTTTACTATATACATAAACCCATGACATCTGCTGAGCTTTGCCCCCTAAGAACAAGTAGTTCCCAGATTGTACCCCTGTAGGAACTACTAGATATTTCACAAGCTCTCTGAAGTCAGAGAAGCCTTTGTATATACTCAGCAGGGATATCGCATGAGGAAAGAGATGGAAAGAGCAAGAGTGTGTGGCCAGGAGATGAACTTCTATTAATGCAATACAAATGTGTTTTCAGTTTATCCACTTCTTTGTCTTAATGGAATATGACAGCATATGATGCTTGTACTGCTTCTGTGTTTTTGATTGGGTCAGATGCTTCCCAAGAGCTATATAGTCTTTGAGTGGAGAGTGTGCTTGAGTAGAGAGTAGAGTTTGTCTTGAACTTTTCTTAGGTATTGCATCACTAATGGAGGCATTGCATTAACAAATTATGAATACAAATATACCAGAGACTATTAGACCCTGTGGTTAAGACAATGAGCAAACAGGTAAAATTATTAGTTACTGAAATTATAATGTAAAATAACATAGCAGAGGATGTGGGGTGGTGAGCTGTGCAGAGGCCTTGAACCCCAGTGACCTGGTGGGCAGTGACTTCCACCTGTATGGGACATCAGGTGTTTGGCCATACCTCCTGTGGCCCTGGCTCCTGTAGCAACTACAGCCTCCCACAGCATCCTGCAGAGAGGTGTGTGGCCATTGGTCATGTAGGCAATGACCCAAACTCCTGGTATTCCATCTGGACTCCACCCCCACAGTTATCTGGAAATAGCCAGATATGCTCCTCCCCACAATTACCTGTCAATAGCCAGAATGGCCCAGTCCACTAAAAAAGGAATTGCTTTCCCCCTCCTTGCTCTCTTACTTCTTATTTTCTTGCTCCTTTGCTCCCCTCACCTCTGCCTTCCCTTTACCCACTCTCCACATGGCCATAGATGGCCTCGACTTCCCTATTCATTCCCTCTTTCTGCATTTCTATAATAAATGCCTTAAAACCATGGACTGCCTATTCTCATAGGACCCACCATGCTGGAGCAATGGAACAGGCCTTCCCCTAACAAGCTGCACATCTAATCTCCTGCCAGAGGCCTCCCTGTGCTCCAGCCAAGGCTGTTCACCGACCAATCCAAGCAACTCATACACCAAAAGACTCTCCTTGTCCCCACAGTAACCAGTGGGAGCTCTCTTCTCCCTGCCCTTTTCCCTTCAGCCCCCCGGGTCTGAGTCTGCCCTAAGGTCCCCACTCTGTTCTCAGCTCTTCCGAGGCATCCTGTGGCTTTTGTGGTGTTCAAGACTGATAACCTGATGTCCCTGTCCTCCTTGTGGCCCAGGTACCGCAGAATTGGCTCTTCCACGGTACCCAGTGGCATCTGTGTTGCCCAAGAGTTGGAGCCCGAGTCCAGCAGGTCCGTGGGGACACCAGACTGTGACTTCCTCACCCATGGAGTAGGGTTCTGTGGCTTCTCACAGCCTGACACCCACCAGTGGTTCTGTGGGGGTGAGTGCAGTCAAAACTTCCCAGGTCCTTTCTCTCCCAGAGGCCCTAACCTTGAACAGATGCAGGACCCCATTTCTGACCCGCAAGAAGACCCTTAAACTATAACAAGTATGATAGAGCTTATCAGAGGAAAAAATAGGTATTTTATAACTGAGCAAAAAATACAGTTAATTAAGCCCTTCCAGGGGGACATCATTAAGGTTTTAACTTAGTTCACATGTCATTTGGGAAAGTCTAGTGACTTTTTGGCCTTGTGCTTTCATTGTTCCTTACACTGGGATAAAACTGGGAACATTCTTCCATTGTTGGTGGAAGTATAAACTTGAACCATTTTGGAAATCAATTTGGCAATTTCTCAGAAAACTGGGAAAAGTTCTACTTCAAGACCCAGCTATACCACTCTTGGACATATACCTGAAAGATGCTCCACCGTACCACAAGGATACATATTCAACTGTGAGCAGCTTTACTCATAATAGCCAGAGATTGCAAAGAACCTAGATGTCCATCAACTGAAGAATGGGTAAAGAAAATGTGGAACATTTATACAATGGAATACTACTTAGGTATTAAAATCAAGGACACCATGAAATTTGCAGCCACGTGGATGGAACTAGAATATATCATCCTGAGTGAGATAACTCCAACCCAGAGAGACAAACATGGTATGTACTCACTTATAAATGGATATTATCTATAAAGTTTAGGATAGCCATCCACAGCCCCAAAGAAACTAAGTAACAAAGAGGGCCTTGTGGGGAGGCATTTGATTTTTTACTGAGTAGGGGAATAGAATAGGCATAGGGGTAGATGGAGGAAGAGAACTGTATGGGCAAGAGGGTAGGGAGGGGAACAGGACAGATCTAGTGGGGGAAAGATGGAAGGAGAGAACTGGCATGTGGGAGGGGAGCATCCTTCAGATGAGCTAGAAATCTAGGACAGTGGAAACTATTAAGGCTATCATAGCCAAGATGTCTAGCAATGGGGGATATAGGACCTGAAATAGCCATATCTAGTAACCAAAATAGACTTCCAAAAGGAGGGATCAGGATACTAATCCACCTTCACCCCACAATCTGTCCTGCCTACAAGATATGTGGGAGTAAAGATGTAGCAGAAATAGAGAAAAAGACTAACCATTGACTGGCCCAGCTTGAGACCCATTTCATAAAAGAGAGCCCACCACTGACACAATTCATGATATTTTGCTATACTTGTCGACAGGTGCCTAGCATAACTGTCATCTGAGAGACTTTATCCAGCCCAGCAACTGATGGAAACACTTACAGAGACTCATAAACAAACATTATGTGAGACTTGGGGAATCCTGTTGAAGAGGGGGGTGAGGTACTGATGGTCAAGGACACCCCAAGAAAAGCTATAAAATCAACTAACCTCGGCCCATAGGGGTCAACAGAGACTGTACTGCCAAACAGAGAACATGCATGGTATAGACCTAGTCCCTCAGCACATGTTTAACAATTGTGCATATCGTTTTTCACATGGGACTCCTAAGAGGAGAAACATGGGCTGCCTCTTACTCTGTTGCCTGTCTTTGGATCCTTTTCCTCTAACTGATCTACCTTCTCTGCCACACAATAGAATAAGATGTGCCTAGTCCTACTGCAACTTGATATGCCAAGGCAGGTTGATATCCATGGGAGACCTCCCCTTTTCTGATGAGAAATGGAGGACTGGAGGATGGGGGTGAGGAGATGAGAGGGATGGACTGGGAGAAAAGTAGAGAGGAGAAGCTGATATAAGGATGTAAGCAAATTAATTAAAAGACAATTGTATAATTAGGGGATTAACAAGAAAGACAGTTTTCTTTACTTTTCCTTTAAATCTATGTCAGTGACATAGAGAAATGTGTATGTCCCTTGGAAACATAACTGGTAAACAAAGCTTGTGTCTGGAGTCCTTGTCCTAGGCATATTCAGACTGATAGATTCATATAGAAAAAATTATAGACAACCTAAAAGTCTCAGTTAAAGCCTCTGCATTCATTTAATGATGACTTATAAATAAAGTTGTGTACATTTTTCTTCATCAAGAAAATACCTCCCATGGTGCTAGCCACCAACAGCTTACTTTGACAAAAGAATGAGTGCACACCTTATGGACAGAGGCATGTTCGTTGATGACTCTAGTGCTAGGGGATCTCTGGCCAGGGACAGACACCTGCTGGGAGTGGATGGATGGGTGGATTTCAGTGATTAAGATCTTGATTTTTTCAGCACAGGCATCCAGGATGCCAAGAAGTTGACAGTATGACAGATAGCAAGAAAGGAAGCCAAGCTAGTTAGAGGTGGTCTTCATTCATGGTTGACAGCCAAAAATAATTCATGGCTAACAGAGCAGGCAAACTCACATTCTATATGCATGTTCATTCTGCAAGTGTTTGTACTAATGTGACCTCCATGGAGCTCTGGCTGGCTTGGGATTTCAATCACTATGTAGTAAACCAATATCTTTTCCTAAAAGTCCTTTTAATATGTTTGTCTAATTTGAAAGAGTTGGCCCTATATATGCTAGTCAGGTTTATTCCTGGCTTAAGACCTCTGCAATAACTATTTGCACTGATTAGAAAATTTGATCTTCAGAATATCCCATGCTTAAAATCCCCTTTCTCAAGCTGTCAAAAAGCCTTCCTTGGGGTCCATTTAAAGAAGCTAGATACTAGATTTCTGGCATGTTATATTATTTTATTGTGTGTTGAAATTGTAAAGTTTTTGTAATTATACCTCTCTTCCTTTGATTTCCTTCCAGCCTGTAGAAAGTTGTCTTCTCACCACTGAACTCTAGAAGATTCCCTGAAATTTTACCACTGTGTTTTTTGAAGGCAAACATCATTTGTTAAGATGACTTCCTAAGCTAAATGCCCACTGAATACACAAATAGACAAACTATATTCTGTTTTAAAATAATTTAACAGTAAAGACAAAGTGGATGTCTTTATCTGCCAAGTAGCTCAGTTAGCAGCTGTCATGTGATACTTCATAAAGCTTTTTTGTATCTCGCATTAGTGAGGACTATATGTAAATGGGCACCTCTAATGCTCGTTTACCATGTTGGACATCGTGGAAAGCATTCTATCATTAGTATCACGGTTTTGTGTGTCTATGGAGTGATCCTCAGGTCCCATGCTAGCAATTCCTTCCCAAGAGTCTCTTTCCAGGTGATTTTATATTGTGTCAAGTTGACAGTTAAAACTAGCCAGCACAAAACCTTCCCCCTATTTCAGAATCTTTTTTCATTGATGCCTCTCAAAATACATCCCATCATCATCATTAAAGGGTGAAAAGGAGAATTTCAGAAAAAAAAATGGAGCTAGGAAAAAGGCAGCCACTGTTAATGTAATATCTGACAGGTTGAACTTCAAACCAAATCTAATGAGAAAAGATAAAGAAGATTGCTTCATATTCAAGGGAATAACTCACCACGAGGTAATTATAATTCTAAATATCTATGCACCAGACACAGGCTTGTCTAACTACACAAAACACCAGATTCCACTAGATTTAAAAGCTACAGAGTAAGGTCAGGATACACCTGTTGGGAGGGAGGGTTTTACAGGAGGAGGGGTGGGCGAGACAGACTAACAGGGGCCAAAAAGGACAAGTATTTATCATTGCACAATGAATCTGTAGAAAAATAATGAATACATTTTAATAGAACAAAACATTTAGAATATTCTATGAATTAAAAGAAAGTACAAGTAACCCTTGTCTTAATCCTCTTAATAGCATAGGCTTTGTCTTATAATACATAGATGAAATGCCTCCTCCCTTTCAATATTCGGAAATGGTGCCCATCTTCTTACATACGATGGTATTTTAAAAGATAAGGCTGAGTAAGTGAGTGATGCAAGAATCAATGACTGCATAAAGAAGAGAAGAACCAGAGGTCAAGGGGTCAGATGTTGCATCATAGAGGCAGGAGTTGAGGTTGTATCATTGCCTGGAGTCTTTAACTTGTGAAGTGGATGGCATTTTTTTTTCTTTTGCACCAAAGGAATTCAGTTTTCTAGTGTAAATACCAACATTTCATCCTTCCTTGGAATGCTCCTGAGCTTCCATACTCATGTTCCCCACTCTTTAGTCAGCCTATGCTCAAAGTTTAAGCACAGAGAATAAAATCAGATGCTCCCACATCAATGAATCCCTTTCCTGCCTGTCTTTATATAATTCTAGACTGCCTCTGCAGTCCTCCAATGCCCTATTGAATCATATCCTGCGGCATTTAGGTTTCCCATTTTGAATCACTATGCTTTATGTCTCTGAGTAGTCTTTTATTTTAGACTCTCAGCTCTTCAAGGGCAGGCTTCATTAATGCTTTATCTGAGAAGGTAATCCTGCATAATTTATTCAATAAATCCTCCTGGAAGATAGATGACATTTCGAGTGAAGCATTAGTTTTTGAGAAACAGTTATGAGCAACTGATATAGAGGGAAGAATTACCATTTTGTCCTATAGAGATTAATAATACAGGGTAGCATTAAAGGATTTTATTCACTGAACACTTTAGCCAATTTGACAAGGCACTAATCCCAGTGTACAGTAGTAAAGGATGTAGGTCTCAATTCATAGAGAACGAGTCCACTCTTGGTTTTATCATTCACCAAATGTGTGCCAATGTGATCTCTGTCTGGAATATCAGAGTAGGTTTAGATAAAAAAAAAAAAAAATCCATCGTGCTCATCTAGCTGGGAGTTGCCTGGATAGTTCTTCTGAACTGGATCAGGCTGGCCCTTTTTCATTTTAGCTCGTTTGTGTGCAGGCTGAGTTGTTGAGCTACCTGGCTGCAAGATTGGTTTAGAATAAGCTTACCCAACACAGCTCATTTACACACAATTACCCTTCTTTCACCGTAATCCTAAGGTTCTTTAGATATGGTTTAGTGGACCCAAAAAACTACTGGAAGTGCAGAATTAACACAGTATTGCCACTGTTGCATTTTATTGGCTGAAATAAATCACAAGGACCATTCAGAATCATGGGGTATGGAAATATATCCATATTTTGATGTATATTGCTACAAAATCAAATTGTTCAGGTGTATGAATACACTAAGGATGATATTGTTGGTTATTTTTATACTTTATTGGCTATAACTTTGTTCTTATTAAACAAAGATAAATAAGATTTTATAGATGGATTGTTAAATTATATAGGTAACTTGGATAAGGAGGGTACATTGCTTTTCTTTTATAAAGTAATTGTTAAATGTTGACCATTTATTATTATTGTATCATTTGATTTCACAGTTAATCATATACATGCAGTATTATAATTCTCATCTTAGACTTGAAGATAGTTAGAACTTCAGCTCCTTGTTTATATCATGTAGTCAGTTTGGAGCCTGTATTCAAACCAGTTTGTTAAACTTCAAAGGCTGTAGCAGAGATAGTGTGTGTGTGTGTGTGTGTGTGTGTGTGTGTGTGTGTGTGTGTGTGGTTGTTGTTGTTGTTTTTGCTGCTTTCTTGCTTTTGGCTGTGGCTATGTGACTCAGTACTGAATATTACTACCATGAGGAATCTCCATATTGACCTTTATAGAGGCCTTCTGTATAGGAGTTCATGTTTCTTTTCTGTTTCAAGCTTGACATATTCTGTGCTTTAAGCATCTCACTTAAACTAACAGTCAGTTTAACTTCTAAATCCCTGTGATGTAGACCTTAGAATAGTCATGACTCTCACAGGTGATACTTTCATCACATTGGGTACTCTTATCATTTGCTAAAGAAATGTGTGTATTCTAAAACCAAGCCAAGGTGTCATACACTAATACTGTGCACCGGTTGTGTTTAATCTCATAATCTACTTGCGACTTTCACACTTTCTTATCATTCAAAGCAATGTGTTTCTTGTGGACCAAACCAGATTGACTATAGTGCTAATGCACATGTAATCTTGCCAAGAGATCAAATTCTGTAGAGTAATAAGTTTAGTATGCATTCCATCTAGATGAAAAAAAAGTAAAATCATGATTAAAAGCAAAATGATAAAGTGGTTCTTTCTTACTGATGAAAAATGTTTCTTTTAGGATCTCTAGGTCTTTAAGTTCTTAAGTGATTGTGAAAAGTAACTTTAAATCAATTCTTCAAGTAAGCAGAGAGAGGAGCTTAAAACTGAAAGTGTAAATTATGAAGGCAGAGAAGTAGAGGAAGCGAGCAAATACGAAATAAATCAAATGCCATGAAATGTACAAGGTTCCTCTGCACTGGCCTAAAGGAGAAGTTCTGCTAATTGGCATCATTACAGAAATTTCTAGACCCACTATAGCCTTTGTATATTACGGCTATATGAAATCTTTACCATTGTATCATTCAATAATTTTTTATCTGCTTAGAGAACCTCAGAATCACAGATAGGCTGATTATGTAAATATGGAGCCATGGAATATGAGGTCCAGTTTCATTCCTTAAAAAAAAATTATTGTAGCATATAATAAAAGCAGAATAGACAAAGGGTATGTGGTTCATACACACATTTTTTCATCTACAAACAAGAATGGAATTATCCTGTTTAAATGAAAAAGGATGCAACTAAAGGTAATCATAGTAAAGGAATTAAGTCAGCCTTTCAAAGACAAATATCACATTTTCTTTCATTTGTGGGTCTTAGAATTTTAGATATGCACATTTTTGTATGTACAGATGACCCGTAAGTAGAAGCAAAAATGTCTAGGAGAACAAACAAGAGTAATGGAATGGGAAAAATATTAAAGGGTTTTGCTCAGGCATCTGTTGAGGTTTGCTTTTTTTCTGTGAATTGTAATGCTAAGTGCAGGCCCCCAGAACATAGTCGCCCCAGAGACTAGAGTCTGCATTAGACCCAAGTGAGCTGTGTGACCTTGCCCCCAAATTACTTCTGATTGGCAAATAAAGATGCCAACAGCTAATAGCTGTGCAAAAGAGACATAGGAGAGTTTTAGAGTCCCAGACCTGGGAGCTCAAAAGAAAATCACTAGGGAAGAAGAAGGTAAAAGAGAGAGAAGCCTCCATTAGGCGAGTCAAGAACACATGGTCTGAGGGCTGGCTGTTTGGAGTTAAGGTCAGCCCAGGTGGAAGATAGTAAGTAATAACTTGGGGTTATCGATAGGAAATAAATTTTCTATAATGAAATGGGGAAAAATGAATAAAGAGAAATACAAAATGTATGTTTGAGGAGGAAAGAAGTATGAGGAAATGTAATGAAGCCCAAGTCCAGTGCTCAACGAGAGAAAAGGTTTAAAATAAAGTTTGATGGTAAATGGAATAAAGGGAATAATGACCTCAGGACAAGACCTCACTCAACTAGGCTTCCAGGTTAGGAAAAGGCATTAAAGGAAAACTTAAGCAGTGAAGGAAAACAAAAAACCTATCAGCATCAGAAAGCTAATGTAAATGGAATTGAAACAGGGGAGCAAGTTCCAGCCTCATCAAGCAGCAGAATTTGGCAGTATTGGTCAAATGATTCTGACTTTAGAGTCAAGAGTTCAAGAGAGGGGTTGTGGATTCTCCCTCTGTAGCTAAGGAAAGCCATGGAGGCCAGGCACGTGTCAGGGGCATCCCTGCATGGAGAAACAGAGCAGATACTAGATGAAGCCTGGATGATGTCGGAGACCCAAGAGGTTGGAAATTCCTGGGTTACTGCCAATGAAAGCTGATGAGGGGGTGTGGAAACAGCCTAAGAGAGACAGAAGTGTGTTATAGACAACAAAGCTAAAAGGACTAGAGATCTGAAGAGTGCTTTGACATCATGGTGATCCATAATTTGGAATTTGCCTTGCTGGATTTTGGTCCAGTATTTTCTCACCATATTCCCTTGGCTCTCATTTGGAATATTCTATGCTACTGCATGTTGGAAGTATGTGATCTACTTTTTTGTTTTGTTATTACAGGGTCTTATAGTTATATCTTGAGTCTCAAAAGTTTTGAATCAGTTTTAAGACTGAAAGACTATTTTTGAGGTTAGACTAAATATGTTGTACATTATGATATGGCTAAAAGCCTATGGGGCGTGGTCAGGGAATGTAATGTGGTGGTTTGAATGAAAATGGCCTTCAAATGCTTTTATAGGTATGGCCTTATTGAAGGAAGTGTCGCTGGGAGGAGGATTTGAGGTTTCAAAAGTCCACACCAGAATCTATTTCTCTTGGATGTGCTGTGCAGGCTGTCATCCTTCCCATCATCATGAAAATGGACTAAGCCTCTGAAACTGTAAGCAGGCCCCTAATTAAATTCTTTCTTTCATAAAAATTGTGTTGGTCATGGTCTCTTTTTGCAGCAATAGAACAGTGACTAAGACATATGCTTACAGAAAAATGACCTTATGTCACCTGGATACTAAATTGAAAATATATAAAATAATAAAAACATTTTAGGGAAATAGAACTTCACTATTAGCAAACTTTCATTTCTATTTAGCCAGTTGAAAATAATAATAATAATAATAATAATAATAATGAATTTAGTGAACACATACTCTGTGCCCAACGCATGAAGCTGAAATAGAAATAGAAGCTGGTGAATACTAAGAATCATGCTTAAATCAGATATTCTGTGGGTGCAGATCATTTTAAAATGGACAGATTTCAGAGAGACACACTAATCACAGACTTTGGTTGAGCCTTGGTTCTTACACATAAATGCATCAGTCCTTTCAATGCTCAGTTTATTCATCTGAAAACTAGGAGTGATGGTACATTTTCCTAATTGTCTATTGGCATGAAACACACAAGATATTTTTCTAAGCCATAAAACACAGTGCACATATGATTATATTGAAATCAATTCTTTAATTCACACATATGCGCACATGCCTAATTCTATGTCATAATGGACATTTTGAGAAATTTTAAAAATATTTCACATATTCTTATTTCATGAAGAGAACAACACCTCACATGTCACCAATATTTCTTCATTGTCCAGTAATTGCAAAGAAAATGCTTAAATAATAGCATCTCAGCAAGATTGCATATCAAAAGGAAAGGGACAGCATTCAAAGATATCTGCAGATGTTTGCTGTGTGATGGAAAACAGTAAATGAGGTGATTCACTAATAAATGTCATTACTTCCAGTAAGTCATTAGATGCTTAAGAGAAGCGGCATATGCCAGTTTTACTTGTCATTAAATATTCATATTTACTAATGGAAATTGTTCTCACAAATTGGGTAAATTGAGCAACTTACAAATTTATGCCTCAAAAAAGAGAAGTTCTAGAACTCCCAGCGAGCAGGCTAATGCTGCAATCATTAACACTCCATTGATTTTATAATTAAAAAGTAGGGAAGTAAATAGAGTGTGTGTTTTAAACGGTATGATATCTGCCTATCTCAGTGCTTGGATCACAAGCCTCTGATGGCAGATACCCATTAGCTATGAAGGATGTGTCTGTGGTTCCATCAGAGGATGCTCTTTCCATTCCCTGGGGGTGAAACTCTTCCTTTATGTCACCTATAAGAAGAAAATGCCAGAAGATTATTCTTGTCATTTGTGAGGTGGGGCAGCATAAGTTCCAGAAAATCATAGACCAGAGATTGAAATTATTTTTTTAACTCTTTAATAATAAATAATCAAATTATATTTCTTACTGTTTTTGAGGCTGGCAAACTCAAGACCTAATACATTTGGTTCTGGGGAGGGAGGGTTTGCTTTCTGATCTGTTCATAGCTGTCTTTTTACTGAAATCCCAGAATGCTGTTTAAAGACTCAGTTCTCATTCTTGGAGGGTCAGGGGAAACATGAGCTTCTGAGGGACCTTGATAGAGAAACTTACCACCCCCTTATTCAACAGTAACCCAGTCAATATTTATTAAGCATTTACTGTATCTTTGGTGAAGTGTTCTTAGCATAGTGGTAAAAGAGGAAAAATGTGGATCTTAATGTCAGATGCTTCAGAAGAAAATGAATCTTCATTGGTACCACACTGAGGCAGTTCTAAGTCCCTACCTCAGTCAGGAAGGATGAGCAGGCCGATTGGTGAGACAAACTGTGTGGTAACTAGGAAACTGGGGAGATCATACAGATTCTCCTCCTAGACAATGATCACATCCCAGGTTCTCTCCAAAGCTTATTTCTCTTGTTTCATTTGGCAAAGCATCTGCTTGAAGGGATTTCTAGCATACCATTTGTCTCTGGGTTACACCACTTTATTCCTTTTTAGGAAACTATTACTTAACCTCCTGTATTGTTTAGTTGTAGCTATCGTGATATGAGTCCAAGGTTGAGCCTTAGGATTGAGCCAGGTCACACTGAAGCTTTGAATTAAGTTTGTAGCATGAACCATGTGAATCAGATCCAGTCAGGGACTGAAGACTTGAAAGGTTTTATTTAAGAATAAATGTCTTTCTGTTGTCTCTTTCTCTGTCTCCCTTCTCTTTCCCCTGTTGGTAAAAATACTGGTAGGGTAGTATGCAGAATTTGCTTGATAACCATAAAGAGAGATTCTGCTTGAATTTGAGCAAACACAGAGAAATGATTTGCACAGATATTTTAAAACAAAACAAAACAAAAGACAAAAGTTTTAAGCAAATATTTTGTGGCCCCAGATACAGCTATACCTGAGGTTAAAATACACAGCCCTGATGGTCATAAATCTCTATAGTCTCTTTCCACTAAAGACTCTTTGATATGGAACTTCTGTCATTTGCAAGGCAAACATCTTTAGCAAAGTTCTTAACTATCTTAAGTGTATGTTGTCAACTTTAGACAGCTTATAGAATAGTTTCCAGAACTTCCTTGTAGGAAAACTTGGTTAAATTAAACATTCTAATGTATTTCAATATAGATTTTGTCTTAAGAAATATTTTTAGTTGTTCGTTAACTAAGGCATTTTCTCATCTGTCTTAGTTAGGGTTTTATTGCAATAAAGAGACACCATGACCATAGCAACTCTTTAAAAAGATTTATTTGGGGCTGCCTTACAGTTTCAGAAATTTAGTCCGTTATAATTATGGCAGGAAGCATGATGGTGCACAGGCAGCCTTGGTGCTGGAACTGAGAGTTCCACATCTTGATCCACAGGCAGCAGAAGGAGACTGTGTACCACACTGGGTGTAGCTTGAACATATGTGACTTCAAAGTCCTCAACCACAGTGACACATTTCCTCCACACCTACTCTAACAAGATCACTTCTCCTAATTGTTTCACTCCCTATGGCTAAGCATTCAAACATATGTGTCGATGGGGCTATTCTTATTCAAACCACCACATGATCTAGTCTATAAAATTCTATTGCGCATAAATACTCTGTTTATTAGATACCGCTCTGCTTTAACAGTTCTGACAACTATTTACTTGCTGGTCTTTCCATTTCTCCATGTTTCTTTGAATGGTACAATACTTGCACCAAACTCAAAATCCAAGGAAGGCTCTAGAAATAAAAATAGGAGTGAAATCTTGAGATCTTTTGTTTGAAAAGTTCTCCTTTTTCAATGTGCAGGTTCTATGCTGTTTAAGAAGAGGCAATAAAATTTTCCCACCTCGGCCACAACCCTCTTCCGGTCAGAAAAGCACCTGGGCAGCTGGGGCGCAGGGTCTGCTGACACTCGCCAGCTACCCCCACAACACCCGCCACAGGATCTTAAGACTTCTGATGAGTGGAGCACAGCTTCTGCTCCAATCCAATTGCACGCGGGACCTGAGACTGCATTAGTTAGGGAAGCAGAAACCGGCCTGAGTAGGACCACAGGCCTCATCCGGCTGGATCAGCGCCGGGGTAGCGGGAGCGCAGGGTTGCCTGACACCCGCCAGCTACCCACGACCCCCGCCACAGGATTTTGGGACTGCTGGTGAGTGGAACACAGCTTCTGCTCCAATCCAATTGCGCGGGACCTGAGACTGCATTAGTTAGGGAAGCAGAAAACCGGCCTGAGTAGGACCACAGGCCTCATCCAGCCGGATCAGCACCGGGGTAGCGGGAGCGCAGGGTTGCCTGACACCCGCCAGCTACCCACGACCCCCGCCGCAGGATTTTGGGACTGCTGGTGAGTGGAACACAGCTTCTGCTCCAGTCCAATCAAGCGGGACCTGAGACTGCTCTGGTTGGGGAGAGAGAAATCCGGCCTACATAGGGCCACAACCCTCTTCCGGTCAGAAAAGCACCTGGGCAGCTGGGGCGCAGGGTCGGCTGACACTCGCCAGCTACCCACAACACCCACCACAGGATCTTAAGACTTCTGGAGAGTGGAACACAGCTTCTGCTCCAATCCAATTGCACGCGGGACCAGAGACTGCATTAGTTAGGGAAGCAGAAAAACGGCCTGAGTAGGACCACAGGCCTCTTCCGGCTGGACCAGCACCGGGGTACCGTCAGCTACCCACGACCCCCGCCGCAGGATTTAGAGACTGCTGGTGAGTGGAACACAGCTTCTGCTCCAATCTTTAAATAGTGACAACGATAACAACCAACCCCAGAGATTACCAGATGGCGAAAGGTAAACGTAATAATCTTACTAACAGAAACCAAGACCACTCACCATCATCAGAACCCAGCACCCCCACTTCGCCCAGTCCAGGGCACCCCAACACACCGGAAAAGCTAGACACGGATTTAAAAGCATATCTCCTGATGATGATAGAGGACTTCAAGAAGGACTTTAATAACACACTTAAAGAAATGCAGGAGAACACTGCTAAAAAGGCAGAAGACAATAAAGAGGAAGCACAAAAATCCCTTAAAGAATTGCAGGAGAACACTGCTAAAGAGTTACAAATCCTTAAAGAAAAACATAATAACATAATCAAACAGGTAGAAGTCCTTACAGAAAAACAGGAAAACACATCCAAACAGATGATGGAAATGAACAAAACCATACTAGACCTAAAAAGGGAAGTAGACACAATAAAGAAAACCCAAAATGAGGCAACACTGGAGATAGAAACCTTAGGAAAGAAATCTGGAACCATAGATACCAGCATCAGCAACAGAATACAAGAGATGGAAGAGAGAATCTCAGGTGCAGAAGATTCCATAGAGAACATCGGCACAACAATCAAGGAAAATGTAAAATGCAAAAAGATCCTAACTCAAAACATCCAAGAAATACAGGACATAATGAGAAGACCAAACCTACGGATAATAGGAGTGGATGAGAATGAAGATTTTCAACTCAAAGGACCAGCAAACATCTTCAACAAAATTATAGAAGAAAACTTCCCAAATCTAAAGAAAGAGATGCCCATGAACATACAAGAAGCCTACAGAACTCCAAATAGACTGGACCAGAAAAGAAATACCTCCCGACACATGATAATCAGAGCAACAAATGCTCTAAATAAAGATAGAATACTAAAAGCAGTAAGAGAAAAAGGCCAAGTAACATATAAAGGCAAGCCTATCAGAATTACACCAGACTTTTCACCAGAGACTATGAAAGCCAGAAGATCCTGGACAGATGTTATACAGACACTAAAAGAACACAAATTCCAGCCCAGGCTACTATACCCAGCCAAACTCTCAATTAACATAGATGGAGAAACCAAAGTATTCCACGACAAAACCAAATTCACACATTATCTCTCCACGAATCCAGCCCTTCAAAGGATAATAACAGAAAAAAACCAATACAAGGACAGGAACCACGCCCTAGAAACAACAAGAAGGTAATCCCTCAACAAACCTAAAAGAAGACAGCCACAAGAACAAAATGCCAACTTTAACATCAAAAATAACAGGAAACAACAATTACTTTTCCTTAATATCTCTTAATATCAATGGACTCAACTCCCCGATAAAAAGACATAAACTAACAAACTGGCTACACAAACAAGACCCAACATTTTGCTGCTTACAGGAAACTCATCTCAGAGAAAAGGATAGACACTACCTCAGAATGAAAGGCTGGAAAACAATTTTCCAAGCACATGGCATGAAGAAACAAGCTGGAGTAGCCATTCTAATATCTGATAAGATTGACTTCCAACCCAAAGTCATTAAAAAAGACAGGGAGGGACACTTCATACTCATCAAAGGTAAAATCCTCCAAGAGGAACTATCAATCCTGAATATCTATGCTCCAAATACAAAGGCAGCCACATTCATTAAAGAAACTTTAGTAAAGCTCAAAGCACACATTGCACCTCATACAATAATAGTGGGAGACTTCAACACACCACTTTCACCAATGGACAGATCATGGAAACAGAAACTAAACAGGGACACAGTGAAACTAAGAGAAATTATGAATCAAATGGATCTGGCAGATATCTACAGAACATTCTATCCTAAAACAAAAGGATATACCTTCTTCTCAGCACCTCATGGTACCTTCTCCAAAATTGACCACATAATTGGTCACAAAACAGGCCTCAACAGATATAAAAATATTGAAATTGTCCCATGCATCCTATCAGATCACCATGGACTAAGGCTGATCTTCAATAACAAAATAAATAATAGAAAGCCAACCTTCACGTGGAAACTGAACAACACTCTTCTCAATGATACCTTGGTCAAGGAAGGAATAAAGAAAGAAATTAAGGACTTTTTAGAGTTCAATGAAAATGAAGCCACAACATACCCAAACTTATGGGACGCAATGAAAGCATTTCTAAGAGGAAAACTCATAGCTCTGAGCGCCTCCAAAAGGAAACTAGAGAGAGCACACATTAGCAGCTTGACAACACACCTAAAAGCACTAGAACAAAAGGAAGCAAATTCACCCAAGAGGAGTAGACGGCAGGAAATAATCAAACTCAGGGGTGAAATCAACCAAGTGGAAACAAGAAAAACTATTCAAAGAATCAACCAATCAAGGAGCTGGTTCTTTGAGAAAATCAACAAGATAGATAAACCCTTAGCCAGACTCACTAGAGGGCACAGGGAAAGCATCCTAATTAACAAAATCAGAAATGAAAAAGGAGACATAACAACAGATCCTGAAGACATCCAAAACACCATCAGATCCTTCTACCAAAGGCTATACTCAACAAAACTGGAGAACCTGGATGAAATGGAGAAGTTCCTAGACAGATACCAGGTACCAAAGTTGAATCAAGATCAGGTTAATGATCTAAACAGCCCTATATCCCCCAAAGAAATAGAAGCAGTCATTAATAGTCTCCCAACTAAAAAAAGCCCAGGACCAGATGGGTTTAGTGCAGAGTTCTATCAGACCTTCAAAGAAGATCTAATCCCAGTTCTTCACAAACTATTCCACAAAATAGAAACAGAAGGTACTCTACCCAACTCATTCTATGAAGCCACAATTACTCTGATACCTAAACCACAAAAAGACCCAACAAAGATAGAAAACTTCAGACCAATATCCCTTATGAATATTGATGCAAAAATCCTCAATAAAGTTCTTGCTAACCGAATCCAAGAACACATCAAAACAATCATCCATCCTGACCAAGTAGGTTTCATCCCAGGGATGCAGGGATGGTTCAATATACGGAAATCCATCAACGTAATCCAGTATATAAACAAACTCAAAGACAAAAACCACATGGTCATCTCCTTAGATGCGGAAAAAGCATTTGACAAGATCCAACACCCATTCATGATAAAAGTCTTGGAAAGATCAGGAATTCAAGGCCCATACCTAAACATGATAAAAGCAATCTACAGCAAACCAGTAGCCAACATCAAAGTAAATGGTGAGAAGCTTGAAGCAATCCCTCTAAAATCAGGGACTAGACAAGGCTGTCCACTTTCTCCATACCTATTCAACATTGTACTTGAAGTCCTAGCCAGAGCAATTCGACAACAAAAGGAGATCAAAGGGATACAAATTGGAAAAGATGAAGTCAAAATATCACTTTTTGCAGATGATATGATAGTATATATAAGTGACCCTAAAAATTCCACCAGAGAACTCCTAAGCCTGATAAACAGCTTCGGTGAAGTAGCTGGATATAAAATTAACTCAAACAAATCAATGGCCTTTCTCTACACAAAGAATAAACAGGCTGAGAAAGAAATTAGGGAAACAACACCCTTCTCAATAGTCACAAATAATATAAAATATCTTGGCGTGACTCTAACTAAGGAAGTGAAAGATCTGTATAATAAAAACTTCAAGTCTCTGAAGAAAGAAATTATAGAAGATCTCAGAAGATGGAAAGATCTCCCATGCTCATGGATTGGCAGGATCAACATTGTAAAAATGGCTATCTTGCCAAAAGCAATCTACAGATTCAATGCAATCCCCATCAAAATTCCAAATCAATTCTTCAACGAATTAGAAAGTGCAATCTGCAAATTCATCTGGAATAACAAAAAACCTAGGATAGCAAAAACTCTTCTCAAGGATAAAAGAACCTCTGGTGGAATCACCATGCCGGACCTAAAGCTCTACTACAGAGCAATTGTGATAAAAACTGCATGGTACTGGTATAGTGACAGACAAATAGACCAATGGAATAGAATTGAAGACCCAGAAATGAACCCACACACCTATGGTCACTTGATCTTCGACAAGGGAGCTAAAAACATCCAGTGGAAGAAAGACAGCATTTTCAACAAATGGTGCTGGCACAACTGGTTGTTAACATGTAGAAGAATGCGAATCGATCCATTCCTATCTCCTTGTACTAAGGTCAAGTCTAAGTGGATCAAGGAACTTCACATAAAACCAGAGACACTGAAACTTATAGAGGAGAAAGTGGGGAAAAGCCTTGAAGATATGGGCACAGGGGAAAAATTCCTGAATAGAACAGTAATGGCTTGTGCTGTAAGATCGAGAATTGACAAGTGGGACCTCATGAAACTACAAAGCTTCTGCAAGGCTAAAGACACCATCAATAAGACAAAAAAACCACCAACAGATTGGGAAAGGATCTTCACTTATCCTAAATCAGATAAGGGACTAATATCCAATATATATAAAGAACTCAAGAAGGTGGACTCCAGAAAGTCAAATAACCCCATAAAAAATGGGGCTCAGAACTGAACAAAGAATTCTCACCTGAGGAATACCGAATGGCAGAGAAGCACCTGAAAAAATGTTCAACATCCTTAATCATCAGGGAAATGCAAATCAAAACAACCCTGAGATTCCACCTCACACCAGTCAGAATGGCTAAGATCAAAAATTCAGGTGACAGCAGATGCTGGCGAGGATGTGGAGAAAGAGGAACACTCCTCCATTGTTGGTGGGATTGCAAGCTTGTACAACCACTCTGGAAATCAGTCTGGCGGTTCCTCAGAAAATTGGACATAGTACTACCGGAGGATCCAGCAATACCTCTCCTGGGCATATATCCAGAAGATGTCCCAACCGGTAAAAAGGACACATGCTCCACTATGTTCATAGCCATAATAATAGCCAGAAGCTGGAAAGAACCCAGATGTCCCTCAACAGAGGATTGGATACAGAAATTATGGTACATTTACACAATGGAGTACTACTCAGCTATTAAAAAGAATGAATTTATGAAATTCCTAGCCAAATGGATGGACCTGGAGGGCATCATCTTGAGTGAAGTAACACAATCACAAAAGAACTCACACAATATGTATTCATTGATAAGTGGATATTAGCCCAAAACTTAGGATACCCAAGATATAAGATACAATTTGATAAACGCATGAAACTCAAGAAGAATGAAGACCAAAGTGTGGACACTGTGCACCTTCTTAGAATTGGGAACAAAACACCCAGGGAAGGAGTTACAGAGACAAAGTTCGTAGCTGTGATGAAAGGATGGACCATTTAGAGACTGCCGTATCCAGGGATCCATCCCATAATCAGCTTCTAAACGCTGACACCATTGCATACACTAGCAAGATTTTGCTGAAAGGACCCAAATATAGCTGTCTCTTGTGAGACGATGCAGGGGCCTAGCAAACACAGGAGTGGATGTTCACAGTCAGCTATTGGATGTATCACAGGGCTCCCAATGGAGAAGCTAGAGAAAGTACCCAAGGAGCTAAAGGGATCTGCAACCCTATTGTTGGAACAACATGATGTACTAACCAGAACCCTGGAGCTCTTGTCTCTAGCTGCATATGTATTGAAAGATGGCCTAGTCGGCCATCAATGGAAAGAGAGGCCCATTGGACTTGCAAACTTTATATGCCCCAATATAGGGGAATGCCAGGGCCAAAAGAATGGGAATGGGTGGGTAGGGAAGTGGGGGGCGCTATGGGGGACTTTTGGGATAGTATTGGAAATGTAATTGAGGAAAATATGTAATAAAAATATATAAAAAAAAAATTTCCCACCTCTTCTTGTCATAACACAGACACACACACACAGACACACACACACACACACACACACACACAACTAATTTTCTCTATATTTTTCTAGCTATAATTTTGGAGCAGTTTCAAATAGATTTTCTCTCTAAATTGTCATTAGAATAAATAAATAGAACAAACCGGCAGTTGAAGACTGAGCTGGCATTTAGACCTTTCCTCGTACATCTGAATCCATCACATGGCTATTTAATAGAACACTCTGGGTCCAACTTTGTTCACACATAGTAAATTTGAGGCTTTTGTGGTATAAAATTTATGTTTTAACCATCTCTCTTGGAGGAATGCATGCACACTAAACTTTTATAATTCTGTTCTTGTTTAGGAGAAAAACCCATAAGCATGGTATGATCTATGGCAGGCGTTCATTGGCTTTGAGACATGGATAATCTCACTTAAATATGATTTATTTGCTCCAATCTACCTGATAGTAAAGGATTATTTTAATCACTCTAAGCATTTTACACAGAAGATATATTTTCTAAACTTTACTTGCATATTAATGTATGAACACAATGTTATTTATCATATATAAAAACGAATGATCTTAATGACTGTTTTTAAATTTAATTATAGACTATGACCTTTGTCTAATGAGAGGATACTGAATCAGTATTATGTTGGAAAGGCTGAACTGCTATTTTATATTTTAAAAAAAGAAGAAAAGTATTGTTCGTGTGTGTGTGTGTGTGTGTGTTTTAAAGTATTTCATTCAATATCTTGAAGCTACTTGGCCAGGCTCCTTTCATATTATCCTAAATTAGGAGTGCTCATGTTTATTTTAAATTTTCTTTTGCTTTACGAGCATAATTATTGCAGCAGATCCATGGTTTAAGAGCTGTGTCCAAGCATGGGGTCTGTGATAGACTCCAGTGTCTTGGAGAAGTTTAAAGCACTATTCAGACAACAGCTGTTACTTAGGATGCTTCCTTTTCTTGTGATTGGGTTACCTCACTCAGGATGATATCCTCCAGGTCCATCCATTTGTCCAAGAATTTCATAAATTCATTGTTTTTAATTGCTGAGTAGTATTCCATTGTGTAAATGTACCACATTTTCTGTATCCATTCTTCTGTTGAGGGACATCTGGGTTCTTTCCAGCTTCTGGCTATTATAAATAAGGCTGCTATGAACATAGTGGAGCATGTGTTCTTATTACCAGTTGGAACTTCTTCTGGGTATATGCCCAGGAGAGGTATTGCTGGATCTTCCGGTAGTATTATATCCAAAATTCTGAGGAACCTCCAGACTGACTTCCAGAATGCTTGTCCAAGCTTGCAATCCCACCAGCAATGGAGGAGTGTTTCTCTTTCTCCACATCCTTGCCAGTATCTGCTGTCACCTGAATTTTTGATCTTAGTCGTTCTGACTGGTGTGAGGTAGAATCTCAAGGTTGTTTTGATTTGCATTCCCCTGATGATTAAGGATACTGAACATTTTTTCAGGTGCTTCTCAGCCATTCAGTATTCCTCAGTTTGGAGCTAAGATGAAAGGGTGGACTATCCAGAGATAGTCCTGTGGATCCATCCCATAATCAGTCACCAAACCCAGACACTATTGCATATGCCAGCAAGATTTTGCTGAAGGGACCCTGGTATAGCTGTCTCATATGAGATTATGCTACTGCCTGGCAAATACAGAAGTGGATGCTCCCAGTCATCTATAAGATGGAACACAGGGCCCCCAATGGAGAAGCTAGAGAAAGCACCCAAGGAGCTGTAGGGGTCTGCAACCCTATAGGTGGAACAACAATATGAACTAACCAGTACCCCCAGAGCTCATGTCTCTAGCTGCATATGTATCAGAAGATGGCCTAGTCGGTCATCACTAGGAAGAGAGGCCCCATGGTATTGCAAACTTTATATGCCCCGGTACAAGGGAATACCAGGGCCAAGAAGTGGGAGTGTGTGGGTAGGGGAGCAGGGCGGGGGGAGGTTATAGAGAACTTTCAGTATAGCATTTGAAATGTATATAAAGAAAATATCTAATAAAAAAGAGCCTTTTATTACAGAAAAGAAAGAAAGAGAGAAGGAAAGAAAGAAAGAAAGAAAGAAAGAAAGAAAGAAAGAAAGAAACAAAGATGCTTCCTTTTCAAATTAATAGGTCAGACAGGTTTTATTGTGCTCCCAGTACGTTCTGGGTTCTGGTAATTTTCCCATACACTTTGGGTAAAACATTAAAGGCTAACAGTGAAACTATGGAAAGTTTCCTTTCCAAAGACAACTGTTAGTTCACTCTAACAATGGCCTCTGATTCTGGCTGACTAACTTATTTTTATTTACTTCGCTCATTTAGTTCAGCTTACAATTGCCAAGCATTGCACTACTGAATGCAATGAACCAGACTTGTCATCCTTCAGCCCATTATTGGTCACTCTATTTACTTCTGCCCTTAAGCCTATGTGGAGGGATACACAGCAAGCTTTTGTAATTTTAAGAACATTTTTTAGTTCCCATACACTAAAAGGCTTTTTAGTTTACTGGATGGTGCATACACTATTGCAAGTTTTATGTACAATGTCCTGTTGGTCTCCATCAAATGTCCTACACCATTTAGTAGAATGTGGGAATTATTCTACTAATTGTCATTAGCATAATCTGTTTTCTTGCAGGAAATACTCTCACAAATGGCACAAGACGACCATGCCTTTCGCTAAGTTACTTCTCAAATCTGCAGCACACATACTCTGATTTCCCTCATTAGGAAGAAGTGTAAATATTTACATTGACCCCAGAATAACTTTAGGAAGAGGAAATCTGTCTCCATAGGCCAGCTGTGACCTCAACCATTCATTGGATTCCATCAGGCAATGTAGCAATTATGATCAGTAATGCTTAGGATGATAATTGGACCAGGCCATGCAGGTGTGAGTAATTGTCCTCCATTGGTGAGTGTGGGCTCTGTGGGAACAAAGGCTCACACAGAGCTGTTCAGTGAATTGCAAGACTTGCCAGATGACTGTCATCATGGCTAATGAAAATTGAGTAAATCTCTCCTAATTACCTAGATTTCTAAGTGGTGAGATTTCCATTGGTAATGAAATATGGTTTCAAAGACTAATGCTTGTAGAACCTTTTCAGTCTTATAAAATAATAACAAGGAAGATTTGATGTAATATTAAGGCCATGAGAATACTACATGAAGGTGAATTTAAAGCAATGTTTCAATTTTTAAAAATTACACAGTACTCATCACAAGTACAGTCCCCCTCAGTGCCTTTGGCTTGTGTGTTAGCTAGGAGGGAAACTGAGTTAGAAGTTAATAGTGTCCTTTTGGGTCTGAGTTACCTCACTCAGGATAATATTTTCTAGTCCAATCCATTTGCCTGCAAAAGTCACTGTTGTCTTTGTTCTTTCTTTTTATTTTCCCTTTCCTTTTCCTTTTCCTTTTCCTTTTTTTCTTTTTCTTTTTCTTTTCTTTTCTTTTTTTTTTGTCTTCATTCTTAATAGCTGAGTAGTATTCCATTGTGTAACAGAATCACATTTTCTGTATCCATTCTTCTGTTGTGGGACACCTCAATCCTACTTGGGAGAGAAAAGAAAGCAATCACAAGCAGGGATGGAGGGAGGGACTTGGGAGGAAAAGTGGATGGGGGGAAGAGGGTAGAGGGGAACCTGACATGGTATTGGGTGAGGGAAAAGGACTGAAGCCCCAAGGGCCAGCAGAAAGAATGCAAACAGGCAACCTCAGAAAAATAGGAGCTTGGGGGGGGGATCCCTAGAATGCATCAGAGACCTGGGAGGTGAGAGACTCCAAGGACTCATAGGGAGGGACCTTTGATGAAATGCCTGAAAATAGGGAGAGGGAACTTATAGAGCCCACCTCCAGCAGGAAGACAGGACATCAAGTGAGGGATGGGATTGCCATCCCACAGTCACACCTCTGACCCATAATTTTTTCTTTCTGAAAGAATTACAGGGATGGAAAAGGAGAGGAGCCTGAGGAAAAGAAGGTCCAGCAACAGGCCCAAAGTCGGATTGAGCTCAAGAGGAGGTCCCAAGGCCTGACACTATTACTGAGGCTATGGAACACTCACAAAAAGGAATCTATCATGACTGCCCTCTGAAAGATGCAACAAGCAGATGAAAGAGTCAGAAGCAGTTATTTGCACCCAACAAGTGGACAGAAGCAGCTGACCCCTGTTGTAGAATTAAGGAAAGGCAGAAAGAAGCTGAGGAGAAGGGTGATTTTGTAGGAAGACCAGAAGCCTTAATTAATCTGGACCCCTGGTATCTTTCAAACACTGGATCACCAAACAGACAGCATACACCAGATGATATTAGGCCCCCTAAAAACATACAGTAGAGGACTTGAGGTCTGTGTTCATTCAGAGATGATGCAACTAACCCTCAAGAGACTGGAGGCCCAAGGGAGTTTAGAGGTCATGTGGGGTGGGAGCTGGGGGGCATCCATGTGGAGATAGGGTGGGGTTGGGGAGGAGGTGTGGGATGTGAAGCAAGACAGAGGGTAGATGGCGAGGGGCAGGGAATGGGATATGGAGTGTAAAAAATGAATTACAAATAAAATTAAAGAATAAATAAATAAATAAAAGAAGTTGATAGTGGTTCTTCAGCACTTTGGCTTATGTTTTTTTTTTAAATTATTAGATATTTTGTTTATTTACATTTCAAATGTTATCCCCTTTCCTGGTTTCCCCTCCAAAAACTCCCCTATCTTCACCCTCCCCCCCCCTCAACAACACACCCACTACCATTCCTAGTACTGGCATTCCGCTATACTGGGGCATAGAACCTTCACAGGACTTAGGTCCTCTCCTCCCATTGATGATTAGCTAGGCCATCCTCTGCTACAGAGCCACAAGTTCTACCATGTGTTTTCTTTGATTGGTGGTATAGTTCCAAGGAGCTCTGGGAATACTGGTTAGTTCATATTGATGTTCCTCCTATGGGACTTCAGACCCCTTCAGCTTCTTGGGTACTTTCTCTAGCTCTTTCATTGAGGACCTTGTGCTCTATCTGATGGATGGTTGTGAGCATCCACTTCTGTATTTGTCAGGCACTGACAGAGCCCCTCAGGAGACAGCTATATCAGGCTCTTGTCAGCAGGCTCTTGTTGGCATCTGCCATAGTGTCTGGGCTTGGTGGTTGTTTATGGGATGGATCCCCAAGTGGGGCAGTCGCTAGATAGTCATTCCTTCAGTCTCTGCTCAGAACTTTGTCTCTGTAACTCCTTCCATGGGTATTTGGTTCCCCCTTCTAAAAAGGATACTGAGCTTCTGGGCTAATATCCTCTTATCAGTGAGTGCATATCATGTGTGTTCTTTTGTGATTGGGTTACCTCACTCAAGATAATTTCCTCCAGATCCATTCATTTGTCTAAGAATTTCATAAACTCATTGTTTTAAATAGCTGAGTACCACATTTTCTGTATCCATTCCTCTGTTGAGGGACATCTGGGTTCTTTCCAGCTTCTGGCTATTATAAATAAGGCTGCTATGAACATAGTGGAGCATGTGTCCTTATTACCAGTTGGAACATCTTTTGGATATATGCCCCGGAGAGGTATTGCGGGATCCTCCGGTAGTACTATGTCCAATTTTCTGAGGAACCACTAAACTGATTTCCAACTTGCATTCCCACCAGCAATGGAGGAGTATTCCTCTTTCTCCCCATCCTTGCCAGCATCTTCTGTTAACTGAATTTTTGATCTTAGCAATTCTGACTGGTATGAGGTGGAATCTCAGCGTTGTTTGGATTTGCATTTCCCTTATGATTAAGAATGTTGAACATTTTCTAAGGTGCTTCTCAGCCATTTGGTATTCCTCAGTTGAGAATTCTTTGTTTAGCTATGTACCCCATTTTTTAAATAGGGTTGTTTAGTTTTCTGGAGTCCAACTTCTTGAGTTCTTTATATATATATTGGATATTAGCCCCTTATCGGATTTAGGTTTCGTAAAGATCTTTTCCCAATCTGTTGGTTGCCTTTTGGTCTTATTGACAGTGTCCTTTGCCTTACAGAATCTTTGCAATATTATGAGGTCCCATTTGTAGATTCTTGATCTTGCAGCACAAGCCATTGCTGTTCTATTCAGGAATCTTTCCCCTGTTCTGGTATCTTCAAGGCTATTCCCCACTTTCTCCTTCAAAAATATGAGGTGTTGGCAATTGTAGTAAAATCAACAAAATCAATATAAATATGCCCACAGCCTATGTCACACTATGCAAAGTGTACTGCATATTTTTATGTTTGGTCTTTGAGACCATCCCACATATGAGTGTTATTAACTTAATGCTATAAAACAAAACAAAACAAAACAAAAAACCCAAAACCACACCAACCAACCAACCAACCAACCACATAAACAAACAAACAAAAACCAAGGCACAATGAACACTCTTTTAAGGTCATGTGTCCTGGAAGAGACAGAACTGAATCCAAATCCAGTTTTACTTAATTAAATATCCTGTCTTCTTTCCTTAGGTACTCAAAGCCTCTCATAGAGGGCTATGGATGGTATGATGTGTTTGCTAAGTTTTACTCTAAACTATCTTTGTAGGTATTCAAAGGATTTTTAATAAGGATCACAGATACTAACAGTAACAAAGCTATGGTAAGTTAGTGCTAATGCATGTGTTCTGATAAGTTTCAATTTTAAGTCTACTCCTGCATGACTAACTGAGCATGTGATTGAAATTTTCCAAGACCCAGTCAACACCACATGTCTTATAGTGAGACACTGTAAGGATTGATTACATCAGCCATGTGTTAAGGATAACATGATGATACCTAGTGCTGAGGTTTGGTCCTTTGCTACTTATTATAATGCTAAATGTACACCCCCTAGACCTGGCTGTCTCAGAGACAATAGAGTCTACATGTACACCTTGACTCCAAGTTATTTCTGATTGGTAAATAAAAATGCCAACAACCAAGTACTAGGCAGAAGAGACATAGGTAGGGTTTAGATATCCTGGACTTGGGGAAGAGGAATTCTGGAGGAAGAAGGAGAAGCTGCCATGGGTTAGGAGTCAAGACAATGTGACCTGAGGGCTGGCCAATTAGAGGTAAGAGCAGCCCAGATGAAACATAGTAAGTAATAACTCAGGGTTATCCATAGGAAAATAGATTCTAATAGCGTAGAGGGTAGATATCTGCTCAGCTCTTATGCTGTTTAAGGCTTATTGTAAATGTGAAGGGTGGGTGTGTCTTTCTTCTGGGAACTTAAATAGCAATGGGAGAATAGGAACCTCAGGATGGGATTTAATTGTTTTTATGACAGACAAGTATGTCATCTGCTATTTTGAGATGTGTCCTAGGTGTCAGGCATTCTCTGGATTGCGTCTATGAGAATGCTTGGATTTCCTTGCTCTTTGGTGGCTTGTGATGAAGGTGAAGCCTCTCCTCCCTTCCCCGGACGTTAGAAGGAATCGCTACAGGCAGAATTTCCTCATTCACATTGCTCCTTGACTTAATTCATGTGAACTGTAGGTCAGAGAGCTCAGATGCTAGCCCTGCCCTCTGTTACACACCCACTGATAAATGAGGTCACTTAGCTACTTAGCACATCTGAGCCTATGCTTTCTTTTATGGAAAGTGGGGCTAATGATGTTGATCACTCTCCCACAGAGTCAAATAACCAGGAGCCTTGGCTAAGAAAGTGGTCTCAATATTGTGCCTGCAGACAAGCTGTAGCAAACCAGCACCCCACTCCTCTTTGTTAATTGACTGCAGGTTCCCAGTGGTTCTTAAAGGGATCAGGTGAGTGCTTCCTTCTAGAACTAATTCCTCAGCAGAGTGAAAAAGATAAAGAATGAAGACAGCAAAAAGCATGATAGTCCTGTAATTCCACAGCAGCCCTTTCATGAGCTAGGGATGGAATTCTTATTCCTGTTGGCTGTCCCATTCTGCAGCTGGAGCTCCCAGCTTCCAAGGACCTCTGTGACAGCTTATTCTCCAAAACACCTTCTTCCCTGAGAAGTTGAGTTTAGTTCTGTTTATTGAAGTCAGTGGCGGCAAATTTATAAATGTTTGAATGCATATTTACTTTATTTCAGGATGCCCAAATTTTTATATGTATCTTGAGTTCTTCAGAGGCAATGAAAGCATTGCTCAGATGATTTACATCATTATGGGGACACACACACACACTACCCCCCCCCCCCACACACACTGATAGGTCAGATTAATCTTGAGAAAGGGAAATCAGGAATAACAGAATGCAAGAAGAATATGGTACAATGGAGAAAGTGGAGTCTGTACATTATCATTTTTAATAAATTAGAGCAAGACAGTGATGGCAACTGAGTATCTTAGGTGCACAGTGCTTAGGAGGAACCAGGGAAGGATGCCAGAGGAGCCAATTCTAAAATTCTCTGGATTGCTTCTGTGAGAATACTTGGATGTATTTGCTTTTTGGTGTGAGAAATCTTTCGCTTGGGCTGTCAGCTAATTTCCAAAAGTTTCAGGCAGTTCTGGGCTTGCTGTGAGTGGGAGGTTTGCAGGAGAATAGCAGAGCAGCCGTAGGGAGAGGCTCTCTGAAGTTGTTCTGAATGTACCTCTAATGGGCCGTTATCATCCAGAGATTATGTAGCTTGCTACTTATAGCTGGTGAAAAATTAGCCTGCATCTTAGAGGAGGTATTTGTCAGTTTGGCTCCATTTCAATCTCAACTTTACTGAGTAGTTAGTTCTTAGGTTTCTTCCTCTTCCTCTTCCTCTTTTTACTCCTCCTCCTTTCTTCTTCTTCTTCATGTTCTTCTTCATGTTCTTCTTCTTCTTCTTCTTCTTCTTCTTCTTCTTCTTCTTCTTCTTCTTCTTCTTCTTCTTCTTCTTCTTCTTCTGCTGCTGCTGCTGCTGCTGCTGCTGCTGCTGTTGCTGCTGCTGCTCCTGCTGGAAAGTCTGAGCTGATAGTTATGATTAATAGATTAATGATCACTGCTTCCCATAACGTAATACTCATCATTACCCCCAAAGAGCTATGCATTATCTTCAGGGTTAGACAGAAGTGAGAGTGCTGTTCAAGCAGGCACAGGGGGCATGAGGAGTCACTGTTTTATTGAAGACAAAGAAATGCCCTCCAACAACAATGTTGGAAGCCACTGATTTGACTTGAACGTGACACTGACTTAATTGGAAGACATCGTAATGATAACAAAGTACAGGGGCATTCAGGATAGGGTCTCTTAGTCACTGTAAGCCTGCTGGCTCCATAGCTCTCCCAGTTTCACTCGTGTTTCTGTTTTTCAAGGAAAGAAAGCAATTACTCACATTTGACTGCCTCTGGTGTCAAGTTTAATGGTTTAGAGTTGCATCTTGCGTGACCTAGCTTTTTAGAGCTGTGTGGTGGATATACTGGGGTGATGCATCTCTGCTCAGTTCATTCGTAGCTCCATTAACAAGGACAGTTATGTAATGCTTAAATCCCAGTTCCTCATTTGGAATATGAGGATAATAACAGACCCAACTTGTGATTGTTTTATTACAGAAATCACTGTAGTGTCTGTGACAGGTTTAACAGGGTACAGAGTACATAGTCAGTAAGTGTGAACTGGCAGTGCTAAGTCAGTGAGTGTGAACTGGCATTGCTAAGTCATGTGGACAGATAAACACTTGCAGATGAGAGCTGTGCTGATGGTTTATTATTCATGCTGGCAGAGCTTTGCCAAACTATGGTCCTCGATGCAAATGCAAGCTGCTCCATGTTTTTGTAAATAAAGTTTCATTGGGCCATAGCTATGCTCACTTGCAGAGACACTGTCCATGACTTCTTTCTCTATAAAAAGAGTTAGCTAGTCAAAAGCAAAGTTTCTATAGCCTGTAAGCCTAAAAATTCACTCTTCGGACCATTCAATGGAAAGTGTGACCCCTGCTGCTTGTCAAGAAAAACAGTCAACGTTCATACTTTTTATCATTTTCATTTAGTAATATACTGACTACATTGCAATTTGGCTAATCTCTTCTTTACTCATAATAAATAGTGATTTAGGAGATCCCTATCTTCTCATTCATAAATAATCATACAATGGATGATATATTCTATAAATTATTATATTTCTATGATGGTCTTAGACATGTGAAGAACTTAAGGACAACTATTGGGGGCACATTAGCTGGTGTGATTGCAAATTTGCTGATGGGACACTGTGAAATTTCTCAACAGTGAAGCTGTCAGAATTGAGTACAGAATTAAGATGTCAGTTCTAATTTCCTGCAACAAGATTTATCATTAATTATCTTCTTTGATCTAGCCAGAGGTTGCCGTCCCCAAAGAAAAGAACCTCAACACTGAAGCTCAAGGAATTGACTGCTTGTCGGACGAGATTAATTATCACAATTCCTAGCTCAAGATTCCTAGCCATTGTGGGCAATCCTATGGCTGATCCCTGCTTCTACCTTTTGAGTTAGTGATGCTGAATTTAGACTGTGGAGTAAACTGTGTGGACAAAGTTATCAGACTTAATGTAACTCAGTATCTGGTCTATAATATCTGTTATCCTTATCAAGCCTTACAAACTTGAACACTATCCTTCTATATAAGGCAATCCTAGTTCCAAAGCCCAGTGTCTTTATAAAACATGACTTAGTACAACGATGTGAGTGTAGAAGTGTTTGGTTTTATCCTTCATTATTAGCCTTTAAATCATGGCACCTCCAAAGACTCAGCTGATGAATTCCTATTTCTGTACAAGATGATAACACATTGCTAATAGGTTGTATGAACTCTCACTGTGCCTCTAAAACCAGAGAACAAGATCTCATGTCCAATCAGGGATCTGAACTCTGAAAGCCTAAAAAGTTGTAACCCTTTTCCACGTGTTCTTTTGTCAATATCTGTGCTTCCTCGTCATGCAACATTATTCTTTTGCTTTAATACTCATTCTTGTTGAGAGAGAGAGAGAGAGAGAGAGAGAGAGAGAGAGAGAGAGAGAGAGAGAGAATAGTGAGTGAGTGGTTGCTTAAATGGCTATGTGATCCAGCCAGAATGGCTAAGATCAAAAGCTCAGGTGACAGTGGATGCTGGCAAGGATATGGAGGAAGAGGAACAGTCCTCCATTGCTGGTGGGATTGCAAGCTGGTACAACGACTCTGGAAATCAGTTTGGTGGTTCCTCAGAAAATTGGACATAGTACTACTGGAGGATCCAGCATTACCACTCCTGGGCATATACCCAGAAGATTCTCCAACATGTAATAAGGACACATGCTCCAGTATGTTCATAGCAGCCTTATTTATAATAGCCAGAAGCTGGAAAGAACCCAGATGTCCCTCAAAAGAGGAATCGATACAGAAAACGTGCTACATTTACAAAATGGAGTACTATGCAGCTATTAAAAACAATGAATTTATGAAATTTTTAGAAAAATGGATGTATCTGGAGGATATCATCCTGAGTGAGGTAATCCATTCATAAAAGAACACACATGATATGCACTCACTGATAAGTGGGTATTAGCCCAGAAGCTCTGAATATACAAGATGCAATTCACAAACCACATAAAAGTGAAGAAGAAAGAAGACTTAAGTGTGGATACTTCAATCCTTCTTAGAAGGGGGAAGAAAATAACCATGGAAGGAGTCACAGAGACAAAGTGTGAAGCAAAGACTGAAGGAATGACCATCCGGAGTCTGCCCCACCTGAGGATCCATTCCATAAACAACCACCAAACCCAGACACTATTGTGGATGCAAACAAGTGCTTGCTGGCAGGAAACTAATATAGATGTCTCCTGAGAGGCTTTGCCAGTGCCTGAAAAATACAGAAGTAGATGCTCACGGCCATCCATTGGACTGAACAAAGGGTCCCCAACCAAGGAGCTAGAGAAATTATTCAAGGAGCTGAAGGGATTTGTAGACCCATAGGAGGAACAACAATATGAACTAACCAGTAACCCCACAGCTCCCAGGGACTAAACCACCAACATTAGAATACACATGGTGGGACTCATGGCTCCAGCTGCATATGGAGCAGATGATGGCATTGTTGGTCATCAATGGGAGGAGAGGCCCTTCATCCTGTGAAGGCTCTAAGCCCCAGGGGAATGCCAGGGCTAGGAAGCAGGTGTGGGTGGGTTAGTGAGCAAGGGGAGGGGAGAGGGATGGGGAGTTTTTGGAGGAGAAACCAGGAAAGGTGATAACATTTGAAATGTAAATAAAGAAAATAAGTAACAAAAAGATAAAAAATGGCTGTGCGATGTTTTACTTGTGATTTACTTAGAATATATAACACACACACACACTCACATAGACACACACACATAGACACACACACATAGACACACAAACACATACACACACACACAAACACACACATACACACACACATAGACACACACACAAAGACACACACATACACACACACATAGACAATGTATAGACATTGAGACTAATAAAATATTGAACTGATATTAACAACACACTTTTTTAGTTTCAATATTAGAAAAAAATTTCTAATTTTAGTAGACAAGAGAATTTTGAATGTGATGGGGAGCAAGTTTGCAATGGCAGATGTATACATTATTTCTTGCCAGTTGGGTGTGACTTACTGTATAGGAATGAATTAGAATTGAGGTATGGGGGTTGCATTTAAGTATCTGTCCTGAAATTTGAAATCTTAGACTGAACTATCACTTTGACCCACTTAACTGGAAAAATATTAGTTTCTGGGAAATCACTGTATCTGTTCCTAAAATGTTTTATTTTAGGCTCTCAAGAGACACTGTAGCCTTAGATAATTGTTTTACCCAGTGGTGTAGTATTTAAATGAAAGAGAAATCAAATTATGGAGTCTCACTGTTTAGACAATTGGATTTTTCCATTGCTGTAGCCATTCATTTTATATACACACACATACATATATATGAATAAGTATACATGTAAATATATGTAACACAGCATACTCAATAATTTGATTTTAACAACTAGTATATTATTTAATTTCATATTAATTTGATTAATATTTCCATGTTGTAAACCATAGGCACAATTGATGCTGTAAATTGTGTCATCAAGATACTTTTCTGGTTTTTGTTTTTTGGTTTTTTGGTTTTTCGAGACAGGGTTTCTCTGTGTAGCCCTGGCTGTCCTGGAACTCACTTTGTAGACCAGGCTGGCCTCAAACTCAGAAATTCACCTGCCTTTGTTTCCCAAGTGCTGGGATTAAAGGCATGCGCCACCATGCCTGGCACCAAGACACTTTTCATTTAGTTCTTATATTAATCATAATGATTATAACTTCTCTCAACATATTAATCTTACCAAGTTGTTACACATATGTGTGTATTCACACTTTGTCATTGTTGTAAGATAAATTCCCTATGGAGAATATCCTTCCTCTGTAGGTGTTACATATCTGTTTCTCTCGTTCATTTTATGAATCATTGCCCACTCTTAAGTTCTTTTGAGTTCTACAGTTTTCTCCCAACCCCTAGCTCCTTTAATGACTAGCTTACTTGGTATAGCTGCAGGAAAAAAACAAAAAAAAAAAAACCAAAAAACAAAAACCACTTTGAGTTAGAATCTCATCACATGGATCTGTCAACTTCCAGTTCAGAGCAAAATTTCTGATGGATAATTATAGGTGTCATTAAAGCTAAATCCAAGATATCAGCAATCTTATTCATGAATGTTCTGTTAATGCTGCAGGGGATTTCTGTTTTGCTTTGGGAAAGCCTTTGACCTCTGCACAGCTGCCTGAGTTTTGCTCCTATGCCTAGTCTTGCCCCACTCCAGTTCTGCCTGAGAATCAACTGTGGAGCTTTTGAGAGGCACAGATAAGGGGAACTTCAGCCACTGGCATACTTTTTCTCAGCTAGTATTCATTACAAACTAGTACTGTCTAGTAGACGGGAACCATTCTATGAGCATCAGCTAACCATTTATTTGGGCAGTTCTGTCAATCAAGCTTATGAGTCAGCTACTATTGTGATTATCTTACCAAGGGAGATCCCGGAACTAAGAATGTTTCTGTAGCTTGCCCAGGTTGACATACCAGGATTTTGTGAGTCCATAGTTTTAGCTGTCATTTTTTCTTTGATCTTTTACATGTGCGCACGTGTGTATGTGTTTCATGTTTTATAAATTCTGTTTTGTTTTTAGCCATAACCTAAAACATAACCTGTGCTGGCTTAAGAGTCCCAGAAACACTCGGCTTCAGCCTCTTGAAGTACAGGGAATACACAAATGAACCAACCAACAGTATTCATTGTAATATCTTTAGTGCGCCACATCCTTGCCTAGTTCCTCACTGTAACTAATTTGACTTGTTATTGAATATGTATAAAAATGTCTGTACATGTATGTCTGTGACTGCATCTATGTGTGCACTGCCTAGAGGGTGACAAGACAGCAATGAATCCCTTGGTTTTACAGACAGTCTGGAGCCACCATATTGGTGACAGGAACTTAGCCCCAGTCCTCTGGAAGAGCAGCCAGGGTTTTTACTCTAAGCCATTTCTCCAGTGTCCTGAATGCCTTACTTGAATCATTTGATTTTTCATATATACTGGATAATGACTAACATATACTTGGATGTCTTCTCTGTCTTCTATATCGATCATTCATAAAATTAGTCTTTTTATGTTATACTGAATAGAATGTCTGCATATGCCTTTTGGTCTTATTATTTTTTTCATATTATTTTGGAGTGATTAAACTTCTCTACTTTATTTTTTAGTTCTGGTATTCTATTTGATATACTCCACTGGTGAGGCCTCTTCCTGAGGTTTCTTGTTAGATTGTTGAGATTGTATTCTGTCTTTACTTCAGTTTGGGTTTTCTTAAGTATTTCTATCTCTTCACTGAATACAGTTTTGAGAATATAGATTTTCTTTATCATTTAATTCAGTCTTTCAGTTGTATTTTCTTGGACTTGACTCTGGAATTTATACCTGCTCCCTGTAAGTGCATTAAGTATTTGCTCTGTTCTTCTTTAAACTCTTGGAATTTGTTTATTATGTTTATGTTTATTATTTCAGACTTATATCGTGGTCTCCAGCTAGGTAATTCTTATTGGAGAACATGTCTATAGGACTGGAAACAGTGGGGTTCAGGAGGTGGTGGCACACTATCTTGTCATTTTATATAGTTTGTGTTTGTGCAATGTGACCTTAGCCCGTAGACTTCTCTTGTTGATTATGTGGGTTGAGATTGTAGTCTCCTTCTGTTAAGTGAATATTTGATTTTGGTTCTGGTTTTGTTTGTTCAAGCTTGGTTGATTTCAGATCAGATATAAAGAATTGAATGGTCAGTTCTTTGGATATCCAGTGTTGGTTTTTGGTTGAAGGGATGGGGTGATTCCAGCTCAATGGTAACCAAGAAAGCCTCTGAATACAACTTCTGACTGGTGTAAACTGGTGCAGGTAGACTGGGATCTGGAGTACTAACCAAGCTAGGCTGTCACAGGCTATTTGGCTGGTTTAACCTGCTATGGTAGGGCAAGTTCTTGGAGACTCTCCACATTTGGCACTTACAAAAAGCTAGTCCTGAGAGATTGCAATCAGGTATACTCAAAATATGAACCTGTAGATGGCATTTAAGATTTGAACCATAACAGGTATTGCTACTTCCTTAGCATGGGTGAGAAAAGTAAAGCCTAAGGTTAATTATATTTCCAAAGATACACAGACAACAATCAGTAGAGAAATGTTTTGGGCCAATTAATTTTAAACACATATATCACTTCTTACTACTTATATCCAATCTCTTTCTAATGGGATAAAGAGAAGAGTAACCTGAGGTCAGATGAGAGTAGCATGAATTGATTTTTCATATTCTGCAACACTGGGTTTCTATCATCCTGACTTGTAGCGTTCTCTTACTTGCATCCATACGCCCACCACTCCCATTTTCTCCCCTTTATCAAATTCTGTTACAAAATATCCAGGAAGTTGTTCACAGCATGACAGATATGACTAAATAACTTGTTTTCCAGTTTTAGGAATTTTTTATTTATTAAAATGGATCGTTCCACAATTAAACATAGTAAATTTTTGGTTATGGGGCTATAAGACATTTTTTTTGATGAGTTTATATGAAAGAAGACACATTATAGATTCTTCTACTATTATATCATCAAGCTATTACTGTTGCAGTCTGGGGAGACGGTATATCATGATAGAAAGCAAGGCCTTTGGATTCAGTATAGGAAGTCAAACTTTGTTATACTCTATTGTTCCTGTGACTTTAATTTTTGTCTTTAAAATGAGTTTAAAATGCCTCATTTATATGTGTTGTGAATTTTAAAGAGGTATGGCACAGAATTGTTATGCAGTGAATGATTGTGCATAATGGGCCTAGTAGAGTCTCAGAACACAGAAGACAGCAATTATCAAATAAGCATTGGTCAGGTCAGGACTAGAACCAGGACTGGTTGTGATAGCAGGGGATGAAGAGTTAGAGGCAAGTGTGAAGAACGTTGAGCTTGACTGGTCATTTCATGGACTCAGTAACAAGACATCTCTCTGAGCAGATGAACAGAGCATTTCTAGGAGGGGTTAACTGAGGAGAGAAAGCTGTCGCCTATAACGGGTATCACCTTCTGGAATCAGGAGAGAAAGCATTGCTGCTTCCTTGACTGCCTTCACTTCTTTCTGGTGACCATCTAGTTTTGATGCTACTGCTGTTGTTTCCACTGTCCTTCACTGATTTCAATGTCTTTGACTTTCCAACAGACTTGAAGTAGGATAAAAAGACAAGGTAAATGATGGGGATGCCGAAAGAGAAGGTGAAGTGTTTCCCCAGCTGAGAACTGAGGATGCCAGCACAATTGCTAGGAAGGATGTCCACATGCAGTAGTCTTTTTACACAGAAATATCTTCAAATAAAAATACTAAAGTAGTAATAAACTTGAATTCAGTAGGGCTTATATGAAGCTTATTAAAAAGTCATTGCTAATATATCTAAGAACAGGAGTTAGTAGAAAGACACTCTGGGGAAGAGTAAGACATACCAATTGTGGATGTGGGTTCAAAGGATTTTTGAGAAATTTTTATGACAGGATATTTCCAAACAGACTAAATACTGTAGACTCCCCAAGAATACTCTAAGTCTTCATCATTAATATGACTGCTAAAGCACCCAGGCTAGTATAGTGGGCTACTATCAGGTTCTCTGCCTTTCCAGCACAGAGACTGTCATTGTCTGGCCATCCAGCCTTTCTTCTGGACATAAGCTATCCTAGTAAATACTCTACCAAGTAGTAAAATCATTAAGGTCATGTTCTCATACTAACCAGATCTATGAACCATATATGTATATGGTCATTGGGGAAGAGATAATGTATTTGGACACTATATACTAAAAGTAAACATTCTAATCTTGTCATTGTAACAAGCAAGGGGATATTTGCTGTGGTAAGGTGGTATGGGTGGTAGCAGTATGGCTATGCCAACATGTGAAGGACAAGCCTGAAACCATAGCCTGAAGGACATTGTGAAACCATAGCCTGATCAACTGGCACAGGAACTAATAGGGAATTAATTATATTTTGGTTGTAGTGATCTCTCGAATACTAACAACATGAGCTGTTATGACTTTTGGTCATTGTTTTGTTGTTGAACTAACAATTCTTCTGTGTCTATTAAATTACAATTGCTCAACTCTTTTCTATGGATTCCTTTTAGAAAGCAGACACAATACAAAAGTGGCAAGACGACATGCTGAGGAGAATTTGGCGACATGTTAGGATAGTTTTTGTTAATCATTGTATACTTCTGAATTAAGACACTTAAATCTGGAGCCATGAATATGTAGGGGAAAGTTTCAAGCACAAGGAAAGTAAATGTATCAAAACAATACGCGTCTGACTTAAATTGCTAATTAAATAGTCTTATTTGTTGAGAATTGCGATTCATGCATACATAAGTGGTAACTTTATATGGGAGACTGGGTTTTATTGGGAAAGGAAACATATTTCTCACTGTTCTTCCTCATGGATCATGACAGAGGAGTTTCTGTCATGGGTCTGCATATGAAATTTCACGAGTTCAAACTGAAGAGACATTTCTAATCTCAGTGTTTCCGCTATGGTGTGTCATCTAGGGAAAGAAGATGAGGGGCCTGTGAGCTGGCCATTATATATTTTCCAGATTGTTGAGTCCTTAGAGAATCTAGGACATCATTCCCTGGAGACATTAGAATGTTCCAAACTTGTTTAAATATTCCTTTTAATCAGCATGGTGGCCGTCTTCCCTCTCTCTGCTAAGCTTGCCTCTGCTTCACTCCAGAGAAATGAGAGGATGACTCACAAAAGACCAGTCTGCAGTATATTCAGCCCTAGGGGGCTGATGACATCTGCTTTTTCATTTCCCCTAAGGAAACAAAATCAACGATAACTCATATGCATGGCCTACTGGTTCATCCTTCTTTAGAACTTAGTGCGCCAACTAATGTCTCAACATGATTCTAAGCTGACCTCCTTACATACTAAATTATTTAAAAACCAATAGGGCTAAATTTTAATTTTAATTGCTTTTCTTTTTGATTGTGTTTATTATAGATCATTCAAATACTGGGATGTATTGAAATCATAAAGTTATGGGTGACTATGAAATGATGACTCTAGGGAAAAAATAACCTTTACCTTCCTGCATTACTTATTGTGTGAGGGCAATTGCTTTGAAATATGATTGTGGAGAGTTGGGATGGTGCCATTCTGGGACAAAATTATCATGGCCTATTTTTAACCCCATAATAGTTATCCACTGCCAACATCTGTATTTGATCTAATACCCTGGTTTACTACTAGGTAAACCACTTCAGAATGCACTGAGACTACTTTGTTCAACCAAGCAAAGACTAAGAATGTCATCATCAAACAACATCTAAAGCCTACAGCAAAGACTCCCCTTGCTTTCCTGTACCCTGCTTGTTCACTGTTTCCGTAGACATGTTTTAAAATGCTTTGATTTACAACTTTTTTGTTCTCTTACTATAAAAGTTTTATGAAACCATTACCCTATCAGAACATGGAATTGAGATAAACTAAATCTATGTTCTCTAGCTATGATCACTTATATTTGGTTCTAAAATAAATGGTCTCTTGTTCCCTATGAGAGGAGAGCTGTTTCTGCATCAAAAACATACAATCTGTGTGTGTGTTTTCTTAAAATATTTTCTCTGTGTATGAGTGGCTTTAGTACTCTTTAGCAGTCTTGGCATTTTGGACATAATAATCCTTTTGCTGCTAGAGGCTGACCTTTGGATTCTAGGATGTTTATAGAATTCCTGGCTTTTCCTAACTAGATGAAGAAATCTCTATTCTCAACCACATACTCCTAACAAGAAAAAATGGTTTTGAGCGTTGCCAGTGGTTGGAGGAGGGGTGCCAAAGCAGCACGTGCTGAGAAACAGCATCAACCATTCTAACCAAGTCCCACATTGGTGGGACAAATCTTCAATCTACTAACTTGCTATGAATAAAGACTATACCTTCAACATACCAGGAAAACAGACATTTAAAACTGAAGTAAAGCAAAACCAAACAACAACAGCAGCAACAACAACAACAACGACAACATCAACAGAGCTCAGGCACTGCAGCACTCAGGAAGGACCACTAAGAAGTCATATTCATGCGAGTGTTTTTATTCTAAGATAAAACAGAGCTGTGAGGGATGGTCACATGAGACAGTTGCACTCCTTGAGTTTCATTTTTCTCATCTACCAAATTGGAACTCTAACTCCTGCTTTGCAGTGATTTTCATATCCTATTCAACATATATTCTTTTTTGTGTGTGTGCTTGATCTATTATGCTCATTGTACTTTTGTAGGGGTAGTGGTAGTTAGAAAAAGAAATACTAAAAAGGAACACAGTTACCCATTGAGCATTTTGAAAGTTATTAATTAGCATTTGAGTTTGTAGTTGAGGGGTGACAGGTCTGTCAGGAAAGGCTTCTTTGGGGGATGGAGGAGACCTGAGAGCTGATGCGGGCCTCTGGACATTTTCACATTCTGTGTCTAATCTGTTACAAGTTTGAGAGTTGTCTCCAGAACCAAATCAACACAAGCTTACTGCTTTGAGAAAGTCATGCTAAAAACATCAGAAGGGGGTAGGTTGCTGAGTCACATGATATACATGCCAGTGTCTGGACCATTCCCTTTAGGCTTAAAGTAAAGAATAGGACTCTCTCTTCCTCTCCACTGTTAATTTTACTCTTGGGAGCTGTCCAACCTCTTATTGCTGCATTAAAATATAAACTGACTTTAAAAAATAATGAAGGAAAGATTATGCAGGCAGTTGTCAAGGGAATACTGGAACTTAGTCCTAAGATTCTGTTGTATCAAACCCATCAGATCTTAATCTGTCCCCTCAAGGTTTTTCTTACTGCACACCCATGGTGGAAAGAGAGGGAATTAATCAAAGAGTGAGCAAGTGTGTCCATCACTATTGTGAGCTCAACACAGACTGAAACACCCTGGGAGATAAAGAGAAGACTTGAGACAATCTTACCACCCTAAAGTTGTCTAGTCTAAAATGCAAAGGCAACCATATATGAAAACATCAAGACATTTAAAGCAATATCTGAGGACATCGGATAAATATATGCTTCCAAAGAAAGGGCTTGTTGTTCATCAAACAGGATAGATGAGGGCCAGGGAGTCAGGGAAATGTTCTTGGAGAAGAGGAATTAGTGCTAAGCCTTGGAGTGACAGCTTACAGAGAACAGAAGAACTGAGGCCATGGATGTGTGAGAGCCTGTGTTGTGTGGATAGCACTTTAGTATGAAGGTAAGGCATGTTAAGAATGTACCTGAGCGACTCTGAGAAAGAAGCTCTGAAACTTGGGATACCAAAAATAATAGATGACATTGGAGGTTAAGACAAAGAAAATCTGAGAAGTGGAATCCAAATTGAAGATTCAATAGAAATGATATGGGGAAAATTGAGGTAAGATGTCCATAGGATTTGGAAAGAATGGTCCTTCACAGCTCTCACTCCAGGAGAGATCCTGTACAATGTGGGCAACACCTGTCTACATATCTATGGCTGGTCGGCTTTCTGAGTTAAATTACATGATACATAGGAAAGTGCCTTGTTGATTTTTACTTATGTCCATGGGAACTGTGACTACCATTGTTGTCCCATGCTGTCTTTTGATCGGTTATCTTTTACAGAATTCAGGCCAAATACCTAAGTCAGCTTTACCTTGCTGCTGATAAATTCTTGCAGTAACTACCATAGTGGTTTGTGCAGAGCCTTTCCACAGGCCTGGTGGTACCTTGTCATCTGTAGCATCTTATGTGCATCTGGTTTGACAGAATCCAGTCTGATGAAATAACTCCACAGATGAAACAACTCCACAAAACAGGGAATTGAACCTATCATTTAAATCAGTGAGGAACTTTGATCAGCTTTAAATTTTAAACTTCGATCTGAGTAGAGATTTTGCAATCATATTTTAAGTCTTTCTGTGCCTTTCAGGGTTCCTGCAGAATGCCATGTAGCCTGGATAACTAATGGCTGTGTAGACAAGTCCCTTAAGGACGGTCTGTGAGGTAGATGGTGTTTCTGCTTGTGCTTAAAGCAGTTAGTGCTTTTCCATTGTGGCCTTTAGTTGATATTTTCTTTTGATGACCAAGATAGTATAAAAAGTGGTGCTTAGTGGGCTATCTTCAGGGCTTCCTTTCATTTGCAGCAGGGCTGTAGTGTCCCGAACTCAGCTGTGCCTGCTTAAACCTTTAGCTGTTCTATATTTTCTGCAAGGCTTGTGCTGTGTGTTTTTTTGAGGAGGTGCTGTGCATTTTTCTGTAGGGTTCTATGCAGTGAAGATCCACAAAGAAATATCTTTTGATTGATGACTGTATTTAAGAAGCTATTTAGGTATTATTAGGTCCTCATGTTCTTTTTGCTCAGGATCAGCTTTTAAACTGCTCTTTCTCAGCATCTTCATTCTGACAAGGAACATTCTGTTTGCATTTCATTTTTATTTTTAGGCATTTGCAAAAGAGCCTGCCTTAACCAGCAGTGTGCTCTATCCAGAGGGGGGCAGAAGAGTGTCAGAATTCATGTGTTTATCTCATTATTATTCATCCAGCAAGGGAGGTATGGTGGGCCATGTCTTAGGTACTCAATGTACAGGGCTATGTTATAAGTAGCGCAGTAGTACCCTCAAGGAGTTCATATATTTGCAAGGATGTCATGGGTTATAATGATAATTGTCATAAAGGGGAAGTATCAGGAACTGTTAGCACATTCTGAATGTAGACAAAACCATCCAATAAACTTAGCAAAGGGAGCAACACACCTCAGTTGTACTTTTGAATATACCCTATGTTAGGCTTCTATTTCAGTAGCATTTGAGGGGATGTTGGCTTGGAGTAGAACCAGGTGTGAAGATGGAATAGTGTCTATGTATGATAGTAAGTAGAAGGGTAACAATGGCAGGACCCAGCAATTGCGAGGATGTGTGTACAAAGGAAAAGGAAGAAGTAAACGGGATGTGGCAGTTTCTTGGCATTGCACCGAAAGTGAGAAAAGGAAAAGTCACTGCGAGGAAAGGTAATAACCTTTAACTTTCAGGTCAACAGGAAGAAGCCACCACCCATCAGTCACTCACATTAATCATCTCAATTCCTTTTCAACCTCACAGAAAGCATCACAACCTCTAACCACCAATGGCCATGGGTATTGCTTCCTCAAGGGAAGAGGATACTCCCAAACAGAAGAGGTAATTACTCTGAACTCTACGTTTTTGTGATACTCCCTTTAGTTTATTGCTATTTAAGCATTTCCTACCCTTCTGAGCATGTGTGGCTTAGCAAGTGTCCAGTCACACATTACTAATATGTTTATGCTAGCATTCTGATAGTTCATGCCTCTTACTTAGGAAGTGTGATTTTTTTTTTTTTAGCGTCTCCAGAAACCATTGATTTTAACTTGAGAGGTTGCATCTTTCATGCTGTCTTTAGTAGGGGTTGAAAATTCCTCTCATCTCTCCGTCGCCACAGTGTTTGGCTCAAGCACTCAGATTTTAGGACTCTGCCTGAGAACTTCAAATGAACTCTTGAATAAGACACAATTTCTTTCTTGAAGGGTTGTAGAACCTTATGTATCTGGAGATGACAGGAAGGTCAGCCTGAGAGCAAAGGCAACAACTGAGGTAACAGCTCAACGAGCCATCTCCAGAACACTTCTTGATGGTGCCATTTGAGATTCTTGGTGTTCTATCCCACCAGACCTCAGCATTATCAGTTACATAACCCAACATAGTCACTCTCTTTTACTGTGTTCAAGCTGTTTTGCTGTCACTTGTCACTAAGAACTCTTTCAAACGTAGCATTCTAAGACAGAGATCAGCAGACAGAATTAGGGTCTGATGGTAATGAATATTTATTTAGCTATTCCTGTGTGTTGGATGTCATGGCAATCAACATGAGTTATCTAAGTTTAAACATCCCAACAACCTTAGGATAGGAATACGATGATTTTCTCCCAGAACAGACGATTCTGACTCAGAAGGGTCATCTATGGTCACAGAGCTAAGGGAATAGTGGCAACCTACTGCCACTAGGAGTCCATGCTTAAGGCTTCACAAGAACAAAAAGAAAATTCTGTTTTAAAAGAGGCCATGAATTTAAAAGAGAAAAAGTATGGGTAAATTGGAGAGTTAGGAGGAGGGAAAGACAGAGAGAAATGATATAATTATACTATAACCTCAAAAAGAAAAGAAGAAAAGAGTTCAACTTTCTTTAAAAAAAAATAGAGAGAGAAAAGCACCTGGGAAGCTAGGGCGCAGGGTCGGCTGACACTCGCCAGATACCCACAACACCCGCCACAGGATCTTAAGACTTCTGGTGAGTGGAACACAGCTTTTGCTCCAATCCAATTGTGTGCAGAACCTGAGACTGCATTAGTTAGGGAAGCAGAAACCGGCCTGAGTAGGGCCACAGGCCTCATCCGGCCGGACCAGCACCGGGGTAGCTAGAGCGCAGGGTCGGCTGACACCCGCCAGCTACCCATGACCCCCACCACAGGATTTTGAGACTGCTGGTGAGTGGAACACAGCTTCTGCTCCAGTCCAATCACACGGGACCTGAGACTGCTTTGGTTGGGGAGGCAGAAATCCGGCCTGAGTAGGGCCACAAGCCTCTTCCGGACAGAAAAGCACCTGGGTAGCTAGGGCGCAGGGTCGGCTGACACTCGCCAGCTACCCACAACACCCGCCACAGGATCTTAAGACTTCTGGTGAGTGGAACACAGCTTCTGCTCCAATCCAATTGCGCGCGGAACCTGAGACTGCATTAGTTAGGGAAGCAGAAAACCGGCCTGAGTAGGACCACAGGCCTCTTCCGGCTGGACCAGCACCGGGGTACCGCCAGCTACCCACGACCTCCGCCACAGGATTTTGAGACTGCTGGTGAGTGGAACACAGCTTCTGCTCCAATCTTTAAATAGTGACAACGACAACAACTAATCCCAGAGATTACCAGATGGCGAAAGGTAAATGTAATAATCTTACTAACAGAAACCAAGACCACTCACCATCATCAGAACCCAGCACTCCCACTTCGCCCAGTCCAGGGCACCCCAACACACCGGAAAAGCTAGACACGGATCTAAAAGCATATCTCATGATGATGGTAGAGGACTTCAAGAAGGACTTTAATAACACACTTAAAGAAATACAAAGGAACACTGGTAAACAGGTAGAAGACAGTAAAGAGGAAGCACAAAAATCCCTTAAAGAATTGCAGGAGAACACTGCTAAAGAGTTACAAATCCTTAAAGAAAAACAGGATAAGATAATCAAACAGGTAGAAGTCCTTAATGAAAAACAGGAAAACATCCAAACAGATGACGGAAATGAACAAAACCATACTAGACCTAAAAAGGGAAGTAGACACAATAAAGAAAACCCAAAATGAGGCAACACTGGAGATAGAAACCCTAGGAAAGAAATCTGGAACCTAGATACCAGCATCAGCAACAGAATACAAGAGATGGAAGAGAGAATCTCAGGTGCAGAAGATTCCATAGAGAACATCGGCACAACAATCAAGGAAAATGTAAAATGCAAAAAGATCCTAACTCAAAACATCCAAGAAATATGGGACACAATGAGAAGACCAAACCTACGGATAATAGGAGTGGATGAGAATGAAGATTTTCAACTCAAAGGACCAGCAATCATCTTCAACAAAATTATAGAAGAAAACTTCCCAAATCTAAAGAAAGAGATGCCTATGAACATACAAGAAGCCTACAGAACTCCAAATAGACTGGACCAGAAAAGAAATACCTCCCGACACATAATAATCAGAACAACAAATGCTCTAAATAAAGATAGAATACTAAAAGCAGTAAGAGAAAAAGGCCAAGTAACATATAAAGGCAAGCCTATCAGAATTACACCAGATTTTTCACCAGAGACTATGAAAGCCAGAAGATCCTGGACGGATGTTATACAGACACTAAAAGAACACAAATTCCAGCCCAGGCTACTATACCCAGCCAAACTCTCAATTAACATAGATGGAGAAACCAAAGTATTCCACGACAAAACCAAATTCACACATTATCTCTCCACGAATCCAGCCCTTCAAAGGATAATAACAGAAAAAAACCAATACAAGAACAGGAACCAAGCCCTAGAAACAACAAGAAGGTAATCCCTCAACAAACCTAAAAGAAGACAGCCACAAGAACAGAATGCCAACTTTAACAACAAAAATAACAGGAAACAACAATTACTTTTCCTTAATATCTCTTAATATCAATGGACTCAACTCCCTGATAAAAAGACACAGACTAACAAACTGGCTACACTAACAAGACCCAACATTTTGCTGCTTACAGGAAACTAATCTCAGAGAAAAAGATAGACACTACCTCAGAATGAAAGGCTGGAAAACAATTTTCCAAGCAAATAGTATGAAGAAACAAGCTGGAGTAGCCATTCTAATATCTGATAAGATTGACTTCCAACCCAAAGTCATTAAAAAAGACAGGGAGGGACACTTCATACTCATCAAAGGTAAAATCCTCCAAGAGGAACTATCAATCCTGAATATCTATGCTCCAAATACAAAGGCAGCCACATTCATTAAAGAAACTTTAGTAAATCTCAAAGCACACATTGCACCTCATACAATAATAGTGGGAGACTTCAACACACCACTTTCACCATTGGACAGATCATGGAAACAGAAACTAAACAGGGACACAGAGAAACTAAGAGAAATTATGAATCAAATGGATCTGGCAGTTATCTACAGAACATTCTATCCTAAAACAAAAGGATATACCTTCTTCTCAGCACCTCATGGTACCTTCTCCAAATTGACCACATAATTGGTCACAAAACAGGCCTCAACAGATACAAAAATATTGAAATTGTCCCATGCATCCTATCAGATCACCATGGACTAAGGCTGATCTTCAATAACAAAATAAATAATAGAAAGCCAACCTTCACGTGGAAACTGAACAACACTCTTCTCAATGATACCTTGGTCAAGGAAGGAATAAAGAAAGAAATTAAGGACTTTTTAGAGTTCAATGAAAATGAAGCCACAACATACCCAAACTTATGGGACGCAATGAAAGCATTTCTAAGAGGAAAACTCATAGCTCTGAGTGCCTCCAAAAGGAAATTAGAGAGAGCACACATTAGCAGCTTGACAACACACCTAAAAGCACTAGAACAAAAGGAAGCAAATTCACCCAAGAGGAGTAGACGGCAGGAAATAATCAAACTCAGGGGCGAAATCAACCAAGTGGAAACAAGAAGAACTATTCAAAGAATCAACCAATCAAGGAGCTGGTTCTTTGAGAAAATCAACAAGATAGATAAACCCTTAGCCAGACTCACTAGAGGGCACAGGGAAAGCATCCTAATTAACAAAATCAGAAATGAAAAAGGAGACATAACAACAGATCCTGAAGACATCCAAAACACCATCAGATCCTTCTACCAAAGGCTATACTCACCAAAACTGGAGAACCTGGATGAAATGGAGAAGTTCCTAGACAGATACCAGGTACCAAAGTTGAATCAAGATTAGGTTAATGATCTAAACAGCCCTATATCCCCCAAAGAAATAGAAGCAGTCATTAATAGTCTCCCAACTAAAAAAAGCCCAGGACCAGATGGGTTTAGTGCAGAGTTCTATCAGACCTTCAAAGAAGATCTAATCCCAGTTCTTCACAAACCATTCCACAAAATAGAAACAGAAGGTACTCTACCCAACTCATTCTATGAAGCCACAATTACTCTGATACCTAAACCACAAAAAGACCCAACAAAGATAGAAAACTTCAGACCAATATCCCTTATGAATATTGATGCAAAAATCCTCAATAAAGTTCTTGCTAACCAAATCCAAGAACACATCAAAACAATCATCCATCCTGACCAAGTAGGTTTCATCCCAGGGATGCAGGGATGGTTCAATATACGGAAATCCATCAACATAATCCAGTATATGAACAAACTCAAAGACAAAAACCACATGGTCATCTCGTTAGATGCGGAAAAAGCATTTGACAAGATCCAACACCCATTCATGATAAAAGTCTTGGAAAGATCAGGAATTCAAGGCCCATACCTAAACATGATAAAAGCAATCTACAGCAAACCAATAGCCAACATCAAAGTAAATGGTGAGAAGCTTGAAGCAATCCCTCTAAAATCAGGGACTAGACAAGGCTGTCCACTTCCTCCATACCTATTCAACATTGTACTTGAAGTCCTAGCCAGAGCAATTCGACAACAAAAGGAGATCAAAGGGATACAAATTGGAAAAGATGAAGTCAAAATATCACTTTTTGCAGATGATATGATAGTATATATAAGTGACCCTAAAAATTCCACCAGAGAACTCCTAAGCCTGATAAACAGCTTCAGTGAAGTAGGTGGATATAAAATTAACTCAAACAAATCAATGGCCTTTCTCTACACAAAGAATAAACAGGCTGAGAAAGAAATTAGGGAAACAACACCCTTCTCAATAGTCACAAATAATATAAAATATCTTGGCGTGACTCTAACTAAGGAAGTGAAAGATCTGTATAATGAAAACTACAAGTCTCTGAAGAAAGAAATTCTAGAAGATCTCAGAAGATGGAAAGATCTCCCATGATCATGGATTGGCAGGATCAACATTGTAAAAATGGCTATCTTGCCAAAAGCAATCTACAGATTTAATGCAATCCCCATCAAAATTCCAACTCAATTCTTCAACGAATTAGAAAGTGCAATCTGCAAATTTATCTCAAATAACAAAAAACCTAGGATAGCAAAAACTCTTCTCAAGGATAAAAGAACCTCTGGTGGAATCACCATGCCGGACCTAAAGCTTTACTACAGAGCAATTGTGATAAAAACTGCATGGTACTGGTATAGTGACAGAAAAATAGACCAATGGAATAGAATTGAAGACCCAGAAATGAACCCACACACCTACGGTCACTTGCTCTTCGACAAGGGAGCTAAAAACATCCAGTGGAAGAAAGACAGCATTTTCAACAAATGGTGCTGGCACAACTGGTTGTTAACATGTAGAAGAATGCGAATCGATCCATTCCTATCTCCTTGTACTAAGGTCAAGTCTAAGTGGATCAAGGAACTTCACATAAAACCAGAGACACTGAAACTTATAGAGGAGAAAGTGGGGAAGATATGGGCACAGGGGAAAAATTCCTGAATAGAACAGTAATGGCTTGTGCTGTAAGATCAAGAATTGACAAGTGGGACCTCATGAAACTACAAAGCTTCTGCAAGGCTAAAGACACCATCAATAAGACAAAAAAACCACCAACAGATTGGGAAAGGATCTTCACCTATCTTAAATCAGATAAGGGACTAATATCCAATATATATAAAGAACTCAAGAAGGTGGACTCCAGAAAGTCAAATAACCCCATTAAAAAATGGGGCTCAGAACTGAACAAAGAATTCTCACCTGAGGAATACCGAATGGCAGAGAAGCACCTGAAAAAATATTCAACATCCTTAATCATCAGGGAAATGCAAATCAAAACAACCCTGAGATTCCACCTCACACCAGTCAGAATGGCTAAGATCAAAAATTCAGGTGACAGCAGATGCTGGCGAGGATATGGAGAACGAGGAACACTCCTCCATTGTTGGTGGGATTGCAAGCTTGTACAACCACTCTGGAAATCAGTCTGGCGGTTCCTCAGAAAATTGGACATAGTACTACCGGAGGATCCAGCAATACCTTTCCTGGGCATATATCCAGAAGATGTCCCAACCGGTAAAAAGGACACATGCTCCACTATGTTCATAGCAGCCCTATTTACAATAGCCAGAAGCTGGAAAGAACCCAGATGTCCCTCAACAGAGGAATGGATACAGAAATTATGGTACATTTACACAATGGATTACTACTCAGCTATTAAAAAGAATGAATTTATGAAATTCCTAGCCAAATGGATGGACCTGGAGGGCATCATCTTGAGTGAAGTAACACAATCACAAAAGAACTCACACAATATGTATTCACTGATAAGTGGATATTAGCCCAAAACTTAGGATACCCAAGATATAAGATACAATTTGCTAAACGCATGAAACTCAAGAAGAATGAAGACCAAAGTGTGGACACTGTGCCCCTTCTTAGAATTGGGAACAAAACACCCAGGGAAGGAGTTACAGAGACAAAGTTCGTAGCTGTGATGAAAGGATGGACCATTTAGAGACTGCCGTATCCAGGGATCCATCCCATAAGCAGCTTCTAAACGCTGACACCATTGCATACACTAGCAAGATTTTGCTGAAAGGACCCAAATATTGCTGTCTCTTGTGAGATGATGCCGGGGCCTAGCAAACACAGGAGTGGATGTTCACAGTCAGTTATTGGATGTATCACAGGGCTCCCAATGGAGAAGCTAGAGAAAGTACCCAAGGAGCTAAAGGGATCTGCAACCCTATTGTTGGAACAACATGATGTACTAACCAGAACCCCGGAGCTCTTGTCTCTAGCTGCATATGTATCGAAAGATGGCCTAGTTGGCCATCACTGGAAAGAGAGGCCCATTGGACTTGCAAACTTTATATGCCCCAATATAGGGGAATGCCAGGGCCAAAAGAATGGGAATGGGAGGGTAGGGAAGTGCGGGGCGATATGGGGGAGTTTTGGGATAGCATTGGAAATGTAATTGAGGAAAATATGTAATAAAAATATTAAAAATAAAAAAAATAGAGATTCTAGTTAAAGAAGCATTTTAAGAATCACAAGCCGTCTATTTTTCAATATTTTCCATGTAATAGGAAGTGGAAGTAAGCAAGCAAAGTCACCAGTTATATAGCCTAGATTAAGTCTGCACATTATCATTATGTGATACCTAACACTGACAGATTTGACTATACAAAAAAAAAATCCTCCAATCCATATAGCCATGAAAACTCAATGATAACAGATAGTTTCATCTTGCTCAGCACTGTATAGCGAACTACCTACATGCCATCTCAAATTAATTCTTTCATAGGATTATGAACTTTGCATGTTAAGACAATGGGTTCCTGATTTCAAATGCCACCTCAGCCGGTTCCCCTTGCTGATTTACATTTTTTTGGCCAATGGAAGCATCAGGTTCTTGCTTGCTCAGTGTCTTAGTGTATGAAAGCTCCCTCTCTTTTTCTCTTTCCCATGCATCATCAAGTTGTCAGCTATGTATTTTAGGTATTTCTGGAAAACACTCTCCATCCACACTTCATGGGTTTTGAAGACATATGATGCTAGTAAGTATAATAGGACGTCTACTCTTTAAGTTTCTCCTGTATCTATCTGACTCTTTCTGTGGCTATCAGATTCTCCTAACTGAATTACTAGCTTCACCATCAGTCTTCCAATATCTCTTCCTTGATCACCCAAGCACCATTCTCCACCCCTAGATACTTTCTGTCACATCATCTTCTTTATAACTCTCATTTCTCAAGGAGGGAGGGGTGCTTCCAAATGATGATGTTCTTATTATTGGTATTCTCCACTATCACAGCATGAGCTTCTTCACCTGGCTCCTTCAGTACAAGCCCATATTACCACTGGCAAAGCAATGTTAGACATAGTGGTCCAGAGAGGCAATCAGACAGCTTTTCCTCACATTGTCTACCTATACCCCATTGTATATTGTTGAGTCTTAGTCTCCTAGTGTGTCAAGTAAGAGAAGGTGGTAATTATTACTTTTTCCACCAGAATTGACAGAATTACAGACCTTCAATTGAAAAGAACACTGGTAATGTAAATATCCAGGAACAATCGCTCATTTGTGACCCATGACTCAAGAGGCAGGTGCCTAGAGATCTGGAGCAGTGACAGTAATGACAGTGCCAGGGCTCAACAGAGCCTACCAGTTACATTTGCACAGTAATTTGTTCACACAGAGTGAAATATCTAAATTTGTTGTAGAGATGTATTCAGCAGTGTGGAAGTCTCTCCAAAACTGGAAAAATATTTCCAACTTCAGCGTCCATGCTAATGTGCACCTTTTTAGTTAAAGGTTCAATGTTTATGGCATTTTTCACTCAGTCTAACTTTTATGGCTGACAAAATTAAATCATTGGTGAGAATAATTACATGCAAATGCTGTTGGGCCATTAGTCTCAAGGGCTCAAATTTTGAGCCATTGTTGGCCTCTCAAATGTCAAATTTATTACACAGATGGCATGAGAATGCACACAACATCCTCTTCTAAATAGGATATGAAAGGCACCAGTCAGGACAGTGGCAGCAAATGCTGAACATGGGAGATGTGCTTGAGTTAATGAGATTATCTAAATTAATTTCATAGACTACTGTAAGGAGAAGAAAACATTTCATAATAGAACTACCACTGGAATATAAAAGTTCATAGTTCAAAGGCCATTGCGTTTGAGAGGTCTGTTTTTGTTTCCTACTTTCTCATATGCTTATAGCCTTTCAGGGCCCATGAGACAAGGCACAGAGTGAGAAACGGAGCATCCAGGTTTAGGCCTTGTCTCTATCTGTATTACACTTTGAGCCTGGGGAAGCCACTTACCTTCTGTTAACTTTACTGTTCTTTTTCTGTAAATATAAGGCTGCATTACCCTGATAGAATTCCCAAGGGCTTGAAGGAGGGAATTGATACTTAAGCATCTTGCAAAGCTGAAGATGCTATGCCTATGTAGAGCTGTGCTCTATGTCATCAGCATTTGCTGACATTGACCTTCCTAATGCCATTCCTGCTGATTTTTATTAATGGAAGAGAATCCTAAGCATCAATTTGGACTATTATTTCCTCTATTTTAGCCCACATAGTGTAGTTTATCTCTTCTAAAGTCCACATCACTGGGACCAGCAAGATGGCTCAGTGAGTAAAAGCATTTGCTGCTAGTACTGTGGGTCTAGGTTCATTTACTGAGCACCACATAGTTGCTGAGTCTGAGGATCTGAATCTGATCCTTGAAATCCACATGATAGAAGGACAAAGCTGACTATCAAAAGTTGTTTTCTAACCTCTATACATGTATTGATGCACATGTATGTGAGCACCCACATGCATGAGGATGTGTACAGGTATGCACATGCTTGCACGTGCGCACATGCATAAACACACACACACACAGAAAGAGAGAGAGAGAGAGAGAGAGATATACAGAGAGACAGAGAGACAGAAAAAGAGAGAGACAAAGACACAGAGAGAAAGGCAGAGACACAGAGTGACAAAGAGAAAGAATAATGGAAGATAATCACTTGTCCTACTTAGCTGTTAAGTCTGAGAACCACAATGACCAGTCTGGCAAGATCCCATTGGTGTAATAGTAGCACTTACATCTTGGATGTAAGCAATCTGTTTAGTTCTAAATGAGATGAAAGCCAGCTCAACATGAGGGAACACATGCTTGATTTTGTAAATCTAGGCAATACCCATGGCTGAAGAAGTCATAGACGCTAGAGGACAATCAACTACTACCATTTTCCTAAATCTAAATGATTCCTACCTGTAATCTAAATACTTAATTTTATGCCAATAAATAAAGACACTTCTTATCTTAATTGAATGTGTGGTCAGTTTGACCACAAGCTAGAGCAATCTAGGAAGAAGAACCTCAGTTAAGAATATGATATCAGCTAGAGATACGAGCTCTGGGGGGTACTGGTTAGTTCATATTGTTGTTCCACCTATAGGGTTGCAGACCCCTTCAGCTCCTTGGGTGCTTTCTCTAACTTCTCCATTGGGGGCCCTGTGTTCCATCTTATAGATGACTGTGAGCATCCACTTCTGTATTTGCCAGGCACTGACATAGCCTCACTAGAGACAGCTATAACAGGGTCCCTTCAGCAAAGTCTTTCTGGCATTGTGCAATAGTGTCTGGGTTTGATGGTTGATTATGGGATGGATCCCCGGGTGGGGTAGTCTCTGGATAGTCCATCCTCTTGTCGTAGTTCCAAACTTTGTCTCTGTAACTCCTTAAATGGGTATTTTGTTCCCTATTCTAAGGAGGAATGATGTATCCACCCATTGGTGGATTGCCAAGAAGCAGGAGTGGGTGGGTAGGGGAGCAGGGTGGAGGAAGGGTATAGGGAACTTTCGGGATAGCATTTGAAATGTATATAAAGAAAATATCTAATAAAAATAAGTATAAAGAAAAAAGAATATGCTTTCAACAGACTGCCCATAGACAAGTTGTAGTACATTTTCTTGATTAATGACTGATTTGAGGAAGTCCATATAAACGGGAGTAGTGCCATATTTGGGTAGATGGTCTTGTGCTATATAAGAAAGCAGGATGAACAAGCCATGGAGAGCACTCAGTAAGCAACATTCCTCCATGGCCTCTGCTTCAGTTCCTGTTGTCAGGTACCTTCTCTGACTTTTTTCAGTCATAGTCTGTTACCTTAAAAAGTAAGATGATGTAAACCCTTTGTTCCCCAAGTTGCTTTTGGTCATGGTCCTTTTCAAAACAACAGAAACTCTAGGACATCTCTCAACAAAGAAACAGTTTTTTCAACACAAAAAGACTGCAATAGAGATCCACAACTGGTGAAAGTTCAGAGAATAGACAACCTTGGGCTGTATAGTTCAACATCTATACCACAGGCCTCTATACCTATGGCTCAGTGAGTGTCACAGAAGAAGAGGCAGAAAGATTGCAAGAGTCAGAGATCAGGACAACTGCCTTCATGTAGTGTCTTGTGTATAGGACAGGAGTCTGCTCCTATGATATGGCAACCATATGGTTGTCTAATAAGACCTGTAAATAACCATATCAGCTGACATGCTGATGTGGGTGAAGGGAATTTCACAAGGCCCCACCAATAGATTAAGAGCTTTAGGCAGTCAATGGTTGCTAAGGAAGGAAGAATCAGTTATTTTTCTTGGGACCATCCCCCCGATAGGTACCCACTCCCAAGTGGTCAGCTCTAGATCCATGTACATTTGAGCAATACTAAATGGACTCAGTAAGTGATGTATATATAACAATAGCAATTATATAAAAAAGGGCTATGAATCCAAGAGTGAGTGAATAGGAACTTTGGAGTCCAAATATCATTATATCATGAAGTCTAGCTTATGTCTTCTTTCTAAGGAGAGTGAAACTATTGGTAGCAGCTTTATATGCTTTTAGGTCTCATCAGAACCCCAGATCCTAGGAGACACACCCAAAGGTCTGCCTTCAAAATACTAAGGGAGAAATATGCAGTCATAAGATTGGAATTGGAGATGAATATGTAGCTAATTATTCTGAGAATACCATGGGGTGATAAGGGATAGTAAAGAGAACGATTCATCTCTAGCCATATAGAGGAAAAGCAAGGGATATATTAAGGAGAAGTGTTGACCATAAAGGTGAAGTGACAGCACCTTGAGTCCATTGTGAGGTCTTGGATTTTGCTATCACTCTCTTCCCACCGAAAGTACTGCAGGGAGGACAACTCAGGTGCACATGATTTAAACTGGCCAAAGACCAACTAGGGTTAAAGCTCACTGCTGGGTTTCTGCATATTGGGTAGAGTAGCTTGGCCTTCCTCAATTTTGGCTTTCCTAGTAGGTAAGGCAGACATTTCTCCAGGTGCCATATGCTAATGACACTCAGGACTCTGCAAATGGTAAATATATATGAAAAAAAGTTGCTCATGAATAAAGGACAAGTGGTCACCTCAATGACCTTTGCAACCTCCTGTGACCCCTGAAAGAGCACAGTTCAGAAAGGGTAATCACTTTTTATTGAGAAGAGCAACTTTCACCTTAAATTCATTAAGTTTTAAAACCAAATATATAACACATAATTGATACAGATCCAACATCCTTTCTTTCTGTACATCATTATGAAGCTGTAATTGCTTCCCAACCCCCAGGAAGCTCTCATCTCCAAGAATAAAGCGTTAGTATGTGACTCCCTAGCAATTGTTATTATTTGGAAGAATTAATTTACTCTAATTAGTTTTAAGCCTATTAACTGAAATAGAAAGTTGAGCAAGAGAAGAAGAGAGCCTGAAACAACATTTTTTTTTTTGGCTAGTCATAAGAACTCTACAAGCTTAACATTATGGTCATTGCTAACCAAACCTTGTTAAAAATCATCTACATCATCTATAAATCAGGATTTAACTAGTTCACTTTCTAAAATCTTCTTTTGTTCTTCCTTGTTTCTAAAAGTAAGGAATATTCTATAATTTCCATCTTCCAGTAGAGATCATTAAATCGAGACCTATGAAAGCCCTAAATCAGAAAAAAAAATGATACTTGGGTTCACAAATGGCTGGGTATGCTCAGACACCTGCTTGTGATGATACCTAGGGTTGGCTCTGTTACCTACATGTGTGGATTCTGCATCCTTAGTCACGATTGGTACAAGCCCACCTTGACAAAAAGAAAGCAATATGAACATGTTCCTTTATCTGTATCTTTTAAAAATAACATCTTCATGTACAGAGGAAGATGTATCATCTTGATTATCTTGGGAGGGCTAATACATCTTATGGCTTAGTCTCTAGGCATGCTGCTGCAGGGTTACTTTGAAAAACAGAGGCCAGTATGCTTACACAGAAATTCTCTGGAAGACACAGACACTCTTCTCATCTTTAGGGTAAAATGGGTGCCAAAGGTAGAGTTTATAAATCCAGGCCTGAGTTTGATGGCATGGGGAGAGTTGAGATTTTTAAACAGAAGAATGGCAGATAGAAAACCATGGTATTCCATGGAACATGACATATCTATCTCAGGAGTAGAATGATGTAAGGAAGAGAAGCCAAGAGATTTTTTTTTGATAGGGATGGAAAACCCAGAGAAGGACAGCTGAGGGGTCAGGAGGATATGGATTCGCATGTTTCTGGGGTGGGATGAGGAGAATATAGTGAAGATGTGATGCATTTAGAGAGACTCGGATACTTGGAGCTTAGATAGGTAATGAACCTTCTGATAGCAGTACCTGAGTCAGGGAGATTTCCAGGGTCTCTGACAATCAATGAATTTCATTTTAACTGAAAAAAAAAAAAGAACATCATTTTTTAAAATGTCTAACATCTGTGAAAAATATTCTATTGTCTGTAATTCAGACATCAAGTTTCAGGAAAGCAAACATTGGACAAACTCATATGGGGGTTTAATTAAGAAGGAAACATATGCAGGCTGGTCATGGGGGTTAAAGGCCATGTCCATACCAGGCCATGTACAAAGATGAAGCTGTCATCTAGCTCCAGAAACACTGTGTGAGCATTTCAGGAGGAGAGCAGTGTCTTTAAGTCATCTGACTCCTAGATTCCAGAAAAGAATTCAGAAATAGAGATCTCATGGAAACAACCATATTCCTCAATGTTCACGACAAATTCTATGGATTTGAAATGTTTCTGGTTTTTTGTTTTTAATTCTTGTCATTAAAAGTACAGATGGACTAATTTTGGGAATGTCTGCTAAGTTCCCCAATGGCTCCAGTTCAAAACCGGATGGTTTACACTGAATTATTGCAGAGTGGCAAGGAATGGTTAATTGCACTATCCTGGGCGAGCACATTTGAATGCCTGTAATTTTGCTAGCCCAGTGATAGATTGCTTGTGTCTACAAGCAATGCTACAACCCTCAGTGAGTAGCTAGCTTCACTAGGTCAGAGAAGAACTTACTTTGCCCATCAGTGTCAAATGAGGACACATGGGAAAGCCTTAGGGAAGCCCCGGGCTTCACACAGACAAAGGAGAGCTTTAAAGGGGAAGCCAGAAGGAGCAGCAAGAGCTGAAGAATGACCTCTAACATTAATTTCCAGGTCAGCTGCTGTTAGCCACTAGGTTCTATGATTTGTCCAGGGAGGCAGACATGGGGTTTCTCAAAGCAGGCGGAAATGAGTAAATGACAGGTGGAAGTCACTGCTGCAGAAGTGTTCCCTAGTTGGGATACTTTGGCTAGTTATTCTATGTTAGTCTTTAAAGGGTTTCCCCTGTCTTAAGGGGTTAGGCCATCAGCATCTAGTTAGCTTAAGAATTAGAGATCAATATAAATATACACATTTACATTAGGAGGTAGAGCATCTGACCAAGATGGAGATAGTTGCTGAAGCTGGAGCATTTCATCTGGGGCTGGGTTACTTGGCCTAGGCCGACAAATGTGAAAAGAGGATGGGAAAGCAGCAAGACACTCAGGCTGGGAGAGGATGGAGCAAAATGGAGAGTGTGTCATGTTGGCAATCTGACCTTCAAGAACCTGGAGTCTGTAGAGTCCAGATAATAGAATCTGAATTCACTTTTTGCTTTCTTGACCATTTTCCTCTTTATTGTGCTATCATTTTTATTTTTCATTTTCAAAATCTTTGACATTAACCTTGAGGACTGATTTATTTGGTAAGGACTAAAGAAAATACTTTGTCCTGAGTTTGTAGGATCAATTCACGTAAACATGCCTTTTCCTGATAGGCAGAGTGGATTTGTGAGGCACATCAGACCAGCTTTGTTCAGTTCCTGCAGGAGCTGCTTCTGGGCCCAGATGAGCATACATGAAGACATACTTTTACATTTCCCCTCTGAGAGGAGGACAGACGTGTGTAATAACTTCTCAGACGCCATACAACATTTGTCAGACTGCCATACACACACACACACACACACACACACACACACACAAATATATCAGAAGTAAGTTATATCTTTTCCCCTCACATTTAAGCTGAATTCAACATATTCTGCCCTTTAAACCAATTTTTAGTGTGTTGAAGAAAAAGAAATATCAGAATGCTTTCCCCCCTAAGGATAACATGCAGGTTCTCACACCTGATAGAGAATGTTGGGTTCTTATCATAGAGAACAGAGAGAAGGGAGAGGCTGAAGAAAGAATGTCCACAGGGAGAGCTCCAGAGGACACTGGGCCTCCCAGATCTCTCTGAGATAGACAGTAGTGATGAAGTCACTCAGTTCATTGAACCTAGGACACTCACATGAGTCTGCAGAACTAAGTTAAGATCCTTCTCTAGGGATCCTGCCTTTCCTGTTATGGCAGAAACTGTTTTTGGTGTGCACCTAATGGATGCACTAGATAGCCGTTAGAAATCTCAGTGTAGAGAAAGCTAAAACAATAATGGTGCTTAATTGCTTTCTGGCTGACCTTGAAAATTTCCAACGTTCTTTAGGTATTAAGTGTGCCCTTTCTTTTCAATTTCTGGGTTTCAAGGGTTCTGGTTCCTCTTTTAATAATAAACTCACCAAGCAGTGAAGCAATAGCAAGATTATTTCTCTGGGTTATTATTAACAGCTAATGTCATACAGACGAGAAAAGAGTGTGAATGTATGTTGGCTTGAGTTACAAACAAGAGATTAAAACTAGCTCTTACCCAGGAGAGTAACATTGTCTTTTTCTTTTGTCCATCAAAGGCTACTCTCTCCACATATCTACTGAGATGCCCAACTCAAAGAATTTATCAATGGCTGACGTGTGGTCTAAATAACTCACAGTTGGATCTATCACATGCATTCAGAATATATTATTTTTAGGTTATTGGACTTTGTGCTTGTGGTGAAAAGATAAGTGGAACTTATTACAAGTAATTCCTGAGAGAACAGAAGGATAGTCTAGGAAAGAAGATATTTTAGTATGATTTGTGCTAAGTGGTAAGGTGGAAAGTAATAGGAGACCTTAACTTAGCCTGGAAATCGACGAAAGATTCTGCTGCAGATGACACGTGACCTGAATTCTAGAGACACAGCAGGAGTAGTCAGGAGATAGGAAGGAAATGGAAATATCTTGTTCAATTGGCGACCCCTGAGAGGCTAAGCAGAACTTTGCTATGCCAACATCTGTGCATTGTACGTACATAGAGCCACAAAACTATATCTGGATAAATGTTAAGTTTATCCTATAGATGATAAAATAAAGATTAAGCAAAAGCCTTTTATATACCTAGGTCAATGCTGCCTGTTTGTGGGAGGGAGGTTTCACCCAAAACCTGATGTCAAAGTTCACCCATTTTAAGTCCCAAATGTTATAATGCTACTCTGTCACACAAGACATGTATTGCCATGATAATTTTAGCCTAATAAAACTCCTATTATGTGAAATGTATATGCATTTACTTGGAAAATGAAGAGAAAGAGCCACGAAAATGCAACACAGGTACATTAGAAAGTCACTGGCTGAGTTAGGGAAGCAGAAACCGGCCTGAGTAGGGCCACAGGCCTCACCCGGCTGGATCAGCGCCAGGGTAGCGGGAGCGCAGGGTTGCCTGACACCCGCCAGCTACCCACGACCCCCGCCGCAGGATTTTGGGACTGCTGGTGAGTGGAACACAGCTTCTGCTCCAATCCAATTGCGCTGGACCTGAGACTGCATTAGTTAGGGAAGCAGAAACCGGCCTGAGTAGGGCCACAGGCCTCACCCGGCCGGATCAGCGCCAGGGTAGCGGGAGCGCAGGGTTGCCTGACACCCGCCAGCTACCCAAGACCCCCGCCGCAGGATTTTGGGACTGCTGGTGAGTGGAACACAGCTTCTGCTCCAGTCCAATCACGCGGGACCTGAGACTGCTCTGGTTGGGGAGAGAGAAATCCGGCCTACATAGGGCCACAACCCTCTTCCGGTCAGAAAAGCACCTGGGTAGCTGGGGCGCAGGGTCTGCTGACACTCGCCAGCTACCCACAACACCCGCCACAGGATCTTAAGACTTCTGGTGAGTGGAGCACAGCTTCTGCTCCAATCCAATTGCACGGGACCTGAGACTGCATTAGTTAGGGAAGCAGAAACCGGCCTGAGTAGGACCACAGGCCTCATCCGGCTGGATCAGCGCCAGGGTAGCGGGAGCGCAGGGTTGCCTGACACCCGCCAGCTACCCACGACCCCCGCCGCAGGATTTTGGGACTGCTGGTGAGTGGAACACAGCTTCTGCTCCAATCCAATTGCGCTGGACCTGAGACTGCATTAGTTAGGGAAGCAGAAACCGGCCTGAGTAGGGCCACAGGCCTCACCCGGCCGGATCAGCGCCAGGGTAGCGGGAGCGCAGGGTTGCCTGACACCCGCCAGCTACCCAAGACCCCCGCTGCAGGATTTTGGGACTGCTGGTGAGTGGAACACAGCTTCTGCTCCAGTCCAATCACGCGGGACCTAAGACTGCTCTGGTTGGGGAGAGAGAAATCCAGCCTACATAGGGCCACAACCCTCTTCCGGTCAGAAAAGCACCTGGGCAGCTGGGGCGCAGGGACAGCTGACACTCACCAACTACCCACAACACCCACCACAGGATCTTAAGACTTCTGGAGAGTGGAACACAGCTTCTGCTCCAATCCAATTGCACGCGGGACCAGAGACTACATTAGTTAGGGAAGCAGAAAAACGGCCTGAGTAGGACCACAGGCCTCTTCCGGCTGGACCAGCACCGGGTACCGTCAGCTACCCACGACCCCCGCCGCAGGATTTAGAGACTGCTGGTGAGTGGAACACAGCTTCTGCTCCAATCTTTAAATAGTGACAACGATAACAACTAACCCCAGAGATTACCAGATGGCGAAAGGTAAACGTAATAATCTTACTAACAGGAACCAAGACCACTCACCATCATCAGAACCCAGCACCCCCACTTCGCCCAGTCCAGGGCACCCCAACACACCGGAAAAGCTAGACACGGATTTAAAAGCATATCTCCTGATGATGATAGAGGACTTCAAGAAGGACTTTAATAACACACTTAAAGAAATGCAGGAGAACACTGATAAAAAGGCAGAAGACAATAAAGAGGAAGCACAAAAATCCCTTAAAGAATTGCAGGAGAACACTGCTAAAGAGTTACAAATCCTTAAAGAAAAACATGATAACATAATCAAACAGGTAGAAGTCCTTACAGAAAAACAGGAAAACACATCCAAACAGATGATGGAAATGAACAAAACCATACTAGACCTAAAAAGGGAAGTAGACACAATAAAGAAAACCCAAAATGAGGCAACACTGGAGATAGAAACCCTAGGAAAGAAATCTGGAACCATAGATACGAGCATCAGCAACAGAATACAAGAGATGGAAGAGAGAATCTCAGGTGCAGAAGATTCCATAGAGAACATCGGCACAACAATCAAGGAAAATGTAAAATGCAAAAAGATCCTAACTCAAAACATCCAAGAAATACAGGACATAATGAGAAGACCAAACCTACGGATAATAGGAGTGGATGAGAATGAAGATTTTCAACTCAAAAGACCAGCAAACATCTTCAACAAAATTATAGAAGAAAACTTCCCAAATCTAAAGAAAGAGATGCCCATGAACATACAAGAAGCCTACAGAACTCCAAATAGACTGGACCAGAAAAGAAATACCTCCCGACACATAATAATCAGAGCAACAAATGCTCTAAATAAAGATAGAATACTAAAAGCAGTAAGAGAAAAAGGCCAAGTAACATATAAAGGCAAGCCTATCAGAATTACACCAGACTTTTCACCAGAGACTATGAAAGCCAGAAGAACCTGGACGGATGTTATACAGACACTAAAAGAACACAAATTCCAGCCCAGGCTACTATACCCAGCCAAACTCTCAATTAACATAGATGGAGAAACCAAAGTATTCCACGACAAAACCAAATTCACACATTATCTCTCCACGAATCCAGCCCTGCAAAGGATAATAACAGAAAAAAACCAATACAAGGACAGGAACCACGCCCTAGAAACAACAAGAAGGTAATCCCTCAACAAACCTAAAAGAAGACAGCCACAAGAACAAAATGCCAACTTTAACATCAAAAATAACAGGAAACAACAATTACTTTTCCTTAATATCTCTTAATATCAATGGACTCAACTCCCCGATAAAAAGACATAGACTAACAAACTGGCTACACAAACAAGACTCAACATTTTGCTGCTTACAGGAAACTCATCTCAGAGAAAAGGATAGACACTACCTCAGAATGAAAGGCTGGAAAACAATTTTCCAAGCAAATGGCATGAAGAAACAAGCTGGAGTAGCCATTCTAATATCTGATAAGATTGACTTCCAACCCAAAGTCATTAAAAAAGACAGGGAGGGACACTTCATACTCATCAAAGGTAAAATCCTCCAAGAGGAACTATCAATCCTGAATATCTATGCTCCAAACACAAAGGCAGCCACATTCATTAAAGAAACTTTAGTAAAGCTCAAAGCACACATTGCACCTCATACAATAATAGTGGGAGACTTCAACACACCACTTTCACCAATGGACAGATCATGGAAACAGAAACTAAACAGGGACACAGTGAAACTAACAGAAATTATGAATCAAATGGATCTGGCAGATATCTACAGAACATTCTATCCTAAAACAAAAGGATATACCTTCTTCTCAGCACCTCATGGTACCTTCTCCAAAATTGACCACATAATTGGTCACAAAACAGGCCTCAACAGATATAAAAATATTGAAATTGTCCCATGCATCCTATCAGATCACCATGGACTAAGGCTGATCTTCAATAACAAAATAAATAATAGAAAGCCAACCTTCACGTGGAAACTGAACAACACTCTTCTCAATGATACCTTGGTCAAGGAAGGAATAAAGAAAGAAATTAAGGACTTTTTAGAGTTCAATGAAAATGAAGCCACAACATACCCAAACTTATGGGACGCAATGAAAGCATTTTTAAGAGGAAAACTCATAGCTCTGAGTGCCTCCAAAAGGAAACTAGAGAGAGCACACATTAGCAGCTTGACAACACACCTAAAAGCACTAGAACAAAAGGAAGCAAATTCACCCAAGAGGAGTAGACGGCAGGAAATAATCAAACTCAGGGGTGAAATCAACCAAGTGGAAACAAGAAAAACTATTCAAAGAATCAACCAATCAAGGAGCTGGTTCTTTGAGAAAATCAACAAGATAGATAAACCCTTAGCCAGACTCACTAGAGGGCACAGGGAAAGCATCCTAATTAACAAAATCAGAAATGAAAAAGGAGACATAACAACAGATCCTGAAGACATCCAAAACACCATCAGATCCTTCTACCAAAGGCTATACTCAACAAAACTGGAGAACCTGGATGAAATGGACAAGTTCCTAGACAGATACCAGGTACCAAAGCTGAATCAAGATCAGGTTAATGATCTAAACAGCCCTATATCCCCCAAAGAAATAGAAGCAGTCATTAATAGTCTCCCAACTAAAAAAAGCCCAGGACCAGATGGGTTTAGTGCAGAGTTCTATCAGACCTTCAAAGAAGATCTAATCCCAGTTCTTCACAAACTATTCCACAAAATAGAAACAGAAGGTACTCTACCCAACTCATTCTATGAAGCCACAATTACTCTGATACCTAAACCACAAAAAGACCCAACAAAGATAGAAAACTTCAGACCAATATCCCTTATGAATATTGATGCAAAAATCCTCAATAAAGTTCTTGCTAACCGAATCCAAGAACACATCAAAACAATCATCCATCCTGACCAAGTAGGTTTCATCCCAGGGGTGCAGGGATGGTTCAATATACGGAAATCCATCAACATAATCCAGTATATAAACAAACTCAAAGACAAAAACCACATGGTCATCTCCTTAGATGCGGAAAAAGCATTTGACAAGATCCAACACCCATTCATGATAAAAGTCTTGGAAAGATCAGGAATTCAAGGCCCATACCTAAACATGATAAAAGCAATCTACAGCAAACCAGTAGCCAACATCAAAGTAAATGGTGAGAAGCTTGAAGCAATCCCTCTAAAATCAGGGACTAGACAAGGCTGTCCACTTTCTCCATACCTATTCAACATTGTACTTGAAGTCCTAGCCAGAGCAATTCGACAACAAAAGGAGATCAAAGGGATACAAATTGGAAAAGATGAAGTCAAAATATCACTTTTTGCAGATGATATGATAGTATATATAAGTGACCCTAAAAATTCCACCAGAGAACTCCTAAGCCTGATAAACAGCTTCGGTGAAGTAGCTGGATATAAAATTAACTCAAACAAATCAATGGCCTTTCTCTACACAAAGAATAAACAGGCTGAGAAAGAAATTAGGGAAACAACACCCTTCTCAATAGTCACAAATAATATAAAATATCTTGGCGTGACTCTAACTAAGGAAGTGAAAGATCTGTATAATAAAAACTTCAAGTCTCTGAAGAAAGAAATTATAGAAGATCTCAGAAGATGGAAAGATCTCCCATGCTCATGGATTGGCAGGATCAACATTGTAAAAATGGCTATCTTGCCAAAAGCAATCTACAGATTCAATGCAATCCCCATCAAAATTCCAAATCAATTCTTCAACGAATTAGAAAGTGCAATCTGCAAATTCATCTGGAATAACAAAAAACCTAGGATAGCAAAAACTCTCCTCAAGGATAAAAGAACCTCTGGTGGAATCACCATGCCGGACCTAAACCTCTACTACAGAGCAATTGTGATAAAAACTGCATGGTACTGGTATAGTGACAGACAAATAGACCAATGGAATAGAATTGAAGACCCAGAAATGAATCCACACACCTATGGTCACTTGATCTTCGACAAGGGAGCTAAAAACATCCAGTGGAAGAAAGACAGCATTTTCAACAAATGGTGCTGGCACAACTGGTTGTTAACATGTAGAAGAATGCGAATCGATCCATTCCTATCTCCTTGTACTAAGGTCAAGTCTAAGTGGATCAAGGAACTTCACATAAAACCAGAGACACTGAAACTTATAGAGGAGAAAGTGGGGAAAAGCCTTGAAGATATGGGCACAGGGGAAAAATTCCTGAATAGAACAGTAATGGCTTGTGCTGTAAGATCGAGAATTGACAAGTGGGACCTCATGAAACTACAAAGCTTCTGCAAGGCTAAAGACACCATCAATAAGACAAAAAAACCACCAACAGATTGGGAAAGGATCTTCACCTATCCTAAATCAGATAAGGGACTAATATCCAATATATATAAAGAACTCAAGAAGGTGGACTCCAGAAAGTCAAATAACCCCATTAAAAAATGGGGCTCAGAACTGAACAAAGAATTCTCACCTGAGGAATACCGAATGCCAGAGAAGCACCTGAAAAAATGTTCAACATCCTTAATCATCAGGGAAATGCAAATCAAAACAACCCTGAGATTCCACTGTACACCAGTCAGAATTGCTAGGATCAAAAATTCAGGTGACAGCAGATGCTGGCGAGGATGTGGAGAAAGAGGAACACTCCTCCATTGTTGGTGGGATTGCAAGCTTGTACAACCACTCTGGAAATCAGTCTGGCGGTTCCTCAGAAAATTGGACATAGTACTACCGGAGGATCCAGCAATACCTCTCCTGGGCATATATCCAGAAGATGTCCCAACCGGTAAAAAGGACACATGCTCCACTATGTTCATAGCAGCCCTATTTATAATAGCCAGAAGCTGGAAAGAACCCAGATGTCCCTCAACAGAGGAATGGATACAGAAATTATGGTACATTTACACAATGGAGTACTACTCAGCTATTAAAAAGAATGAATTTATGAAATTCCTAGCCAAATGGATGGACCTGGAGGGCATCATCTTGAGTGAAGTAACACAATCACAAAAGATCTCACACAATATGTATTCATTGATAAGTGGATATTAGCCCAAAACTTAGGATACCCAAGATATAAGATACAATTTGATAAACGCATGAAACTCAAGAAGAATGAAGACCAAAGTGTGGACATTGTGCACCTTCTTAGAATTGGGAACAAAACACCCAGGGAAGGAGTTACAGAGACAAAGTTCGTAGCTGTGATGAAAGGATGGACCATTTAGAGACTGCTGTATCCAGGGATCCGTCCCATAATCAGCTTCTAAATGCTGGCACCATTGCATACACTAGTAAGATCTTGCTGAAAGGACCCAAATATAGCTGTCTCTTGTGAGACGATGCCGGGGCCTAGCAAACACAGGAGTGGATGTTCACAGTCAGCTATTGGATGTATCACAGGGCTCCCAATGGAGAAGCTAGAGAAAGTACCCAAGGAGCTAAAGGGATCTGCAACCCTATTGTTGGAACAACATGATGTACTAACCAGAACCCTGGAGCTCTTGTCTCTAGCTGCATATGTATCGAAAGATGGCCTAGTCGGCCATCACTGGAAAGAGAGGCCCATTGGACTTGCAAACTTTATATGCCCCAATATAGGGGAATGCCAGGGTCAAAAGAATGGGAATGGGTGGGTAGGGAAGTGGGGGGCGCTATGGGGGACTTTTGGGATAGTATTGGAAATGTAATTGCGGAAAATATGTAATAAAAATATTTAAAAAAAAAAAAAAGAAAGTCACTGGCTATTAATGTTAACAAGACATTATGTAACAATGCTGAAATAAAGTAAATCAGTAAGAACATTTAGATTGTTTTAGTATACAGCTTGGTATATGACCATGTTCATGACCTGTGGGGAAATGCTTTCTTCCTGAACACGCTCTCTGCATTTCCCCTTCAGGTCAAGCTGCACAGGACTCTCCAGTTACCAGAATTACTTGGTTTAGAGGACTTTGGTATTTGCTGATCTATGGTGAATTCTCCATATATCTCCTTTCTGGTCCCTTAGGAATCAGATCAAATGCTATTCCCTCAAAGAAGCATTGCTCAAACTCCAAGATGAATTAGTATACTTACTCTTTTTTTTTTTTTTTTTGGTTTTTCGAGACAGGGTTTCTCTGTATAGCCCTGGCTGTCCTGGAACTCACTCTGTAGACCAGGCTGGCCTCGAACTCAGAAATCCGCCTGCCTCTGCCTCCCGAGTGCTGGGATTAAAGGCGTGTGCCACCACGCCCGGCTACTTACTCTTTTTTAATATAATAATTTTCATTTATTTATATTATAACTTTATATCCCCCTACCTCTTCTCCTCCCAGTCCCCTTCTCAAAACTACCATCCCCCATGTCCCTCTCCTTCTCTGAGAAGAGAAGCCACATTCCCTGATGTCCCATGGGTACCAACCCACCCTGGTATATCAAGTAGCATTAGATTAGGAACATCTTCCCTCTCCCACTGAGGCCAGACAAGGCAGCCCAGTTAGGGAAATGTAATCTAAAGGCAGGCAACAGAGCCAGAGGCAGCCCCTGCTCCAATCAATTGTTAGGAGACCTACATGAAGACCAAGCTGCACATCTGCTGCTTACATGTAGGGGGCCTAGGTCCAGCTCACCCATGCTCTTTGTTTGGTGGTTTAGTTTCTGTGAGCCCCCTTGGGCCCAGGTTAGTTGACTCTGTAGATTTTTTTGTGGTGTTCTTGACACCCTTGGCTCCCTCAATCCTTCTTCCCACTCTTCTACAAAACTCCCGGAGCTTGGCTTAATGTTTGTCTGTGGTCTCTGCATCTGTTTTCATCAGATGATTGGATGAAGTCTCTCAGAAGACAATTATTCTCAGTCCCTGTCTACAAGCATAACAGATTCCATTAAAAATGTCAGTGATTGGTTTGCAAGTTGGGCCACTCATTGGCTGGACATTCCCTCAATCTCTGCTCCATCCTTACCCTTGCACATCTTGTAGGCAAGACAAATTGTAGGTCGAAGGTTTTCTGGCTGGGTTGGTGTCCCAATCCCTCCATTGAAAGTCTTTTCTAGTTATTGAAATGGCCATTTCAGGTTCCATATCCTGCTTTACTAGGACTCTTAGCTAGGCTCCCTCTTGTGAATCCCAGGGAGTTCCTGTTGTCCTAAGTTTCTAGCTCATCCCAGAGATCCCCCTCCCATACCGATCCCAATTCTCTCCCCCAGTGAGATCTAAGTGTTTAAGTCTCCCAGTACTCAATGGGGTTTAAGTATTTCCCCTTGGGCCCTCCTTGTTAAGTCTTTAGCTTGTTAGCTTCTTTTAGGTTTATGGATTTTAGCATGGCTGGCCTATATTTTATGGCTAATGAACACTTATATGTGAGTACATACCATGCCTGTCTCTCTAGGTCTGAGTTACCTCACTCAGGACGATCTAGTCTAGTTCCATCCATTTGCGTACAAATTGCATGATGTCTTTGTGTTTAATAGCTGAGCAGTATTCCACTGTGGAAATGTATCATGTTTTCTTTATCCATTCTTTGTTTGAGGGGCATCTAGGTTATTTCCAGTTTCTGGCTATTATGAATAAAGCTCTCATGAACATAATTGAGCAACTGTCCTTGTGGTATGATAGGGCATTTTTGGAGTATGTGCCCAGTTGTGGTTTAGCTGAGCCTTGAGGTAGAATTATTCCCAATTTTCTGAGAAACTGCCAAGTTGATTCCCAAAATGGTTGTAAAAGTTTTCACTACCACTGGCAGTGGAAGAGTCTTCCCTTTGCTCCACATCCTTACCAGCATGTGATTGAATTTTTTTTTTTATCCTAGTCATTCTGATGGATGAAGATGGAATCTCAGAAATATTTTGATTTGCATGTCCTTAATGACTAAGGATGTTGTACATCTCTGTAAGTGCTTCTTGACCATTAGATACTCTTCTGTTGAGAAATCTCTGTTCATATCTGTACCCCAATTATAGTTGGGTTATTTGGTTTCTAATTTCTTGAGTTCTTTATATATTTTATATAGTATCTCTCTGTCAGATTCATAATTGCTGAAGATCTTTTCCTATTCTGTAGGCTACCATTTTTCCTATTGATGGTATTCTTTGCCTTACTGAAGCTTTTAAGTTTCATGAGGTCCCATTTATCAATTGTTGATGTTAGCACCTGAGACATTGATATTCTGTTCAGGAAGTTGTCTCCAATACCAATTCATTCAAAGCGATTCCCCACTTCTGTTCTATTAGATTTAGTGTATTCAGTTTTTTGAGGTCTTTGAGTCACTTGAACTTGAGTTCTGTGCAAGGTGATAAATATGGGTCTATTGTCATTCTTCTGCATTCAGATATCCAGTTAGACCAGCAATGTTTGTTGAAGATTCTTCCCCCAACCCCCATTCTATTGTTTCTTTGTCAAAATTAAGTGTTTGTATGTGTGTGGGTTTATTTCTGGGTTTTTGAATTCCATTGATCACCTGTCTCCTTTTATTCTAATACCATGCAGTTTTTGTTTCTATTGCTCTGTAATACAGCTTAAAATGAGGTGTGATGATACCTCTAGAAGTTGTTTATTGTTTAGGATTGTTTTTTAGCTATCCTGAGTTTTTGTTTTTGTTTTTGTTTTTGTCCTTATGAAGTTGAGCATTATTCTTTAAAGGTCTGTGAAGAATTGTTTTGAAATTTTGATGGGAATTGCATTGAATCTGTAGACTGTTTTTGGTAGGATGAACATTTTTACTACTGATCTAAGAGATGGGGATCTTTCCATCTTCTGATATCTTCCTCAATGTCTTCAGAAACATGAAGCTCTTGTCATACAGGTCTTTACTTGCTTGGTTAGAGTTACCCCAAGATATTTTATATTATTTGTGGCTATTGTGAAGGGTGTTGTTTCCCTGATTTCATTCTCAACCTGTTTATTTTTGTATATAGAAAGGTTATTGATCTTTTTGAGTTATTTATTTTAATCCAGACACTTTGCTGAAGATAAGTTTATTAGCTGTAGAGGTTCTCTGGTAGAATATTTGGGGTCACTTATGTGTACTATCATATCATACAGGAACTTCTTCTTTTCCAATTTGTATCCCCTTGCTCTCCTTTAATTGTTTTATTTCTGTAGCTAGAATTCAATGCTCAATATTGAACAGATACAGAGAAAGTGAGCAGACTGCTGTCCCCGATTTTAGTGGATTTGCTTTAAGTTTCTTTCCATTTAACTTGATGTTGTTCTTGGTCTGCTGTATATTGCTTTTATTATCTCTAGGTATGCATCTTGTTACTTGATCTCTCCAAGACTTTTAACATGAAGGGGTGTTGGATTTTTGTCAAAGGTTTTTTGGTCATCTAATGAGATGACCATGTATTTCTTTCCCCCTCAGCTTGTTTTTATGGTAGATTACATTGATGAACTTTTGTATATTGAACCATCCCTATATACCTGGGATGAGGCCTACTTTCTCATGGTTTGGATGTGTTCTTGGATTTAATTTGCAAGTATTTTATTTAGTATTTTTACATCAATGTTCATAAGGGAAATAGGTCTGAAATTCTCTTTTTTGTTGAGTCTGTGTGTGGTTTAGGTATCAGGCTGTCTGTGGCCTCATAAAATGAGTTTGACAGTTTTCCTTCTCTTTCTGTTTTGTGGAATAACTTGAGGAGTATTGGTATTAGGTCTTCTTTGAAAGTCCGTAGAACTCTGCTAAAATCATCTGGCCTTAAGCTTTTTTGGTTAGGAGACTTTAATGACTGCTTCTATTTCCTTGGGGCTTATAGGAGTATTTAGATCATCTACCTGATCCTGATTTGTCTTTGGTAAATTGATTCTATTCAGAATATTGTTCATTTCGTTTAGATTTTCCAATTCTGTGGAGTATAGACTTTTGAAGTAACACCTAATGATTCTTTGGATTTCCTCTCTGTCTGTTGTTTTGTCCCAATTTTCATTTCTGGTTTTGTTCATTTCGATTTTGTCTCTCTGCTTGTTAGGTAGTTCTTCTAAGGGTTAATCTACCTTGTTGCTTTTCTCAAACAATCAGTTCTTCTTGGTTTCATTGATCTGTTGTATTGTTATTTTTGTTTTTATTTATTGGTTTCAGCCTTGAGATGGATTATTTCCTGCTATCTATTCTTCTTGAGTGTGTTTGCTTCTTTTTGTTCTATAGTTTTTAGGTGTGCAGATAAGTTGCTGATATGAGATCACTCCAATTTTTTTTTTTTGTTGTTGTTGTTATAAATGCACACAGTGCTACGAACTCTTCCCTTAACACTGTTTTCCATTGTGTCTCCTAAGTTTGGGTATGTTGTACATTCATTTTCAGTGAATTCAAGAAAGCTTTTATTTCTTTCTTGACTCAGTGCTCATTGAGTAAAAAGTTGTTCAGTTTCTATAGGTATGTAGGCTTTCTGTTGTTATTGTGATTATTGAAGTCTAGCTTTAATCCATAGTGCTCTGATAGGAAACACATTATTTCATTTTTTTCAATATGTTGAGGCTTTGTTTGTGAGTGAGTATCTGGTCAATTTTGGTGAAGGTCCTATGAGGCACTGAGAAGAAGATATACTCTTTTGTGTTGGGGTGAAATATTCTGTAGATATCTGTTAGATCCATTTGATTCATAACCACTCTTATTTTCATTATTTTTCTGTTTAGTGTCTTTCTTGATGACCTACCTATTAGTGAAAATGGGGTGTTGAAGCCTCCAATTAATAATGTGTGGGATTCAATATGTGATGTATGTTTTAGTAATGCTTCTTTTGAGAATGTGGGTGCCTTTGCATTTGAGATATTCTAAATTGAGACATCATCATGGTAGATTTTTTTTTTCTTCAGTGAATATGAAGTGTCTTTCCCTCATCTTTTGATTACTTTTGGTTGAAAGTTTATTTTATTAGACATTTACAATGGATACTCCAACTTGCTTCTTGGGTCTGTTTGCTTGGGAAAACATTTTTCAGCTCCTTATTGTGAGTTTATGTCTATCATTGTTGGTAAGGTGTGTTTCTTGTACGCAGTTGAATGAAAGATCCTGTTTTTGCATCCATTCTGTTGGCCTGTGGCTTTTTTTTTTATACTTTTTTTTATTACATCTTTTCCTCAATTACATTTCCAATGCTATCCCAAAAGTCCCCCATACCTTCCCCACTACTTCCCTACCCACCCATTCCCATTTTTTTTGGCCCTGGCGTTCCCGTGTACTGGGGCATATAAAGTTTGCATGTCCAATGGGCCTCTCTTTCCAGTGATGGCCGACTAGGCCATCTTTTTATACATATGCAGCTAGAGTCAAGAGCTCGGGGGTACTGGTTAGTTCATAATGTTGTTCCACCCATAGGATTGCAGATCCCTTCAGCTCCTTTGGTACTCTATTGGGGGCCCTGTGATCCATTCACTAGCTGACTGTGAGCATCCACTTCTGTGTTTGCCAGGCCCCAGCATAGTCTCACAAGAGACAGCTATATCTGGGTCCTTTCAGCAAAATCTTGCTAGTGAATGCAATGGTGTCAGCATTTGGATGATGATCATGGAATGGATGTCTGGAAATGGCAGTCTCTAAATGGTCCATCCTTTTGTCACAGCTCCAAACTTTGTCTCTGTAACTCCTTCCATGGGTGTTCTGTTCCCAATTCTAAGGAGGGGCATAGTGTCCACAATTCAGTCTCCATTCTTCTTAAGTTTCATGTGTTTAGAAAACTGTATCTTATATCTTGGGTATCCTAAGTTTTGGGCTAATATCCCCATACCTATTCAACATTGTAGTTGAAGTCCTAGCTAGAGCAATTCGACAACAAAAGGAGATCAAGGGATACAAATTGGAAAAGATGAAGTCAAAATATCACTTTTTGTAGATGATATGATAGTATATATAAGTGACCCTAAAAATTCCACCAGAGAACTCCTAAACCTGATAAACAGCTTCGGTGAAGTAGCTGGATATACAATTAACTCAAACAAGTCAATGGCCTTTCTCTACACAAAGAATAAACAGGCTGAAAAAGAAATTAGGGAAACATCACCCTTCTCAATAGTTACAAATAATATAAAATATCTTGGCGTGACTCTAACTAAGGAAGTGAAAGATCTCTATGATAAGAACTTCAAGTCTCTGAAGAAAGAAATTAAAGAAGATCTCAGAAGATGGAAAGATCTCCCAGGCTCATGGATTGGCAGGATCAACATTGTAAAAATGGCTACCTTGCCAAAAGCAATCTAAAGATTCAATGCAATCCCCATCAAAATTCCAACTCAATTCTTCAACGAATTAGAAAGAGCAATCTGCAACTTCATCTGGAATAACAAAAAACCTAGGATAGCAAAAACTCTTCTCAAGGATAAAAGAACCTCTGGTGGAATCACCATGCCTGACCTAAAGCTTTACTACAGAGCAATTGTGATAAAAACTGCATGGTACTGGTATAGTGACAGACAAGTAGACCAATGGAATAGAATTGAAGACCCAGAAACGAACCCACACACCTATGGTCACTTGATCTTCGACAAGGGAGCTAAAACCATCCAGTGGAAGAAAGACAGCATTTTCAACAAATGGTGCTGGCACAACTGGTTGTTATAATGTAGAAGAATGCGAATCAATCCATTCCTATCTCCTTGTACTAAGGTCAAATCTAAGTGGATCAAGGAACTTCACATAAAACCAGAGACACTGAAACTTATAGAGGAGAAAGTGGGGAAAAGCCTTGAAGATATGGGCACAGGGGAAAGATTCCTGAATAGAACAGCAATGGCTTGTGCTGTAAGATCGAGAATTGACAAATGGGACCTCATGAAACTGCAAAGCTTCTGCAAGGCCTGTGGCTTTCTATTGGAGAATTGAATCGGTTGGTATTGAGAAATATTAATGGCCAATGATTGTTAATTTCTGTTATTTTTATGTTGGTACTGATTGTGTGTGCATGCTGGTACATGCTAGTATATACTCATGTATTTTTGCTCCCCTTCTTTTGGTTTTGCTGGTGTAGGGTTATCTTTTTCCTGTCTTTTCCTGGGTGCAGTTAGCTTCCTTGGGCTGGAGTTTTCCTTCTATTATTTTCTGTAGGGCTTGATTTCTGGATAGATACCAACTAAATTTGGTTTTGCAATGGAATATCTTGCTTTTGTCATTTATGTTGATTGAAACTTTTGCTGAGTATAATAGTCTAGATTGGCATCTGTGGGTTTTTTTTTTTTTTTTTTTTTTTGGCCACTAGTCATCTTTGCATCTTTGCAGGCTCTTCTTGTTTTTTGAGTCTCTGTTGAGAAGTTGGTATAATTCTGATTGAACTGCCTTTGTATGTTACTTGGCATTTTTCCCATGTAGGTTTTAATATTATTTCTTCGTTCTGTAGATTTTGTATTTTTATTATTACATAGAGGAGATTTTCATTTCTGGTCCAATTTAATTGGTGTTCTGGAAGTTTCTTATATGTTTATAGGCATCTCTTTGTTTAGTTTGGGGACATATTCTTCAATGATATTTTAAAAAATATTTTCTGGTCCTTGGAGGTGGGACTCTTCACCATCTTCTATTCCTACTATTCTTAGGTTAGATCTTTTCATAGTATCCAAGATTTTCTGCATGTTTTATGTCAGAAATTTTTTAGTTTTAACATTTTCTTTAAATGCTGTATCAATTTCTTCTATGGTATCTTGAGATTTCTCTCTCTCTCTCTCTCTCTCTCTCTCTCTCTCTCTCTCTCTCTCTCTCTCTCTCTCCTTTCATCTATAATTCCTGTTGTCTTCCCTAAGTTTTCAATCTCCATAATTCCCTCAGTTTGTGTTTTCTTTATTGCTTCTTTTTTTCAGGTCTTGAAGAACTTCATTAATGTCCTCCACCTCCTTGATTGTATATTTTCCTGTATTACTTTAAGGGATTTATTTATTTCCTTTTTAAAGGCCTCTATCATCTTTGAAAGATTAGATATTGTGCTTTAGCTGTGTTAGGATATATAGGGCTGGTACCATATTGTCCTGGTTCTTGTTGATTGTGTTCTTACACTGGCTTTTAGCTATCTGGTTGGCTCTGGTGCTGGCCACCTTGCTGAACCATCAGGGCTCATCTGGAAGGCAGGCAGAACCATGGGACAGATGATGGAGCTCAATTGACAGCAGGCAGCTCAAAATACTGGTTGTGCCCCAGTAGGACCCAGCAGGTGGGGAGTTGGCGGGGGTGTCTAACCTGAATGATCCTGGGACCAGAGCCTCTTCAGAAAGTCAGGTAGATCGCTTCTCGGCCTTTTGGATAAGATCAAGTGCAGAAAGTCAGATAGAGCTGTGGACTGGATGATGAAACTCAGGGGAGAAAGTGCTGCTCATTGTTGCTGGCTGCACCCCGTCGGGATCTGGCAGGGGATTGGGTATAATTACTCTTTCTAACAACACCACTCAACTTCCCCATTGCATGTATCACTTTCTGAAATGTCATGCTTATTTATAAGTTTATTTGTGTACTGTCTGCCTGCCTCTACTAAGGGGCAAATTCTAAGAAGTGAGGATTTTGTCTTACTCACTGCTGTGTTCCCAGCTGTCACAGCAGTGCTTAGCCAATGCACTTGATAGTTAAGATAACTCTGCTAAGTAGAATGGGCATATGTTTTTGTTTCAGTTTATTTTAATTGAAATAAGATTGCTCATGGTAATATGATCAAAGTCAAATAATGAATACGTGGAAGGTGCAGGGTTTGAACCTTGTTTCCCGTCTCTCCTGACTGCCCCATCATCTTTCAGCAATGAATTGGTTTCCTGCTCCTGCTTTCTTTTCTTTCTAGTGCACATGTGTGGGGATGAAGTTCCTTGAGTTTAAAATTGTGTAATAATCAAGGTAACACCCCCCCCCCCACATTTAGTTCCCAATGTGCCACATGCCTCTGCCCTCTTTTGATTCTTGGGGAGAGATTTTTCCTAATGTGGAGGGTAGGCTGATAATCTGGGAATGGAAGGAAGTGCTTCTGAATGGCAGAAGCTTGTGTCAGGACTCTGCCTCTTTCATTGCTTGATACATGACCCTGGGCTTCTTTCTCTCTTTTCCTTCCTGGGCCTGATAAAAAGGAGAATATGCTCAACAGTTCTAAACAAATGATCTTTAGAAAGCTGTTTCAGTATGAGTTGGGGAAAGAAAGGTCTTAGTTTGATGGGCCTGGATTTGATGAGCATGTGTGATGGAGGATACATATGTGGCTTTGTACTTATATGTGGTATTGATAGGGGGTGTTAGAAGCTCATTATATAGTTTATAGTTATTAAATCATTAACTTGGGTTATTGAGAGTAGCTGAGGTGGATGTTATTTGTCCCAAGTCCTTGATCATTGAACACTCTCAGACTGAAGATAGAGGGAGTAAAATGTTTGCTGGAGGTTTTCTCAAGAACCTTAGTATCAGCTCCATTTCCTATTCTTCACCAACAGAACCTACTCTTAACTAAATGAAACATAGGACTTGGGCTAGTTTTCAGGGAATGGACAGATTTCAATAGAAACTGGAGGGTCACATGCAAGGATGGGAAGAACTAACTGTTGCAGAGGTCTTGGAGACCTGAAGTATGTCAATAGTTATATTACAAGAAAAACATTGTCAACTCCCCCTTCTACATCCAGTCTCACTTTGTAATGGCCTGCCATCCATGCCTGTGGTTTTGCTAAGTTACATAGATCAACATCCCAGGTGAGAGGACCTGAAGCTGATGGGGCCAGTAGAAAAAATAAAACCAGAGCAGTCGTTTGCAGAGATACTTTGCTCTGGGAGTTGGATCATCAGAAGTTTGAAAACTCCAGCAGTTAAAATGATCCTGAAATACAGACACCAGACTGACACATCAACTATTAGAGGAAATTACAGAGCGTGAGAGAAGAAATGAGGAACACTGATGAGATTGGAGTCCAGAGGCCTGAAAAAGAAGAATGAAGGGGGCAGGTAAATAAATCCCAGAGTTCTGAAGAAAGGGAACTGGACAACATTTGTTAGTAACTTAGGTGTGCAGGGTGGGGGTGGGGTGGGGTGAGGGTGGAGGACTCTGTTAGACCAGAGCTCAGACTCTTCCGGATTGCATCACGCATGTTGGTACCTCTGAGGGAGTGAACTAAGGATGGTTTTAAGATGAAAAGGATCTGGACTGGAAGCAGCTGCAGTTGGAGAGAGCATTAGCTGGCAGCTGAGAGAAGAGACAGTGGAAGGAGCAAAGCCTCTCCTCTCTTCTGCTTTACAGCTTTCCTTTGGGTATGCGTGCTGCTGGACAGAGACATGATCATGGAGAAATGGTATCTAGAGGGCTGTTGGTCCTGTGTCATGAAGCAGGCAGAAGAGTCAAACTTAGACGGAGATACACCAGCTTAGTAATCCAGAGAACACCTGCTTAGACAGCAGACCTGAGGTCCTGTGCTCACCTCCTGGCTATACAGAAGCAGCTGTAGGAGTTTGAGTTGTTTCATCTGTCACTGAAAATGGCAAGTTGAAATCCCCTTCCCACCCCACAATACTGCACACTACAGGGGAGGATTCTCAATGAGGAAATACAGGTGGCACAGATGGAGGATGCTGGGGAGGAACAATGCCAGATCTTCTGAGGCCCCTTTCTAAGAAATTGTCTTCATGGAGCATTGGCTATTGGTATCACCATCCCATCTGTATAAATATATGGAGTTGACCCTTCCTGTCCTGTCACAGCCCTAGCGCTAGTTATTCACATCTGGTTACAAATTGCAGATCCTGCTTAGATGAGAATTATAAATCCCCTACTTTGAACTTTAATTGGGGGCAAATAAAGGGGAAATAAGTTAGGGGTTGTTTTCTTCCATGGTTTGGAGATTTATATAGGATACTTAGAAGCTGTTTATCTCGGCAGGCAGAGATAGTTGCTTAAATGGATTTTCATGCTTAGGGCTTCAAAACATAAGGCCTTCTGCAGCCGGCTGTTTGCTTTGCTTCACACACAAGTTATTGTTTGTGAAAGGGGAGAAATATAGCTTCCAGAAATGCACCCTCCTCCCCCTCCCAAGTTTCTGTAGTTTATGCTTACAGAGCTGCCCATGGGCATGCAATAGATCTGTGCTTGGAGGACTCTGATGGGTGGTAATTAGTCGACCAGCAGTGTTGGATTTCTCAAAATTAGGAACATTGATTATTTACTCAAACGTAAGCCACTTGCAGATGCTTTAGTCCTTTACTCTGGGTTTTCAAAAACAATTGCAGCTTATTTCCTAAGTCGGGTTTCTCACTTAGGGTTTGCTTGCCTGTCTGTCTGCCTGTCTGTCTGTCTGTCTGTTTTACTGCTTAACTCAGAAGTCTTAGATGAGAAGACTCTGAAAATGAAAAGCTCTCGTACAGTCTTGGTTACAGAGAACTACTGACTGCCTGAGGGACAGTGGCCGAGATGAATACACACTGTCAGTCTCTTGTGAAAGCTCATTATCTGAAAAATAAGAATATGTTAAAATTCCCAGTGGTCTGCCTTAAAGTCATGTCTATGAAGAAGCTAAATTCATTTTTCATCAAAAGTAAATTTGTTATTATTTATGCTATATACTTAGTTATGATATGGCTGCATCACTGAAATGCTCTCCAGGTCACTATATGCATTGACTTCTATTTTATATAGGAAACTTCTTATAATGTATTTAACTCTGTGTATCTAGGTGCCATTCCTATTTACTTTACTACTGGGAACTGAGCATCCATGAGTACCCAATTTCATACGTGTGTGCCATCATCTCTGTACAATGGGTAGGGATTTTCTGTACAAGGACTCACTGTAGACCCAGTGTTCCATCTTGTTCTGTTTCCCCAGCTTCCTTCAGTCTGGCTGTCTTTTATTTCTGCAACTTTGAAACATTGAAAACTGTGTATCTGCTTTGTGTAATGTTTTACAATTCGAGTTTGTGTGAGTCTTCTTTAGGGCTGAACTGAGGCTGTGAATCTGGGGTGATAAAGTCTCAATGAAAGGCTGTGTGCTCCTCTCTGTGTCCCAGGAGGTGATGCATGGTTTTACTGTTCCCTTTGCTGGAGAGGACATTTTCTTTGATCATAGGATTAATCAGTGCCAGCCACTTCCTCACAGTGAAGTCATTCTGCTTCCCTGTGAAGCTCGGCTGTGTTCACAGTAGAAGTGCTTTGAAAATACTCAAATATCTGCCTCCTCATCAAACCTCCATTCTATCTATTTTTTTCCTTTGAGCCAGAATGGAATCCCAGCTTCCTGTATTACTCAGTGTGTTACATAACCCCCTTTGTTATCTTTTCATTTTGCTATTCATAAAGCCCGTGCTGTAAAGATGTTGTGGAACCCATTGCTATTCCAAAGCTGCTCACAGCTTTTTTTTTTTTTTTAAAATCTGGCAAAAATGCTAGTATTTGTGAGTAGGTCAAAGATAGATGTTGCTTTTTAAAACACCTTCTGAATCACTGAGATGAGTGGGTGATAAAGGTGCTTGCTGCTCAAGCTGGGAGACCTGACTTCAATCTTTGGAATCCCCATAAAGGTGGAAGAGTGGATGGTCTCCATAGAGTTGTCCTCTGATGTCCACATATAACATGGTGTGTCTCCCTCCATATTATCATGAACAAGTGCAAAATAATAATAATGATAATAACAACAAAGTGATTTTTATAGTATTCTAACCATGCTTTTAAAAAACCTTTTTATTGGTTCTTTTTAAATTTCACACCCAATTCCACTCATCTCCACACCCCCTTGCCCCCACTCTCCACCCTTGCAACCTCCCCCCAAAAGAAAAACAAATCTTGTTGTGGAAATTGTAGTTTGTCACTGTGTGTGCCAAAGCACACCCTTTGTCCATACTTTTTTGTTTGCAAATGTTCACCGCAATGAGTCGTTAGTCGGTCTGGTACAAAGACTCTGGCTTTTGCTATACTGTCAATACTGCGTCCTCAATGGGACTCCTCTCCAATATCCTGTTGTCGCCCTCTGTTTTGGAGATCATGTACTTTTGGATCTACAGGACCACCGCTTCATACATTCTAGCAGTTCATCTGTGAGGTAGATGTTGAGGTGGAGAGACCAGTTCAAAGTCCTGGATCTAGGATTGAGAGGTATCTGAGATGGTCAACATGCCAACTCTCTTGCTCCCACACCACTAAGGTGAGCTCTCCTGTGCTGCTCTGTCTGGCCCATTCAATGCCACAGCTAGGCCCTTGGTTCAGGCTCACCTACGACCCATCCCTATCCCCTGCAAACAGGGCCAGCTCTACCCTGCTGACCAGGTGAGGGGCAAGGTTAACTCTCCCAGTATTGCAGCTGGTGAGGGGTAAGGACAGTTCTACTCTCATGATCCTGGGACCACCAGCGTTCCTGCCTGCCACAGGTGGAAAGAAATGGAGTAGAAGAGGGTGTTGCTCTTTATCCCTCCACCTCATAGCAGACAAGAGGCAGGGCAGCTCACCTGCAACCCCATATCCAGGGCCAGCTCCCCTGTGTACCCCAGGCAAGGTGCAGGGCCTGCCCCCCTGTGTGCTGCGGCAGGTGAAGTTCAGGGACAACTCTTCTGCTCTCATGACCCCAGGGCCAGCTTCTCCTGCCTGCCATAGATGACAACAGGTGATGTAGGAGAAGGGCATCTCTCACTTGTCCACACTAATGCATGAAAAAGTCCACACTAGCACATGGAAAACAATTTGTGGTCCAGCTCTCCCACCTTCACACCCTCAGCCCAGCTTTCCCACTCCCCCACCACCTGAACAAACTCTACTGTGCTGTCCAGGGGAGGGGAAGGGCCCACTCTTCTAAGTGCTGCAGCTGGTGAGGAGCAGGGACAGCTCTCCTGTTCTCATGACCACAGGGCCAGGGCTCTTACACGCCACAGGTGGTGAGGGGTGATCGAGAAAGAGGGGATCTCTTTTTCATCCATTCCACCACATAGGAGATGAGTGGCAGGGTCAGCTCTCCCACACTCATATCCTTGAGGCTAGCTAACTTGAAATTCATCAATATACTAGGCTCATCTCCCAAGTACTGAAGCTAGCTAAGGGTCGAGTTAGCTGTAGCTCTAATGCTCCCAGGACAAGCTATTCCACAATGCTCAGGTAAGGGGTGGGGCTGGTTCTGGACAGCACTCAGATGTCAACATATCCCCAGGTGGCAGTCCAGATCAGGGGCATCTACCTGGACTTTGGTGGTAACAGACCCCTGCTATAAGGCAATGAACCCAGACATGGCTACTCACATCCGACTGTTGCTCACTACCCTAGAGTCTCCAGGTCTGCCTCTTTTCATTGTGTCCACATCCTTCTGTTTCTCTTTCTCTCCCATCCTCACCATTTACTTGCTCCTCTTACAGGCACACAGGGTTTTGAGTGTCTGGGGTCCTCTTAGGATTGCTATATTCTACTTATGCATTATGACCTCAGGCAGAGGTCGTCTTAGGTATGGTCTGCCTGCATCCTCAGGCCTGCACAGCTCTGGACTGGTGTCATTTCCTCTCTGGACCCCATACCATGGTGCAGAATTGTTAGTCATCTCTGGTACACTCATTATCCAGGCCTCTGTCTCAGCATGGTCCCATGTGATGTTCATCTGTCTCAGGATCACTTCTGTTTGGGACCCATAATCCCAGTGGGATTCATCTATCCTCCCAACCCTGGGAGCCCAGCAGGGGCATGCACAGTGCCAGACTGATGGTTGTCTTATGCTAGCTCCCTGTCCATGCCTGGCAATGGACTGGTGGTTGCCTTAGACTTGCTTTTTTCTGGCAGTATAAGGCTACTGATCATTCAGATGTTCACAGGTCAGAACACTGAGAGTAGATATAGCCTCTCTCCTCTACTACCTACTGATGCACATGTGACACTGTAGCCAGCCCTGCAATGCTTTTAGGGGCAGGGATGTTTTTGTTTCTTATGTTTTGTTTTGAAGCATATTAACAAAGACTACTTGGAGAGTGGTATTAGGGCAGTGAAGATGCTCAGAGCTCTGTCTGCCTATTAGGACTGTTTTTTGTTTACTTGATTGTTTGTTTGCTTTATTAGATATTTTCTTTATTTGCATTTCAAATGTTATCCCTTTTAGTTTTTCCAGTAGTTCCATTAGGTATTTTCAGTAGACTATTTCTAGATTTGGTGTTGTGAGATTTTCCATGGCCAGCCTGTTTTATTCATCCCAGTGGATGTAACTAGCTTTTCTTCAAGACTTGAAGGCATGAATGGCCTTGGGAATGTGGAGCTAAGAAGCAAAGGTTGAATCAGGTAACTATTAGTATGTGGAGCGACACCAAATCTTTGTGGCTAAGTTCAGCTACCATCCTACTCTTTCTGAGAATATGGGCCAGCTAGGTGTCTCTGCTCTGTGATGGGTGGTTAGAGGCTCTGTGGGAGTTAGTGGGCCTAGGCTGGTTTCTCTCATATGTCTGGGTCTGGTTGGCTAGTATGTCTATTCTGGAGCTTTTCTCTTCATCTTCCTGCACATCAGCAGAAGCAGAAGCATAGATGGCCGCTGTAGGCTTGGGTTAAGTTATCTATGGTTACCTGTTTTTACCTCTTTGTTTTATCTGATTCTTGTCACTAGATTCTAGATTGGTAGGAAGCTCTTTTTTTTTTCTTATGAATTTATTTTAAGTTTATTTCTTGACATTTTAGTACATATACATAATACATTCTAGTCAGACTTTCTCCCATCCTCTTATTGCCCTCTAAACCCCCATCAACCCCGATCCTCACAAATCTTCCCCTTTCCTTCTTGTTATTTGTTTTGCTTTTGTTTAGGGACCCATTGAGTTCAGCCAGGACCATCCAGAGTTATGGGGTTATCGACTGGAGCATGGGGACCTCACCCAAAGCTACATCAATGAAGATAATGAAGACCCTGAAAAAGAGGGGTTCCTCATGAGGCTATCCCCCATTCATTACTGAATGTTGACAGACCCATTGTTGTGCAAGCCCAGTGCAAGCTAGCACATTCATTGTGGGTTCAAGATTGAAACAGTAAGGTCATGCCCCATAGACAGTGTTTCATAGACACTTCCTCTGTTATCTTGCTCTCATGTTCTCTTGGTCTCATCATTTGTAGTGTTCTTTAAGCTCTAGAGGAGTGGTCATAAACACACTATTTAAGGCTGAGCACTCAAAATTCGCCTATTCTCAGCACGTCTAGCAGCCAAGTGTCTTTGCTACTTCACTACTGTTTATTGCACAAAGAAGCTTCTCTAATGTTCTCTCAGAGACCAATGGTTGTCCTTCATACAATGTAAACATTGATGTTGAGAAGGCAGTTGACACTAGGTTAATAGAGCAAAAAAAAGATAGTAACTTATTCCCTAGAGCCCATGAGTACACCCACCATGGGCTTTCTGTCAGTTTATAATACTTGGCATAAAATCCCTCCTGTAAAGCAGGTTTCAAATCCAAGCAGAGAGTCATTAGTTACTCCCCAAACAGCCACCACACTACTGTGTAGGTTGGCATCCTTTGCCTACATCAAATTCAACCTCAGGGTAAGATAACTAATACCCTTTCTTCCCCAGCAACATGCACAGCACCTTCAAAGAGGTAGGTGCTAGGGAGGAAGCTTCCAGTTCAGTCACGGCTTGATGTCTGCATGTCCTGCAACCGAGATGTGTGGTGTCTTCAGCAATATGCTTTTGTCATCTAGTTTTGGTGGATTGCCAAAGATAATGAAAATAGCCTATGTCCTTTTGGAGGATTCCAGAGACTTCCTGGAGGACAACACATAGATAAATATTCCTCATCTGGCATGGGGAATTTCATTTAATCACTTTGGATCCCAGAATTGGCATTATCTACCCATGCAAGGTACCTCCATCCAAACTCTTATATATGTAGCACACAGCTGTTAATATATGTAAATCATTGTATAGAGTAGTAGGTTTCTCTATGAGATTTTTATCTACCCCCCCCCCCACTAGATTTCAAACTCTCTGAAGGTTACAAAGCTAGCTGCTTACCCTTATTAGAACATCCTCACACTCATGAACAGGAGATTATTCCTGGTAGCCACTAAGCAATTCCCACATACTTACCACAATATTTAACATGCCTATCTTAATAAGATTGTGCTAAACAATGATCAATACCTTAGTATGAGGGATGAATTTTTAAATGGACAACACATTTGAAGACTTTTCTTATGTCCTAGTCTCAAAGATACATATTAGAGTTGAACTGGGCTGTAGGAAGACATGCATATCATCTGAGCAATGAGTGAATGGTGCTACAGAAGCCTTTTGACAGTGTGTTACTCTAGAGGGTTCACATTCATAGCTAGACCTCCAGAGTGCTTCTAGTTCTACATCCCTAGGGACTGCTTTTTGCTTTTTTTGGTTTGTTTGTTTTAAACAATCTTGGTGATTTTCTGCCAGACAATAGTACACAGCATCTCAAGTCTTGGCAAACTCATTCTGGGAGGCAATGTCATCTGTTAACACCCCAGGAGCAATTAGATTTACTTAACAAAAACAGAATGGTGTTTGTAAAGTAGCTTGAAAGAGTCCATGGGGTACATCAAAATTGATTTTAAAGTAGGTCAGATCTGTTCCATACCTAGTCCAATTGTGATGGATAGGCCAAGCAAATTGAGTTACACAGTGGTTTTCCTAGTGGGTAGGGGAAGCTACTGAATCAACTGCTCGCCTTTGGAAAACTTCAAGCATGAGATTTCAAGCAAGTCTCCCAGCCAGGATCCTGGACTCCAGGGTAGACAGGAGGGACAACATTTATCTTCTCTTCTAGTATCCTCTTTCTACACATGTTCTTTCTTTGAGACTGTGCAGTGAATGTGGAGCACTGATGTCAACAGATCTGGTTCACATCCCCCTCTATTATGAGACAAGATGTATGATCTTGTGTGGGAGTGTATTTTATCATCTGTAACAAAGCAATCTGAATAAGAGTAGAGGCCATATAAGATTGGTTCAAAATTAATTAGTGAAAGATGTAGCATACGTGACATATCAAAAACCCATTATAAAAGTTGCATACTGCCAGTGACTGGCATATCATACTCTATTATACAGCAGCAGGACTCCTTTCTCCTGGCTTGGCTTTCCTGGAGAAGTCCCTCCAGAAGTTTATATTCAGATTGTACAGCTGCTAGTTATTCAGTTCATTGCCATTTAAGATGTGGCCAAAGTCAGTTTTACTTCTAGAATTCTTCTAAATCCTCCTGTTCCCCCTATCAGTTTCTCACCAAGATAAAAATTTAATGTCTGAAGAAAAAAAAAACAGTCTTTTACTCCATATTGATCTTGAGGGATGGCGTGTTTCCATTTTGGAGAGCATTGATGTGCAGACCTGACATCCCAGGGAAGCACAGGGAATGTAACAACAACCCTGCAGGCAAACTGTGGGGCGGCTCTGAAGATAGATTTGATATCTCTACGTGCTTCTGCCAACTTGCTGAGATCTGACAGAGACCTCCTCTCTTCTCAGTGGGATGTTTAGGGGGAAACAATCATCTTGTTTAGCTTCTCCCTTCCAGAAGGAAGGATGGAGGAACAAGTAGGACTTGTGCTGTGCCCAGAGTAATGTTACTGCCTGTGGTCTCAAGGAGGAGGCTGGGTAAAGGCTATATTGCAGAGCTGCTTGCTGAATCCATGCTGCCAAAATCTGAGAAAAAAAAAATAGAAGTTTTTCTTGACTTTAAAGTGCACAGTATCTACATTTTTTCATATATTAACTCAACAACCTGTCATTTAACAGTCACCTGTGGCAACCTCTCTTCTAAATACTGAAAAATATTATAATATACTTTACAGTTTCTGCAGAAACCAGGTAAGTGTAATCCCCACCCTTATCTTGAAGACTTCTCTTTGCAATAGATGAAACCCACAATCAATTAAAATGCAGAGTTGTGGAGCCCAGTTCCAACGGATACATCTGCATTAGAACTCTTGTCCCTAAGAAGCACAGACCACTACAGAAGAGGCATAGAAGTTTGTAAGAGCCAGAGGATCAGAGAGCTTTCATGAGATTGTGCCTCCTAGTCAGAAGGTATACCAACAAAATATCACCAGCATGACTGCCCAAACAAGACTGAACAAGGCTAACACCAATAGATATGTTAAGGTGGATGGAGAAAAGCTCAGGCTCTACATACACAAAGAACTGAAGGCAACTAAGGAGTGCTGAGATCAGAGAAATAGTCTTTTCCAACAGAGGACACACTAACTGGAGATCCAATCCCAAGTGGTCATCCCCGAGAACAAATACAGACTAGTAGCCATATGTAGACTAAGAAGGCTGTATTATGTATTTAGGAATCTTCCCCTACCCAGTGTGTGTGTGTGTGTGTGTGTGTGTGTGTGCAGTGTGGTGTGGTCATGGGTAGTAGTGCTGTTTTGGGAAGTTGATCTGTGGTCTAGCTAGACTAGTGGGTAACTGGAGGCAGGTCTTGAACGGCTACCTATCTGCCTCTGTTTTAAATCTGCAGCTTCCCAGTCAGGATTGGTTAAAGCTTCCTAAACTGAGCCACTGTAATCCACTCCTTCCTCAAGCTGCTTTGGTAATGTATTTTGTCAGGGGAATCAGAAAAGTAATTAACACATGTATTAATTAAAAAAGAAAAGACAAACACAGTTTCAGCTATCAAGGAGCAGGAAATGCTAACCTAGAGAACCTAACAACAGAATGCAGTGGGCCCTTTAGAAAGATGTGCTGGGCGATGAGACAGATTTTTTTCAGGAGCCACAGGGCTACTTTTGGATGTGATAGCCACGGAAAGTCTTTTTTTTCTCTATGCTGCCTCATGAAGAGCCAGTCACATGTACACTAAATTTCTGTAAGAGACATGCATTAGTGAATACATTCTAAATGTAATTCAATATCATGTAATTGAAAGTCTCTACTTGTAAAAAGAATATCTCTATTTTATCAAGCAGTTCCTTCCTGTAGCACAGTTCTTTGACACTGGCTTGCCTAGCTGCAGGAGCAGGAGAACTAACGAGAAGTGGAGTTGATGCCTCAAGAGGGTTCTCCTCTCTTAAAGTGGGTCAGGTATCAGGAGGAACAAATAGAAATTAAACATGAGAGATGCTTTCCCTTTCCCCTTCCTTAGAACATTTATTTCCTTTTTAAACCCATAGTTATATTCATAATGTGAAAGTTCTATTATCAGTCTAAGCATCCATTGGCAGATGACTGAGTAAACCAATTGAGCAATGGAATTCTGCTTAGCTAAGACATTCTGCCTTTTGTGAAAACATGAATGGCAGGGAACCTGAAGGGTACTCTCTTGAATGAAATAGACCAGACTGAGAAAGATGAAAATCACAAGATTTCCCTCATATGAGAAACCTTTAAACACTGACCACTGAGAAGCAGCCAGTAGATTGCTAACTTCCAGGGCACAGAGGTGGCGGGGTGGGGGAGTGGAGGGGGATGGGGGGTGAGAAGGTGGAACAATGCTGATCAAAGGATATTACAAAAATCTCACCCAGGTGGAAATGGGTTTGAGGGCTCCACTCTATAGAATGATGACTTCAGGTAATATACTGTACTCGTGAAATTGCTAAGGAAGTTGATTTTAAGTGTTCTTAGGACAAAATTAAATACAAGAGGTAACACATATGCTAATTCACTCATTTTAGTCATTCCATAAGGTGTACACATTTTCAAAACATATTTTATGTAATAAAAACATGCACCATGTTTGCTTCCTGACTAAAAGCAAAACAGGACAAAACAAACCTTAAAAATGTAATTGTGAATTCTGTTTCTGCCCTCTGACAAGTAAATCTCTTTTTAAAATAAATAAAATTTATTTATTAAAAAATAAGCATACATTAAAAAAACCCACTGTTTATGATATGATTCCAAGGTTGGTGGTTAGATCTATCTTTCTTTCTTTCTTTCTTTCTTTCTTTCTTTCTTTCTTTCTTTCTTTCTTTCTTTCTTTCTTTCTCTCTCTCTCTTTCTTTCTGTCTCTCCTTTTTTAATATTTAACATTCTTATTAGATCCTTTCTTTATTTATATTTCAAATCTTATCCCCTTTCTTAGTTTTCCCTCCAAAAATCCCTATCTCCTCCCCCCTCCCCCTGCTCCTCAACCCACCCACTCTCATTCCTGGTCCTGGCCTTCCCCTATACTGGGGCATAGAGCCTTCACAGGACCAAGGGCCTCTCCTCCCATTGATGACCAACTAGGCCATTCTCTGACACACATAGCAGCCTTATTTATAGTAGCCAGAAACTGGAAAAAACCCAGATGTCCCTCAACAGAAGAATGGATACAGAAAATGTAGTACATTTACACAATGGAGTACTACTCAGCTATTAAAAACAATGAATTTATGAAATTCTTAGGCAAATGGATGGATCTGGAGGATTTCATCCCAAGTGAGGTAACCCAGTCACAAAAGAACACACATGATATGCACTCACTGATAAGTGGATATTAGTCCAGAAACTTAGAATACCCAAGATACAATTTGCAAACCACATGAAACTCAAGAAGGAAGACCAAAGTGTGGATACTTCATTCCTTCTTAGAAGGGAGAACAAAACACCCATGGAAGGAGTTACAGAGACAAAGTTCAGAGCAGAGACTGAAGGAATGACCATTCAGAGACTGCCTCACTTGGGGATCCACCCCATAAACAACCACCAAACCCAGTCACTAGGCAGATGCCAACAAGAGCCTGCTAACAGGGGCCTGATATAGCTGTCTCTTGTGAGGTTCTGCCAGTGCTTGGTAAATACAAGTAAATCTTTTACAAAGCCTCTTGCTCATTTTATGACCTAGGAATGACTTCCTGTGTGGTGCCGGGTGGGCATGCTTTGAGGTTGAAACATCCATGCATACCTGTTTATGTAAACATCGGGGAACCAACCATTATCAGCAGGTTTTAAAAAACTACTATAGGTTGATCACCCCAAATCACCAGTGAATTTATGAAAACTGTGTGACAAATCATACAACCATGTCCCCCACTTCTCTGCATGGTGGGACTTCTTCCCATCTCAGCAATCCATTCAAGGGTTGCTGGAAAACAGAAGACATTCTCTTTTAGTGATTCCACAGGAATAACCATAGACTTTTTCTCTGCTACCATTGTAGAGAGATTTTCTTATTGGGATAGAATTATCTTCTTAATTGTAATTCTCAACAATAGCAAAGGTACTCTCCTATAGGACCTTTTCCAAGTAGAATATGGAAATACACCTCTTTACCAGAACATTTTTTTTTTTAATTTCTGAAAGTTAGACTCTGTGACTCTTGAGGACTTTGTTGTTTTATTTTGAATCTATCTTTCAAGTAAAACCTTAAATGGAGCCACTGATATAAAAGGCTGTGAATGAGGTTGTGTCTCTGCAGGACCAGGGGCCACAGGATCTCCTGCTGCATCTCATTGGCACCCCCAGCCTCATTTTGCATCTACTCAAATGATTCAAGGACATCTGGGAGACAGTGTTGACCACAGTGCCAGGGCAGACACCCCCATGCACATGACCTCTTTACCTTCCTGTCTCCTTTCAGTTTGTTCTACATTCATTCAGTTTCTCACCTGAACTGGACAGCAGGGTCAGTACCACATTTTGTGTGACCTTGCCAGCTCATGGATGCTTTCTGTCTGGCTCCTCTGCTAAGCTCCCCCTAACTTCGAATAAAATTGTCTTTTATAATCCTTCCCATTTTATGGAGTTGGAGACAGTGTTTTGGAGAAGCAGAGTGATATGTAAGTCATCTTGTCCACATCTTTCCTGCTGCACCCCACATCCTGGTTTCTCATGTTCAACTTGTGTTGTTAGTCCTCAACACTGCTCTGTGCATTCCTTGAGGTCAAAGACAAATAGTCTGCATTTTATGTCCACTTTGCCTGGCACAGACATGCTGAACACCATAAAACAGTTGAATGATTTTTGTTCTTCATGTCATGTAGTGGTGTGTGTCCATGTGGAGGGAGCAAAGCTGACATGGAACCTCTGTTTGACCCCAGAGACTGTTCCTTATGCTGAGCTTTTGAAGGTCGATCCTGCAGTTGGAGCATAAACTAATGGAGGTACACAGAATGTGCAGAGGAAAAGAAGCCATCTTTCTTGCATAAGCTAAAGCTTCCAATACATCATACATGTCTACAGTTCTGTGTTTGCTCTATTACTTAGAATGAATCCCCTGCTTTGCAGAAGTAAAGGATGGTTTAGAGAATGCTACATTTCATTTATTCTTCCAGCTTTTAGGCATCCCAGAAGTCACAGGTGCTATTGCCAATATTTAATCCCCTTCAAATCAGGGTGGCTGCCTTCTATAAATGAGACAGCTCAGTACACACATTTTTCTCTATGTTAGTGCCGTGGCAGTTTAAAAGACCAATCTTGTTCCTGGAAAAGATGCACTGTCCTAATAAAAAGGTTCTCGATCGATGTGGCTTTCCCGGAGCTGATGTTGGCTGCTCTACAGATGCAGCCTCATGAGGGGCTTTCTGTGGTGTGTGCTAGTGATGTTTCATGTAGGATTTACACCTGATAGGTCTGATTTTGAGTCCTGGGTCTCTCACACATCATTTGAATGACACTGGTGATGGACCGAATCTTGCTAGCCTCCTGTTTTCCTACCTGTCAATCAGGGATAATAATGTCCCTGTCATATGGTTGCTAAGAGAGTGAGAGGAGTAGGCATGTGTTTCCTGTGCAGAGTAACCTTGAGAGAAGGTTTTATGATTTTGACTCTAAATCTGAATTATGGTGCTTCTATTCTAGTGTGTAGGATGAGTGTGGGATTAAGTGAATATCCTTCTATGAACAAGGCATTCCCTCTCCACTCTGCCCTTTTTAGGAGTAGCATCCATTCTGATTTGAGGAGCCAGCCTTTAAAAGCCCCCTTCCTTATGCTTAGCATTCTGATAGGGATAAGAGGCATTTCAACATATGCCCTCATTTAACCCACTTTGAATGTGAGAGTCTTGCCTAATAAGCACAACAAAACAGACATTCTGTAGCTACTGAAGAGTTTGATTCTCCATATATTTCATGGTGTTAGGACCCTTGGGTGGGGTCCCATCTAATCTCCAGGTTCTCAAACACTCGTTTTTGTAAGAGAAGAGTTTTGTAGTGGAAACAGCATGTGTAGGTCTAGGGTTTAAGAAAGTGATCTAAATTCTAGGTCTGCCACTTCATTCTGGGGTGAGCAACGAAGCACCTGTTAATTCCTAGACTTCTACAAGGTCCTCCTGCATATGCATTATACCTTGGAAGGAACGCTTGAGTGTTTTTGATAGGGGATAAAGATAGGTGGGTAGGGGAACTTTTTTATTCTATACTCTTAAAAAAGGCACATTTGGATGACATATTGTTAATAGGAATCTGCAAACATATTGTTCACTTAGCATGTACACACTGTCAGTGTTTGTTTGTCCCTAGTTAGACACCCTCTCTCTAGTCCAGTTTCTACACTGCTAGAAGAGTACAAAGTTGATACAGGCAAAAACCATCTTGACTTATTGTTTTAAGAAGTGCCTAAGCAAATTTATCAGGAAAACGAGAATGTCAAGTCTAAGTTGCCCATCTAAGAGGACTTGTCAAAAGACATTTTTGTATATCCAAGACTGGGCTGTTGCAGCTATTCTTCAGCTGAACTATTAGTCCTTAGCACAATGCCAGCAGTCTTCCTTTATCGCCATAACTTAGAATTTCCCAGATTGCGCTATGTACTAACAAAGTGCCAGATCCATGTAGATTTAATCTACAACCAAAACCAAAACCAAAACCAGAACCAAAACCAAAACCAAAACCAGAACCAAAACCAGTCTCCCTGCATTGCACTTAAGAGAATCAGGGGAGTTCTATGTACAACTTCATACTGTAGAAGCCTTACCATAGCACTCAGACAATGCACCTGGGGTTCGGGCCAATTAATAGAGCATCTGTCTCTGTTGCAGAACATTCGATTAAACTGCTAACCCTGAGAATGTGTTATTTACTGAAAGAAAATATTTCTAGTTGTGATATGTCTCAATCCTTAGCACACACTTTTAATCCCTCCGGCTGGAATATAGACACACCCTTAGTAAACACCTTTAATCCCAAACAATGAAGGTAAATTTAGTCTGTAGAAAGAAGCATCCATGTTAGAAAGTGATATCTAATTGAGCAGCAGACAAAGTGATGAATCAATGGAAGATTTGACAGAATAGGATATCCCCAACTCTCATGAGAACAGAGAGGAAAGGGAAGCTACTTGAAGTGTAGGCGAGACAGAGAGAGAGAGAGAGAGACAGAGAGAGAGAGAGACAGACAGACAGAGACAGAGAGAGACAGACAGACAGAGACAGAGAGAGACAGACAGAGAGAGACAGACAGAGAGAAAAGAGTAGTTTTACTGGGAGAGTACAAGATAGAAACAGGAGAAGACAGAGTGAGCCAGAGAATGAGAAGCCAGAAGAACAGAACAGATTACCAGAGTTAGTTTGAGGCCAAGCAGAGCAATTCATTGAGAAGCTGAGAGAAGCCAACCAGGTTGAATCAATTATCTTCGAGAGGAATTTGAGTCAGAAAAGCTGAGTTGCCCAGCCAGCCAGAACTCAGAAGGAACTAGAAAGAGTGAGCTTATTCAGCACTATGTCTCAGAGGCTAAAAATACTCTAGGCATATATAAGATTGTTTGGAGACTAGAAAAATTCCAGGACTGAGCCGAGGTTAGCAGACTGAGGCAATAAACCTTGGAGACGACAATTAATACAGGAGAATAAAAGTTACTTTTACTTGTCTACAGGCTCTAGAGTTTTCTTAGCTATTTTCCCCAATTTATCAGGTGGATTTCATTTTGCTCTTATTTCCTTGTAGAAATAAGTTCTTAATCCTTGGGAAGATCAGAAGCACCTAAGCTGATCTTGAAGAACCACAGAAGAGAAGGGCCTGAAATACAAAGGGTGAGGGGTAAGTTCAAGGGATGATGGAGAGAGCAGTGAAGACATGGTAAGTTTTCGAGGGTGTCAGAAGCATGGCTGCTCACCTGAGCAGCGGGGCAAGAATGAGCTCCAGAATGATGGCCTGCCCTGTTTGCACTGTCTTCTCACTGTCACAATAAGCTGCTGACTAGAGAGGAGCTAGGAGTTAGTTCACTGTCTTCTCAGATTTCTAGTTCTCTGAATAAAGTGAAGTTTTAAAAGATTGAATTTCTGTCTCTTCCCATTGATGGCTCCAAGTGACAAGTAGCAATGGCTTTCAGTATTCTGGTCACACTCTGAATCTTTTGTTGTCCATTCCTGTGATCTAGAAAAGACTGACCTGTAGGGGGCCTGGGGGAAAAAATCTGGAGTCCTGTAGTCCTCCCGTACACCTTCAGTGTCCCCATTGTGCATATGCCTTTCAGCATCCACCCACAGGTGGTAGACACCACAATAAGCATTCCAAATGCAGGGTCAAGAGGAATCTCCACAGCAGACTCACCACGGAAGCATGGACACTGTATTCATTGTGCACATGAGGATATAGCTGCTCTCAGCCTTGGACCCAGAAGCTTTCTTTTTTTTTCCAGTGCAGAACAATATATCTAGAGACTCATAACTCATTAAAGCAATGAGAATAACTGCTTATCTCTGAATGAGACATATATATTATACCCTCAAAGACTAAGGGGTCATTTGGTAAGAGGAAACTAATAGCATATAAGAGGAAAAGCATGTGGAGGATTGCATGAAGCACAGTCTTCTGGATATGACCTGGCCATTATGATCATGAAAACATTGCAGCTCTGGATACTTGCGAAAGACTTGCCTGAATACATATAATGAAGAAGTAGGAATAACTTGGAAGATTAAAGGGGGCAGCAGGAGGAGCAAGGAGAGAAGATAGGAAATAGGAGAGGTTGAATGTGATCATCATCAGTTGTATTCATGAATCAAATTGTCAAAGAAAAAAAAAAAAGAATGACAAGGAAATAGAGGCCCAGAGAGTTAATTTCTGCAAAGATATGCAGACTGTGAGAACAGGAATAGAGATTCACAACTAATATATCTGATCCATAGTACATGTTTAGCTATACTGAAACTTTTAGTTTTCCTTTATTAATTTTCCACACCCAATTGAAGGCAAGTCTGAAGTGTCTCCTGGCATGAATTGCATTTTGTGTTTTAAATCCAAAGGTGTTTGTACACACACACACACACACACACACACACACATGTATATGTATATATATGTATATGTATATGTATATATATATATATACAGAGAGAGAGAGAGAGTTGGTGCATAAGCAACTGTAAGTGTTTGCAGAAGGATACTGTTACTTTTTAGTACAATGCTTAGTTATTGTCACTCAGAGCAAAATGTGCTAGGTGTTGATGGTGGCACTTAGGAGGCCAGGGACCTTGCAGGCCATTTTCATCTTCTTACCCACTGGAAAGCTGGTTTTGCTCAGGACACATAGGAGAAAACCCAAGAGTTCTTCAGGAAGCCATGTACCTCTTAGACTATGATTCTTATTACAGCATGGCTGATCGTACCATGTCCCATCTACCTCAGAGAACTCATTAGATGAGAAAGTTAAGATCCTGAAAATGACTGTAGAATATTCTTTCCTTCATAGCAATTATAGGTAAGAGATAATGAATAGGACAGACAAGGTCCTTGTTCTCAGACAAAAGACACAGATAATTAAATCATCTTATGAATTATCAATGATGGTTATGTTGATACCTTAGAAAAGAGTGAATAGGGCATGTGAGAAAATATTTTCCTTAACAGGATGACCACCAAGCATCACCAAGTTAATGGTACTCAAGGTAGAGAGAGGAAGGGATATGTCTGTGTGCCTTCTTTTGACCCTCAAGATACCAATATGGTTGTTGACATACTTAGTGCTAAGGAAATGCATACTTACCAACTGAAAATCTGCATTAGATAAATGTGCACATCAAGTTCCATGTCTAATTCCTCATTTGATTAACATGTCTCACCTACAAGAGTGGATGGGACTGACAGGCTAGCAGGCTGCCTGGCTTCTCAGACAAGCTGACATTCCAGTGGGATGGTGGTGTTGGGGCAAAGGGCTGAGCTCAGGAGTACTGAAATGAGAAACAGTGCCATTGTGGTGCTTCGAGGACTTAATGGATTTTAAAATCCGCAGCTGAAGCTTGGCAGACAGCAAGAGCTCAACAATTAAAATTCTGACTTCAGACAGTTCATAGATGACTTTGTGGCAGTATGGGGTGGCATTCCAGACTGGCATCAAGAGAATTCCCACCCACCTTACCTTCCTCTTTAAATTTTCATTGACTTCATTTTACTGGAGTAAGGATGCTTTACACAACTGAACTAAGAGTCCAAAAGAAAGCAAATTTTCAATTACTTCAATTACTTTCGTCAGTTCCCCCCAGGTTACCTCATCTCTCTGAGCCTCTATTTCTTCATTGTTCCTTTTTTTCTTTGACAATTTCATACATATATACAATTGATTATGACCATGTTCAACCCCTCTCTCATTTCCTCTCTCATCTCCTTTCTACTCCCGATGACCCCTTTAGATGGAAGACACTACAAGTCCTCTAAGTTATTCCTACTACTTTTTAATGTTTATTCGAACAGGCCGTTTGCAAGCATCCAGAGCCACTGTGCGTTCATGATTGTAATGGCCCTGTTCTATGCAGAAGGTTGCCTCAATGAGACCCCCTTGATTCTCATTGAAAAATATGTATATTTACATCCCCAAGATTGCAGTTGTGTCTAGTTCCTGACTCCATTCCTTTAGGCAGGGGCAGGCATGGTAGCACCATTATCTGAGGACAGTAGCTAAGAAAGTGTTTCTGGGTACCCCTCCTATTTTATAGTCTTTCCCATAACCCAGGCAGAAGAAGGCTGAAGCTCCAGTGCTCCAGGCAGTGGTGAGCTCACTGTAGGGCTTCTCTGCTCTTTATTTCTCATCATTGGAGAAAAATGCCACTGGCCTTTAACATGGACTCATCAGCTCTGATGTGTTCTCTGATGAACCCAGTGGGATATTTTTCAACTCTTTCCCAGTTCATAGAGGAGTAATGAGGATCAAATCTCCCAACCATTTTCCATCTTTTTGGAGAGAAAGGCTAGGAGAATGTCAACGATGCTGAGTGTCTTGTAGTCCAAAGAAACAAAGGTAGACATGCTTAGTCCCAGACAGGGGGACAAAAGATAGTATGGGCTGAAGAGAAAAATGAAAAACAGCCCTTATTTTCTGCAGGCTGGAGAATGATGTATGTTCCTGGTGGTGACCTACTACCTCGGAATTAGTCATTCGACACCGAGTTCTCTCTTGCTGCTTGAAGTGCTTCATTTTAAAAATGTTAGGACTTTTTCCCTCTCACTTAACTGCAGGAACATTAAATGCACAACTTTATCAAAGTGACATAAGATAGATGTTTCTGCCAACAGCAACAGGAGAGGATTAACAATTCAAATGGGAGTGGGAAGTTGCTCTCACAAGATGCGGAGAAGGAAGTTTGATTAGGGCCTTGCCATGTTCCTCACCTGAAGCATACTATTACACATTCAACAGCCCCTGAGGTCCTAACAGGCAGAAGTTTCATTTTTAAATGTTATTCCTTTTCTCAGAGGTCAGAGCTACTGGTACACATCTAGAGTATATGACCATATTCAAATCATTCACAGTGTAGTGGTCACTTGCTTAACATCTGATGCCTGAATTTGGTCATGACTTATATCATTCTCCATTAAGAATATGACATATAATCCAGCAAAGGATCAGGGAGCTGGTACTGCAAAGAATCTGGGGGAAAGGAACAGAGGTCTGTAAAGAGGAGGACTCCCAAGGAAGGAAGGGCTTGGAGGGAACAGAATCTCTCTGTGAGTTCACCTTTGCCATGTATTAAATAGAATTCTATCGATGGGGCCTACAAATGCTCTTCTCTAACATTTGACTGAGAAGAAAGGAGGTATTCATGTCATAATTCCACTAGAATTTTTGGGAAGGGAATTAACATTCTGGGTGAATCAAAAAGTCTTATCTCACTACTATTGCCAGTACTTTGGGAGGCTGACACAGAAAGATAGCAAATTCAGGACCAGTCTGGACAATGTGGTAACTTTAAGGACAGCCTGGACAATTAAGGGCAAAGCTATCTCAAAGTGAAACTTAAAAAAATGACTGAAGATTTTTGACTTCTTGGAAGTTTGCCTAGCATATACAAGGCCCCGAGTTAAGTCCTAGTTCTATGAGAGCAGGAGAAAGAAGAAAATGGTATTTAAAGAGTTTCTAATTGGGCAATAATCTTAACAGTATTGAACATGATGCAGGAATTAGTCTTTTGACTTCTTTTTGTTATGAAATTTGTATGCATTAATTTGTTTTCTACTATGATTTTTTTTTTGCCTACTACATTCTAAATATCCAGGGGGCTTTGACACTGGTCTATCCAAGTCTTCTCTAACCAATTTCATGTTTTCATCATTCTAGAGCACTGAGATGACATCAGGCCACCCACATCTGAGAAGACTCACAGGGAGGGTCCTAAGGAATGCATTGTAGAATAAGGAAAAAAAACTACCAGAAAAGTTGAGCTTGACCCAGTAAGACCATGGGCTACAGAAGAGGAGGGCAATTCTGTGTACAATGGGATAATGACCAGTAGCAGCGTCCACTTCTCAAAACCAATGACTTGTCAACACCCTGTTGCACAGTAGACCCCAGTTAGGTGGTCTCCAGAAGGCATCCTGTGTTTTTTCTCTCTGCATTCACTGCTTCTTTACCCCTGAAACCTCTCTCTGTAAGACCTGCACATGAGCAGTCTCTTCTGGAGTATATGGTTGAGCTGAGATGCCACGGTCAGTGGAAGGACCTCCTTCAGTGTACTGTCTGAGGAATCATATGCTTCTGCCTCTGCCTCTCACTTTATGTCATTTGTTTTATATTCTTAGTTTTCACCATTTTCTAAGCTGCTCTTATTTGCCTGTGTACTTGATCATCATCTGACTCTCCTTACTTGGATGGAGACATCAACTATCATTCCAGCACCTAGAAATGACCTGATGTACACAGAACAAACATATACTGAATTAAAGAATTCAATCAGAGTCTTTTGGACTCCACCTTATAAATATTGCTTTAGAGGAAAATACATGATTTTTGTCTTAATTTTGTTTCCCTTGAGAGCAGAGCATGGTGAAAATGATGGGCTAGAAGTTCATATAAAAGTGCAGTTCCAGGGCTAGGCAAGAAAAATGGCTGTGGGGGTTCAAGAAGGTGAGGAAGGGCCTTATGAAGATGTATTTTTTAATTTTCCCGCCACTAAAATTAGCTGGTGAGACATTGTGAGGGAGCTCCTAATGAACTGGATGTGTCACTGAGAAAAGGAAGGGGCACTTGTGATACCTCAGAGCTATGACCATTCTTTGTTCAAAGGCTGCCCCATGGAGAACTAATGCTTCTGTGCTTTTTGACTGCACCTAAGGAGTCTTCATAGCTTGTCTGAGGAATTCTGGGAAGCAGAAGATGGACTTATCTGACAGAGGCAAAGCATTGTTAAGATGCTGTCTTTGAAGCTAGTTGAAGCCTACAGGGAGTTAGTTATCTAAACCATACCTAGAGGTTAAGTTTAGGTTGAGAGGATTTAGATATACACAGAATATATCTAAGGATCCTTAACAGGGTGAAATGAATTGGCCTATTTAAATTTAATTTTAATCTCATCTTCACTGTTTCACACTTACACAACTTAGGCATGAGATGTGTTTCAGTATTCTCTTCTCTTCTCTTCTCTTCTCTTCTCTTCTCTTCTCTTCTCTTCTCTTCTCTTCTCTTCTCTTCTCCTCTTCTTTTCTTTTCTTTGATATTTTCTTTATATACATTTCAAATGCTATCCCAAAAGTTCCCTATACCCTCCCCCCTCCCTGCTCCCCTACCCACCCACTCCCACTTCTTGGCCCTGGCATTCCCCTGTACTGGTGCATATAAAGTTTGCAATACCAAGGGGCCTCTCTAATTCACCTTTTGGTCACACCACTGATGATGCGGAATCACCTTTGCTGCTTTGGGTCCCTCAGAACAGGAAAATGCAGGTTTCTCTTTATTGTTTACTTTGTCAAATGGCAGGCATAATTTACGAACCTGGGCACACTGTTTCTTGACAATTGTCATGGGTACCAGGATCCACACTCAACATTCGCTAATGGCCCTCTTAGAAGTATAGGAGCATCTCTCACCTTTCCTATCTTTTCTCCTGGGGTTTATGAAGAATTTTGTGGATGTCTAGCATCAGAGTACAGCAATGTATTTTACAGAGGAGTTAGCAGAAAACTGCCAGCACAGGTGCAGATTGTACAATCAGGCAGAGCATGGCAAGGATGCAAGATGCAATGCATTTTGACATTGCAGTTTGCTGAGTAAACATTTTTTTTCTGTTTTCTCTCTACATAGATACAGGAAAAATGGAATAACTTCTTCCACTTATTCCCACGGTGGACAATAATATCACCATTCCTTGACAGCTAGCAACATGCTATTTCTTGTTATATGTTTATGTTAACCACGCTTCCCTACGACATTCTCCTGAGTCTCAGATTTTTATTTTCAGAGTAGTTTTTTTTTTTCTTGATATCGTTAATTCTCTTTGAGATGTCTCAACTCATCTGGGGGGTTTTAGAAACATGTGAGAGGAAAACGGATGTTTTATGGATCTTAGAAAACCTGTGGGTCTGAGATCCAATAACATCCCGGTTTCCACTTGACGTCTGTGATTCTAGCCATTCATTCAGAAAAGGGTCTGAATTGTTTGTGTGGGGATTCTCAAAGCTTACTATGAAGTATTAAGGACAGCAGTCGGAAGACAAGGGTGCTCTGGCTAAGCTGGTGGAAGCTATTAGGACCAATTATAATGACAGATATGACGAGATCCGTCTCCAATGCGGAGGCAACGTCCTGGGTCCTAAGTCGGTGGCTCGCATTGCCAAACTGGAAAAAGCAAAGGCTAAAGAACTCGCCACTAAATTAGGTTAAATGTACATTAAGTTTTCTGTACCTAAATATAATTACAAAATTAAAAATTATAAAAAGGACAGTAGTGAACTGCAGCCCCAGTGGCTTCCAAGTACCATAAATAGAGCATCCAGACATTTTTGTGTATAAATCCTTTCATTCCTAACATGTATCTCCTTATATTGTCTTAAATCCCAGTATTAGTCACCTTGAACTCTGACCTTTAAATGAACCACTTGGATTTGATCCAAATCAGTGTTTCTTCTCATCTAAGATTTTTCTTCAGCTCTTCTTTGCCTGAGCCATTTAATCTTCATCAGCTCCCTCCATTATTGAGTCTCTGATGTAATTTCTTCTCTCCTGCCTTATTTTCATAGCTTTCATTCTTTCTTAGTTTTAGGTGTATATGTGTATATATATATATATATATATATATATATATATATATATATGGTATTTTATTGTCTTTTGGGGAATTAGTATGAAGTTTGGCCTTTTTTCCTATTAGCTAATGTTTAAGTAATGAAAATATTGTATTTAGTTTAGGTTGGGGTTGCTGAATTTTGGCTGTAAGACACCAGATAGAAAATATTTGGAAGTTTATAGATTTAATACTGTCTCATCTTATTTTCTTTTGTACTTCTTTAAAAGTATAATCAGTGGTTGCAATGGTTGGTCTTGTGAAGATCATATGCCCCAGTACAGGGGAATGCCAGGGCCAGGAAGCAGGAGTGGGTGGGTTGGGGAGCAGAGTTGGGGAAGGGTATAGGGGACTTTTGGGATAGCATTTGAAATGTATATAAAGAAAATATATAATAAAAAAAAAGAAATGGAAAAAAAGAGAGAGAGAGAGAGAGAGAATGGTCCCCATAGGTTCATAGATTTGAATGCTTGGTCCACAGTTTGTGGAACTATTTGGGGAGGGTTAGGGGGTGTGGCCTTGATGAAGGTATGGCCTTATTGGAGGAGGTGGTATATCTCTGAGATTTCAAAAGTCCATCTGGGCCATGACCACTTAGCTCTATTTCTTTTCTTCATGATCATTGCTTCAACAGTAGCTCTCAGCTCCTGTTCCGGTGTCATGGCTATCTGCCTGCTGCCACACTCCCTGCTATGATAGTCACAGACTCACTCTCTGAAACTGTAACCAAGACCACAGTTAAATGCCTTCTTTTATCAATTGCCTTGGTCATGGTATTTTGTTATGGCAAGTAACAATAATACAGTGGTCTTAACTTGAAAGCTGCATCCTGTAGCTTTCTGAACTTCAGGTCTCTGGTTACTAGTATATTAGAGATCATAATGCTAAAACTTAGTCAAGACTCCCACAAAAGTCAGAACAACAAACAGATCCACTGAGAAATTAATCTGCATTTTTCAGGCTCAATTATTGTTATTTGATAATGTCCCACATCTACTCTGTGTGTGGCCATGTTTGGATAACAACAACAAAACACAGTTTAATGACTGACTGGGTGCAAAAAAAAAAAAAAATGATGGCCAGAGACCGAGATGACTAAGCAATTGAGTTTGAATGGGAGTCTGAGCCTGATGCCACCCATCTCTGGTCTCTTTTCCACCCTCCTCTAGGCTCTTTGAGATAGTATAGATGCTATTACTCAGTTAGTAGCTTTTAATGCATAGCCTCAGATGTCTCTAGCAAATACAGTTCATACAATGTTGCTTCACTCTAGTCACTCACAATACACCTAGCCCAGGATAGGCTGTTCTCGTCCCACAAGGAAGTGCTCATTCATCCCAAGAGCATTACGGTCCCCTGAAGAGATTGTCAACTCAATGGGCAATTGAAACACAAGACATACAAGTAAACACTTAGGGTTTGGCCTTCCCACAACTGTATACATGCTTCATCACACTGTGACTTCATACACTATGTCACCATTCATAATGTACTCATTAAAGTAAGTCCACGGTCTGATGGCGTGATAGATTATAGAGCAGGCGCTTGTCTTCCATAAGTTAATCTGGTGTGTTTGTACCATTTGTTTGTTTGTTTTTTGGTGAAATGTACAGTACTTTCAATAGTAGAGAAAGGTAGACTAAGAGAAGGCACGGAGTAAGGCTTGCTTTAGGTTTGTGCATGTGAACTTTAACACAGTGGGGGTGGATTTGAGGGAAAGATTTAGATTAGGTCATCAGAAACCATGGGTTCATGTCATTGACTGCATAGTCTTGTCAAGGAATATATAAGTGGCTTCCTTGGATGAACATTTCTGTGTTTTTCATTAAAAATGAAGATTATTTTTTGTTGTTTTGAATGACAGCACATCTGTTTTTGGTGCACTCTGCTAAAGCCTATCACTGTCACAGGCCATTTGGCTCTGTCCTGAATCTTGCATTTTCTGCATTCAGCTCTTTTGATTTTTTCAATGTCTTCTATATTTTAGATCAGTCTGCACTAGACTCGTGCTCATCCTGTTCCTTAGTGGGGGACCACACCTCCCTGCCATTCTCTGGGGAACTCTTCCTTTCCATTCTTTTTCTTTTTTTCTTTTTCGAGACAGGGTTTCTCTGTGTAGCCCTGGCTGTCATGGAATACACTCTGGACCAGGCTGGCCTCGAACTCAGAAATCCGACTGCCTCTGCCTCCCAAGTGCTGGGATTAAAGGCGTGTGCCACCACCACCTGGCCTTTATACCTCAGCTTAGATCAGACTTCTGTGAAGAACCTAGCCTGATTCTGACTCTGCAGGCTAGGACAGGTGGCATCCTTCCCAAGTGCCTCGTGGCCCCACTCCCACTATTGATATGTTATACTGTTCTTCTCATCTCCCTAATCTAACTGAGAGGGCATATTCACTTTTGAGTCTCCATGTTAATAGCTAGGCACTTACCTAGAAGATATTAATACATATTTGATGTGTATTTAAATAAATATCATTTTCTTACATTCAGTTCCTAAGGACCTATTTTTGCTTTCTCATTGAAGGGTGAGGAACTTTGGGAATGAATACCTGGGCTCCATGTCATCCCAGCATCTATGGACTACCAAAATTTTGCATTCCCAAGATTAAATGAGCAAATAAGTCCTGTTTCCATTTTGCAGACCATGCTGCCTAGGGAGATTTTTAGAAAAACTCCCACATGATTTAATTTGAAGTCATTTCGAATGTGAAAGATGTCTACTAAACTTTCCAGAGACTACCCCACCTGGGGATCCATTCCATAATCATCTACCAAATCTAGACACTATTGCATATGCCTGCAAGATTTTGCTGAAAGGATCCCGATATAGCTGTCTCATTTGAGGCTATGCCAGTGCCTGGCAAATACAGAAGTGGATGCTCACAGTCATCTATAGGATGGAACACAGGGCCCCCAATGGAGGAGCTAGAGAAAGTACCCAAGGAGCTGAAGGGGTCTACAACCCTATAGGTGGAACAACAATATGAACTAACCAGTACCCACCGGAGCTCATGTCTCTAGCTGCATATGTAGCAGAAGATGACCTAGTCGGCCATCATTGGGAAGAGAGGCTCCTTGGTTTAGCAAACTTTATATGCCCCAGTACAGGGTAACGCCAGGGCCAAGAAGTGGCAGTGGGTGGGTAGGGGAGCAGGGCAGGGGGAGGGTATAGGGGACTTTGGGGATAGCATTTGAAATGTAAATAAAGAAAATATCTAATATAAAAAACTATTTTAGATCTCTACAAACAAAAATTAATTCAATAAATAAGATGCATATTTTAGTGAGCCTTCAAATAAAATGAAATTATATAAGGAAAAAAACCTTTATGTTAAATAGAGTTGTTGCCACCTCTTTGGAAGGAAGATGGTTACTACAGGCAAAGCAGTGAAGATCACATAGTTTATATTTGAATCCATTACTTCATTCTTTAGTATATTCTCTCTGGGGTCCAGTACATCCTCAGACATTAACTGGTATTGACATTCGCACCTTCACAGATGCTACAGTGCAGGGGGTTCATGGCCCCAGTGTCAGGCAATGAGTTTCCTCTTCACTCCCCCTAGATACATAGATGTGGTTAAATTGCATCAGTCTTAGCCCCTTGAAGATAATCTGTTCATAGTTTTCTTTCTGCCATCTTCTGTAAGAGCTACAATCTCTGATCAATCAAACAATAATTAGTTCTCAAAGATAGATTTGCCTAGATCTTTGCTACAAGCAGTAAGAAAAATGCACCAATTGACTTTTTGTATATATCTTCAATACTAATACTAGGGAATATAATTCACAATACAAAAGAAACATGGTGAACAGTGCTACTTTTACCTTGTCCTGGCATCTTTCTAGGAGTCCTGTTATAGCGTTGCTCTCATCTTTACATTTAATTCCTCATACTTTCTCTTCTGGATTTTATTAACTTTTTAGAATTGTACTTATCTGTACATTGAATAAAAGCAAGCCTTCCTAATTGTTTAAGAGGATTTTTTTTGCCACATTTAAATTTGCAACTCTACATCAACTTTGTGATCCACAACATGTACAGGACTCCGAGTCACACTTGGGAACTATGCATTCATAATTAAGGTCTGTTCAGATGTTAAGTGTACAGATATTTCAGGTTTAGCTTATCTATTAAAAAAACACACTAATTTAAACATTTTGGAGTCTGGTGAATTCTGGACACGCCCTTCTATTTCAGTAATCCAGTGACATTGTCCCATTTCCTAACTTCTTGCAGTCTGCCTTTTTATGTTTATCAGGAGGAAGAGGTAGTCTCTTCCATCATTTAAATTCTGATGATAGCAGAAAAGCACATTTTTAAGAGCAGAAGCACTCTCTTATCATGCATATTGAAATCCACTAGTCTAGTATAACCATGAAACCACCTTCTCATACAAATTGTGCTTAAATAAATGCTTACAAACATTTACAGCATTTCTGTTTTACATAACTAACAGTAGTTGGGATATATCCATTCAAGTTTGATATGACAAATTGAACCATTTACTAGATGTATTCAACTATTCACATGACCTGATTGAGTTGTTTACAAAGTGAGTTCCACGTAAATACCAATTTATTGGCTCAATTCATGTGAAACAAGTTGTTGTGGGACTCAGAGATTATCAAGTGATGTCACTGACCTTTAGAAATGGCAGAGAGTTTGTTCGTTCATCATTCTGAATAAAATGACCTGCCGAGTACAGTGAGAAATACAAATCAGACATTTGGTTTCCATTGAGCTGTTCCAGGGGAGAAGTGGCCTTGTAAAGTGACACATAACAAGGAATTCTCCGAAATGTAACATTTTGATTTCCACTGAAACTTCTCTGTTGGAATAACCTCACTATGTATTCTTTCATTATCTCAGTAAATGTAAGGTTTTCCCTAGGAGAGTTTGTGTGATGGGAGAGATTGTTAAGACACAGCTCCTTTGTCTACTGGGAAAGGCAAAGTATGCAGATTATGCCAATAAGGCCAGGAGGACAGAGGTGTTCAGGGAGACGGAAATGATTCCCGTGTGCAGAGCATCTGAAAGGCATTATGAAGAATTCATGAAGGTGGCATTTGAGTTGGACCTTAAAGGATGCAAGGCCATTTATGGTCTAAATATAAATACTCCCATTTCTAGAGAGTAGTCTCAGTCAGATGAACTTTCATGAATGGAAATATAAAACACAGTAGTTCTCTGTTGTGTCCTGTGCTCACAGGACAAGAGTTCTTGGGAAAAGAGGAAGCAGTTCTACATTATTTACTACCATGTGTTAAAGGAATAAAAAATGCATAAGTTGAAAAAAATTGATGGCTAAGATTTCTCCCTACCGATGTTGAATTGGTTTCCCTACTAGATCCTATCAGACAGGGTGGTCACTTTGCATTTTCTATCCTACATGGTTGCCAGGCAACTATCTCCTATGATGGAAGATGCCATTAGAGCAGCCTTTCCAAATGCCTTTTCTGCTGAGCATTAGTGCCTTGAAGAAAAAAGGAATCTACAGACAGAGAAAGGAGGACAGTGACAGTGCCTAGACTCCCAGACTCCAAGACTGTTACCAATGCCTGTTTGTCTTCTAAAAGATTTTGCAAAGTCCTTTAGAAAATGCACACACACACACACACACACACACAAAACTTTCAATTGCTTCTTTGTGAGTTTCACATCATGTACCACAATCCACTTATATTCCTGTCCTTCATATCCACCCTGTGCCCTTGCAATCTCCCAAAAGAAAAAAAGAATAAAGAAAAAAATCAAAAGAAAATAAAGCATAAAAATATCTGGTCATGGAAACTGTTGTGTGTGTCACACAGCTCACCCTTTCCTCACACATGTTCACTTATAAATGTTCATTTCAATAAGTCATTGGTCTGATTTGAAGTCCCTGGCTTCTGCTACACCATCACTGCAGGATCTACACAGAGACTCTGCTAGAATATCCTGTGGTTGCCCTGTGCCATGCATCTTTGGATCTACAGGACCAGTCTGAAAAGGTACATATTCAACTTTAGTAAATCTTGTGTTTTTTTTTTAACTACAAAAGAATCTTTGGAAGAAATATTTTTAATTTTTATGATACAGAAAAATTTGCATGTATCACAATGCATAAACCTTAAGTAGATAATTTAGTAAGTCTTGGTAAATGCACATAAGACTGATCCCTATCCAAATCAAGACATATAATGTTCCCATAAAGGCCCCATTCCCTCTTCCTTTGTTCATACTGGCTGTAAGGAACTGCTCTTATAATCTAGATTATTTTACCTGTCCTTATATTTTATACAAGTAGAATCATATAGTTTTTTGTTTCTATTTTGAATGTACACTAATATTGCTCGGTGAATTTGTACAACATCCACTTTTACTATCAGGAAGCATTTTACTATAGAAATACAAGCTAATTTGGCTCATCCTTCTGTTGACAAACATTTGGTTTTACATATTATTTATAAGGCAGTTTTTAATTCTGTTGAGAAACATTCATGACATTTTGTGGACTCTGTTTTCACCTAGCTCAGTGAGACACCTGTGAATGAGGCTGTTAAGTGGATGTTCAACTCATATTCTCTTCTGTCTCTGGTGATGTGTGAAAACCCAGCTCTTCTGTCCTCTCACCCACACGTGCTGCCAGTCTCCTCAAGGTCATCCATTCCTCTCATACAGGTGATGCTTGTTGGGTACCATGCTGTCTGAAACCAAGCTATATCCTCAGCCCTAAGCTCATCTATTTTTGAGCTTAATATATGGTTTTGGGGAGTGGAGATCTGGCTCTCTGCAAGAAAGTTACTTGGTGAAGACATAAAAAGTCATGTGTTTGGATCCTGGCACATACATAAAAGCTAGGGCTTTTATAAATTCACTGGGGCTTGCTGTCCACCAGCCTAGTTTCAGGTCATTGGAGACCCTATCTTTAGCAAATAAGATAGGAAGAATGATAGAGCAGGATACATAATGTCACCTGTGGACATAGTGTGGGCTGTGTGCCTACATGTATACACACACACACACACACACACACGTGACTTTCATCTTCACAGTGAGTTTTATTTTTATTCACTTAAATGTTAGCAGCATTAATTTCAATCTAAGAATGTTCTAGTCAGTTCTATATATTTTTTGAACCATGCTGTTTTTAAATTAGGTTATATATTAATGATTTATGAGAATTTATTGTGCATTCTGAATTAAAACATGCAAACATACATGTATGCACTTATAAGTATGCATTGTTAATATAGCCTGTCTATAATTTTTCTATGTGAAATGTTTAGACCGGTTGTCTAAGAATTTACCTTAATTGTCTCTGCTTCTTCCAAAATCACAAAGGCTCCTCTGGTCTGCTCTTATAATATATGGCTCATTATTTGCTTCTAGAAGCTTTCCACACCTAACTTATGTGCAGGTCCACAGTCCATCTCAAAAGAATGAATGTGTGTGTGTGTGTGTGTGTGTGTGTGTGTACTATAAGTTATAGACAGATGCTCACCTCCCCCACACTTAAATTCAGCTTTTCCCCACATTATTTTTGAAGGGATTTTCCTTTCCTTACTGAAATACATTAATTCCTTTGACAAAGACCACTTGACAATAGCTTATATCTACTTTATCTATTTTTTAAAGTTATTATTGTGCTAACACTAACACTATTGCTAAGGCAATTGGTTGCTCTTTACAACTTGATACTAAATAAAGCCTTATTATTGAAGACAACACTTACGTCATAGAACAAGGAGATGTTTCTCTGATGCCCATCTTGAAGCTTTACCACTACTGATTTGCATTCATGGTTCAGGAAGGTACTCTGCATGCTACCATGGAGAAAGGTAATATCTATATCACCCACCAACCAACCCTGCAAATATACCACAACAACCTATCTGCAAGATATGCTGGTACAGTAGTAGGAAAATTGTTCTGTGGGTAACTGAACACTTTTTTTATTGAGTTTAAAGCACAATTCATGAGCCGGAACATATTCCTGACACTGCTAAAGAGAAAACCTAATACTATTATTATTATGCTAAATGAACATAGCAACAAAATGGTTGCTAATGACATACTTCTGTATCCTTTTATTGGTGCTGTTCTCAACTCATGTTAGAACCCATGTTAGAAAAGCTATTTCTTTCTTTTAGGTATTTATTTATTTATTTATTGGTTTTTGGTTTTTTTATTTGTTTGTTTGTTTTCAAGACAGGGTTTCCCTGTATAGCCCTGGCTGTCCTGGAACTCACTTTGTATACCAGGCTGGCCTCAAACTCAAAAATCCACCTGTGTCTGCCTCCCTCTGGGATTAAAGGCGTGCTCCACTACCACCCAGCTGAAAAGCTACTTCTTCTTCTTTTTTTTTTAATTTAATTTAATTTTAAATTTTTTTCCTTTTGTTAAAATTAGGTATTTTCTTCATTTACATTTATTTCCAATGCTATCCTAATAGTCCCCATGCCTTCCCCACCCACTGCCCTCCCCCCCTCCCACTTCTTGGCCCTGGCGTTCCCCTGTACTGAGGCAGATAAAGTTTGCACGACCAATGGGCCTCTCTTTCCACTGATGGCCGACTTGGTTCTGATTCATATGCAGCTAGAGACACGAGCTCTGGGGGGGTACTGGTTAGTTCATATTGTTGTTCCACCTATAGGGTTGCAGATCCCTTTAGCTCCTTGGGTACTTTCTCTAGCTCCTCCATTGGCGGCCCTGTGTTCCATCCAATAGCTGACTGTGAGCATCCACTTCTGTGTTTGCTAGGCCCAAGAATAGCCTCACAAGAGACAGCTATACCAGGGTCCTTTCAGCAAAATCTTGCTAGTGTATGCAATGGTGTCAGCATTTGGAGGCTGATTATGGGATGGATTCCCGGGTATGGCAGTCTCTAGATGGTGCATCCTTTCGTTTCAGCTCCAAACTGTGTCTCTGTAACTCCTTCCATGGGTGTTTTGTTCCCGATTCTAAGAAAGGGCTTTTCTGCTTCACATGAAACTCAAGAAGAAAAGCTACTTCTTGTAATAGATGGGAATTAACACAAAGACCCACACTGTACAATGTACAGAGAGTGAGAGACTTTGAAGCACTCAGCCCTGAATGTGATATCTTTAGCAAACTCCTCCCCTCAAGGCTCAGGGGTCTATGCACAATAGAACTCAGAAAGACTGTGAGAGACTGGGGTGATGGGTGATTCTGAGAAAGCAGTGTCTTCAAGACTAAACAGGACAGATACATATATGAGTTCATGAGACTGTGGTCGCACATACAAAGTCTTCCCAGGTTCAAGCCAAGTGGGGTCCTGACACTGAAAGGGAGAAGGGGACATGGAGTTCCCACCTTGGTCAAGAAGCTATTTACAATTGATACTCATTGGCAAAGGGAATGTCATTGGGCATATTGACCACACCCCAGGCCAGGCTCCACACCCAGAAGCAGTAGGTCAAAACAAATGGAACTCTGATGCTGTGTTTTGTTGTTATTGTTGTGTTTGTCTGCTTCATTTTATTTTGTTTTGGCATTTTTTTCTTTTATTGAAAATAGATTTTAAAACATTATATATATCTTGATTATAGTTTCCTGTCTTCTGCTTTGGCCTGTTCCTTCTTACCTCCCCTCCTGGTCCACTCTCTTTATGTCTCTCATTAGAAAACAAATGGGACCCTAAGGGATAATGATTAGATAAAATAAAACATAATAAGATAAAACAAAAGCTAACTTGGTGGAGTTGGGAAAAAGCCAAACAGAAGGCAGAGAGCCCAAGAGAAAACACAAGAAACAGAGACCCACTCATTCACCCACTCAGAAATCCCCCCCCCACACCTGTCAAACAACAACAACAACAAAAACGACTACTGGAAGCCATAATATATACACAAAGGATCTGTGGGTAAAGAGAGAAAAATATATAAAATAATAAGATAAGTTTAAAACAAAACAACAAAGGGACGAGTCCTAACTTGCTATCATGAGACAAAGCACCTCCAAAGATGCTACTGACTTTGTTTTCTCTTGGTCATCCACTTCTGGGCCTGTGGTCTGCCTTTATGAGTATTTGTTTCCCCAGTGAGATGAGATGATGTTGGTGAAAACACAATTTTCATTTGCAAATGATTATCAGCCAGAGATTGTTTCTGGGTTAAGAATGAGGGCATGTGTCTATTTCTTTTAGCTCTAAGGTAGACCCATCTGGTGTAGACCCATCAGGCACTGTGTAGTCCCATGTGTGCTGCCTTAGTCTTTGAGCTCAGGTCATATTAGATGCTGAAGATGTAGCTTTGGAGAAGTCAGGCATTATTAATTTTGCATCTTAGTTATCGTAGCCCCATAATAAACATATAAACAAATAGCCAAATAATAAAAATTCCTGTATTATAATGCCACAATCTGGTTAAAGTATGTAGCAGCAAAAATTCATGTTAATTGTGGATGAGAACATAAGCATGAAAGACCACTGTAAGAACAGCAGTTTCTTATAAAACTAACTATGGTCTTACCAGTTGACCCATAACCCATGTTCTTTGATATGTAGTCATATGACTAAAAAACTATGCCTCCACAAAAGCCTAGTTATGGGTGATTTTAGCAGCTTTGTTTTTTAAATTGTCAAGGTTTAGAAATAAGCAAAGTTTCCTATGGGAAAATTGATATATGTAAACAGTGAAATGTTATTCAGTAGTTAAAGAAATTAACTATTAAACCATATTGAAAAATAGAGAAAACGCAAATGAATATTACAAAGTGGCCCACATGAGCAAACTACATTCTTTTTGTATCCAAGTAGATGGCATTCACTTTGGTAACAGTAAAAATATTGGTGACTGCCTGCTGCAGAGGGCTGAGAGGGACACATAGGTGAAGAACAGGTTATCTATAGAACTGAAGCTATTGTGCATGAAGATGTAAGTGACACATTGTTACCCACAGAAGGTACACCTAGAGTGAACCATAGTGTTGGCTATAGCCTTTGGGTGATTATATATCTGGGAGGCTTATGCCAACAGAATCATCCCTGAGATAAGCACTGTTGATACTGGTGGAGGTTGTGGACATAAATGGTGCTTTCCATTTCTATGTATTGTCTCCTCAGTTTTAATGTGAATTCCAAATGTCTCTAAAATATGAAGTTGATTTGTGGTCTGATAATTTTTTGTGGAAAATTATATTAATGCATTGGGATTCAAGTTATAAGAATGTGCACTGTTACATAGAATGACCAAGGGACTTTTTTTTTTTAAATGAGAAATTGATTGTATAGGTACACATGTAATGAGAAAAGCTATGAGATATTTTCAGGGGAAAAAAGTATAAATGGAGGACACACCTAGAGAAATTTCCAGAGGTAGAACGAATTTGTGGTATCCTGTATGATTATTCTAGCAGATGAGGGCGGGAATGACATGACTTTATCTCCAAACTAATCTATTACATCAGTTTCTAGAAGAAGGAAAGGAGGAGGATCTCTTTCCACCTCTTTGAGGTTGTAATAAGAGTTTCTCATCCAGTGCCATCTGTAGACCTGCATTTGTTTGATCAATTAGGCAATAAGATGAATAGCTGTAGGCATTTTGGGTCGCTTTGTAGAGCAGAAAGATGCTTTGATGCATAAATGTGTGGACAATTTCAACAGGAACCGTTTATCAACATTCTAAGAGCCATGTGAACCAAAGGACAAGGAAACAAATAGTGTTGTTCACTCTATTATGTTACTTGAGGTATTTTTCAAGCGAAAATCCTACCATTAGAAGATGTCAAATGTTTCAGTAAGACTGCTGGCAATCGGCTCTCTCTCTTTCGTTTTGAACTGTCATTTGAATATTTTGGGAGGTTTGATAAATCATGCTTTACAGCTGAGCAGGATTTCAAGTTCCTGATGTTTTCTTTTTTTCCACTCCTATTTTGAAGTGTCAGAAACTTCTGCGAATCAGCCTTACTGAGCAGCAGAAATTCGAAAGCATAGGAGACTCTCAGATGTGTCTATAAAAATGTCAGCATTGTATGGGGACGTGTAGATGGTTTGTGGCCAAGTTAGTCTTTGGAAACAAGAACGTACTACAAGGGGACTTGTGAATAGAGAACACTGCAAAAGTCTAATGCAGCGCCTATAGAATCAATAAGTTACCCACAATTTTAATAGAAATCCTGTGTTTCCTATCTTGCCACAATATATTCACCCAAGTTAAACTAATGAATCCTCTACAAGGAGATTGAAGAAGAGAACACTTTTGTTTCATTTCTGTTGTTGTGATGAAATACCCTGACAGAAACTAACTTAGAAGAGAATTTATTTTAGCTCAGAATTTAAGATTACAGTACATCATTGTTGGGGAAGTCAAGTCAGAAACTTCAAAGAGCTGGTAACAACATCCACTAACAGACAGGAAAATGTGTGTGCATGCTCACTTGCTTGCTTTCTTAAGATCAAGGCCTCTTACATTGTTTGGGATCACCCGACTTAGTAACTGTGCCAGCAACAGTGGGCTTGATTGAATATGGTATCAATTAACTTAATTAACTTAATTATTATTAAATTAATTAATTTTTTTTTTTTTTTGGTTTTTTTGAGACAGGGTTTCTCTGTGTAGCCCTGGCTTGTCCTGGAACTCACTTTGTAGATTAATTATTAATTAACTTAATCCCTGTGATTAAGTGAAAAGACTCACTTTTAATCTGGATCTTTTGAGGTGGGGAAATATATCGTTCATTTTGACCTTTTGAAGTGAAGCATTCACCAGAGAAGATTGCTCAGACATGGGTTTAAGTCAAAAGAAAGTCTTTCTTAGCTGGCTAGTGACTATGCTGCGTACTCAGAATCCCAGTATAGCACTGAACTCTTTTCAGGACGAGATTTTAAGCACAAAACACATGTTCTGGGTTGACATACAGTTAACAAGAACAGTTATTCAGGAGTGGACCTACAGAAGCTAAGAAATAAGGTTAGTACATCTTGAGAAGTTCCCAGAACCATACAGACTTTGATGGGTTAGGCCTCTGTTTTAGTTTTGGCAGGTGGTACTGTCTAAATGCTAGGTTTTACAGCCTGAATGGTACTTCCATCTTGGAGTCAGTTGTGCTAAGGTATCAGGGCCTACTAAAGTCTAGGGTCATGTTACATTCACCACTGGTCTTAGTGAATGAGTCAAATTGTGGAGTCATTCTGTTTTAAAGAGATGTAGTAGGTCCTGAGGACCATTAATTTTACTCAACTGGTACATAATTGACCATATATTTTCAGATGCAAGACCCTGCCATCAATGCCATCAGAATGAGAGTTAAAGTTCCAGCCAGTGCTGATGGCAGAGTAGTTAGCCAGGGGAACCAGAGAACAGAGACTGGCTTCAATGATCTGATGTCAACTTCTGGTTTTGGAGCCTGGGAATCAGGGAGAGAGGTCTTTCAAACATAATCTCATAGGAATTAAGTTCCTCCCTACATGGGGTATAGTGGACCAAAGCAAAGCAAAGGAGGGTTATCCATGCTTTGCTGGAATCTAATGAGTGTTTTGTTAGACTGTTTTTTTTTTTCCTTTCCTTTCCTTTTCCTTTCCTTTTCCTTTCCCTTTCCTTTCCTTTCCTTTCCTTTCCTTTCCTTTCCTTTCCTTTCCTTTCCTTTCCTTTCCTTTCCTTTCCTCTCTTCTCCTCTCTCTTCTCCTCTCTTCTCCTCCTCTCTTCTCCTCTCTTCTCCTCCTCTCTCCTCCTCTCTCCTCCTCTCTTCTCCTCTCTTCTCCTCTCTTCTCCTCTCCTCTCCTCCCCTCCCCTCCCCTCCCCTTCCCTCCCCTTTTCTTTCTCTCTTTCTTTCTTTCTTTCTTTCTTTCTTTCTTTCTTTCTTTCTTTCTTTCTTTCTTCTTCTTCTTCCTCCTCTTCTTCTTCCTCTTCTTCCTCCTCCTCCTCCTCCTCCTCTTCTTCTTCTACTTCTTCTTCTTCTTCTTCTTCTTCTTCTTCTTCTTCTTCTTCTTCTTCTTCTTCTTCTTCTTCTGCCTTCCTCCCTTCCTGCCTTCCTTCCTGTCCTTCCTTCCTTCCTCCCCTCCATCCTTTCTTATTTCTTCAGATATGTTGCTTATTCCTTTTACCTGGCCAGAAATCTGAAGTCTATAAATACCATGAAGTTTTCAATCTATGTCTAAATCTTTAATTATTACTTGAGAGGGTTTTAGCTATGAAAACCAGGCATTGTCAGATGCCATCACTTGTAGGAGGCCAAATCAAGGGACCAATTCCTGAGGGAGCATTATAAGCTACTATGTGAGCAGTTTTAATCTGGGGGATGAACACTTTATCCACCCAGAAAAGGTATCTATAAAATTTATCAAGTACTTTTCTCTCCCCCCAGCAGACAGCATCTACGTGAAGTGAGTTTTAGAGTTTTCTGGGGTGTTGATCCCTCATTTGGATCCCTTTCTGGGTAAGGACTCTGTTTTGGATTCACTTGAGCACAGAGCTGGAATCTGGTTGAGATATCTCATGCTAGGCTGTCCACACTAGGTAGAACACACCTTGGTCTGGGCAACTCAGAACGTTTTGTGGACTTCAGATGATCAGCCTGGTGAAAGTTAGTTACCAGAGTCCTGCTAGCTGTTTCTGGAAGAATGGCCTTTCTGTCTTGTGTTCTCCGTCAACTTGTGGTTTTCAGTTGTCCATGTCTTGTTTACCATAGAGCCTAAGGCAACCTCAGGTCTTGTCTTTTTTTTATTAAAATATCAATAGTACTCACTGGTCTTAGGGTCTTTGGTCAGGCAACCATGTCAGCAATGTGTAGGGGAAGCCAAATAGCTTCTAGGAGGGCCAGGATAATTTTTTAATGTCCTTCTGCCCCCCCCCCCCATTGGTGACAAAATTTATAAATCATACCATGGACATGCCCAGTGGTAAAATCATACCAACTGATGACCTGTGTATATGGTGGTGGACTATCTTTTTCCCCCTCAATGTGTTCTCTCTGGGCTGAGGTACCAGCCTTAGGCCAAAGTGAGCACAGTTAAAAGTAAGTACTACAGCTCCCATGTACCTGGTTTCATCTTTCATCTCATGACACTCAGAAACAAGCACCGTGTCCTTAGCCACACTCATGGCAGTGGGTTTCTCAAACTGGACTCAGGGGTGAGCCATGAGTAGGTGTGGTGCTGCATCATGCAGTCATTAGTCAGGCTGCACTTTGGTGCTCCTCAGAGGAGAGCCTCAAAAGTTCCATGAGGCGCTGTGAATACAAGATCCTGACCCACAGTAACTTCTTTGCTTTTTTTCATTAAACTAGCAACATCCATCCACCACAGATCTTAGACAGGTGTGCCATCCTGTAGCTTAAGGGTCAAATCATCACAGGACATTTCCATGACCCCAAATTGGGTTAAACACCTTTTATCTGGAAAAAGGGCTGGAGTGGAAGTCAGAGCTGTTTGTAAAACCCCAAGTGCCTTTTGTTTAGTATTGGTCCAGATTAGGGGTTTAGTGCCTCTTTGTGTTGGTGTATAGAGGCCTTGCTATTTCCACAAACTCTGGTAACCAGAGGCAGCGATACCCAAATGCACCTAGGAACTCTTGGGCCTATCTCCTAGTCTTTGTATTTAGGACCTGAAGGATGGCGGCAGTCCTACTCTGACTCAGGATCCTTATGTCTCCCTTTAGCCTTGTATAAAGTTGGAGTTTCTTAGCCAACGTGTTGTAGCCTAAGATCTGTAACTCAGCAATTTCTCAATGGCCCCTTTAATTTTTATTTTCCCAGGAAACCTCTGACAGAAGGGCAAAACGTCTGCCTTTAGTATCTTGAAATCCTGGGGCAACCCTATCCAGGTATGGTGCCCAGAGTATAATCTCCCACTGGGTTTGCCCATTTGAAAGTAAAGAAAGGTTAACTCATTTCTGCCAGTGGGAGGCTGAAGAATGTATCTCTCCGGTCCAAGACAGTGAACACCTGATTCTCTGGAAGATTCATGAGAATCTGAGGTCCCAGGTTCCCTCATAGGCAGGAGATGCATATTCCATAGTGACAGGTAGAGCATCAGGATCCTTGTCTCTTCAAGACAGGGAGTATAGACTGTGATCTTCCTTTTGGTTTCCAGGGTCAATGGGTATTGTATTTGGATGGCAGTAGCTGGACTGTTTAGTTGAACAATTGTAGGAGCTTGGCATTAGCCCAGTCCTGGGTCCTGGGGGTTATTATTGTTTTTGTTTTTCTGACATAGGGTGAGGCACCAATATTTTGCTGAGTATCTATAATTTAACTATATCTCACCATCATAGAAAGTGATGGTAGCTTTCATTTATGCAAAAGGCCTTGTCCCAATTAGTTCTCTATTGCTAAACACCCTATAGCAATACTCTGACATTCATATTTTTTTAAATATCTGGGACCTACTGGGTACACAGGAAATCTTTGTAGCAGCTGTCTAAAGTTGTTTAAAGTTCCCATCATCAGTGTTGGACAGAAGGGAAAATCTGTTCTGACTGAGCTTTTTGTGTTGTCTGGTAATCCAGCATTGACCCCTCTACCCAGCCCAGGGGCATTCTTAAAAACTTTTATTTTCTGAGAATGGTGGTTTTTATGGATCATTGATTTAAAAGATATAAATCAAGAAAGAGAAAGGTGTGAAACTTTCTCTTTGCCTTTGGGCTCAGCCCAGGGGAACTTTCCCCCTTCCCTGCTTAGAGCAGACAAGAAGCAGAACAGTGGGGATGCTCACTTGGGAAACTATTTTCCCCTCTTTATGTGCTCTGCACTGAGATGGCAGGGGGCTCTGGATCAGAGGCCTGGCCTCTCTCTTCCCAACCTCCACACAGTGACCAACTGCAAGTGCTTCTGCTTCTGCTCCCAGCATGGGACAGTAAAGGTTTGTTTTTGTTTTTGTTTCTGTTTGTTTTTTTCTGTTCATATTTTTTTTTTTATTTCTCTAGGTGATCTGGCACCTGGCACAGTCAAAAGAATTCAGGTGTCCAGGAGCCCTAGGAAGGGGCACAGGATGTAAGCTGACTACAGGGAGGGTCTCACACCACAGAAAGCCACTTGTTAATACAGGAAACAAAACTGACAGAAATATATAGAAAGGCATGACCCTGTTGATCTTGTGCTGTGTAGAAGAAACAACAGTTCTACACATTCAGTTCCCCTAAAGCCACAGCTGTATAAGATTTGGTTCCCAAAGGAACCACTGTCCATGTGACTCAATAATCCACAAGTGTTTTCTTTTCACTGGTACTAATGTCTTTAACAACCAAAGATGTTTCTTCCGCTCTAGCCTGACCAGAAACACAAATTCTTAGCTAAACTCTCACATAAACAACTCCTATCTCTTATTGACAGAAGTTTTGTTTCCTCTCACAGGTCACATGTGCTGGATCTCAACTGTTCACATTTCTCTCAGCATTTTTTTTTTAAATTTTAATCTCAATAGCTCCCAATAAAATGGCCAGGTAAGTTCTGCTTCCACCATCTGTTGCTTTTTCTACATTGATACAACAAATGCTTCCAGGTTTCTATCTAGTTTAAGGTAAAAAAGCTACATGGTCAGGCCTATCGCAGCAACAGCCCACTCCTGCATCTAATTTCTGTTTTAGTTTTATTTCAGTTGTGACAAAACATTCTGACAGAAACCAGCTTAGAGGAGAAAGGGTTTATTTTGACTTATAATTCCAAGTTAAAGTCCATTACGGTGCGTAAAATCACAGTGTAAGAAGCTTGAAACAGCTAGTCACGTTATATCCATAGTCAAAAGTCAAAAGAGAGAAAATGAATACTTACTTGCTTGTGCTTTTTTCTATCTAAATATACGATTTATGGGGGAAATGGGTAGGATGTCTAGAGAGCCTTCTTCTTCTTCTTCTTCTTCTTCTTCTTCTTCTTCTTCTTCTTCTTCTTCTTCTTCTTCTTCTTCTTCTTCTTCTCCTTCTCCTCCTCCTCCTCCTTCTCCTCCTCCTCCTTCTCCTATCCTTCTCTTTCTTCTTTCTTTTGCTTCTGCTTCTCCTTCCACTGCTGCTACTTCTGCTTTCCTGCTTCTATTTTTCCTTCTTCTGCTCCTCCTCCTCCTTCCTCTTCTTCGTACTACTCACATATATTAGAGGATTCATGTGTTCATTTTCCAGTCTGTCAGTATTCATTTTGTGTCTTACATCCTGGAGACTAGAAACACTGTATAAGCCATCCCTATCCAATGGGATTTTATTTTAGAAAATTAACCCTAGAATCACTGTAAAAATTCATCCTGTCTTATAAGTTCTATTTTAGGATCAAATTTTCAAACATTTGATCAAGGTCACTCTGTCAGCTAGTGGCAGGAAGAGGCTATTATTTATATCTGGTGAATTTTTCAGGACAACTCTCTATAGAATGTTTTCAACCAGCCTAATTTAGCTATAGTTATTTCATGATATTATTCTCACTGCATAATGTAACTTTTGTACAATGGACAGTCTCTAGTGGCATATACTTATGTTCAAATTAGTTCAAATTGCCTTTTGAGATTTCTCTTTTAATACCTATACATAAGTGAACATATAGGTGGCTTCACGTAGAAATCACAGTAGAAACATTAAGTTTAAATCTCAAAACGTTACGTAATGATGCAGACAGTTTGTGATGAACCAGGCCAATAAACAAACCCTCTACCTCACATACCGATCATGTTTCATAATGCAAACAAAATCGTTTACAATAGACTCAGTGACTTTGAAATGTTAATCTAGTGAGATTTGGGGGGATTTTTATTAATTGTTATTTTGCATGTATGAGTGGTTTGCCTGCATATATGTCTATTCACCACATGCATGCAGTGGCTGTGGAGGCCAGAAGAAAGAGGGCATCAGATTCCTGGGCCTGGAGTTATAAATGGCTGTAAGCTTCAGTGTGTGTACTGCTAACTGAAGCTTGGTCTTCTGAGAGAGTCTTCCCTGCTCTTCCCTGCTGAGCCATCTCTCTAGCCCTCTGGTGATTATTTAATGTCATTGGCACTTGATGTAATGGATCACTGAAGCCTCTCTTCATTTCTAATTGAAATTTCATGGCCTTTTGCTCACCTGTGACTCTTCCCTTTACTACCAGTATCAGGTCCTGATGGATATGGTCCCATTCATCTCTTCTATTAGTTTATATAAGTCAGAGTAAAGTGAAACTCTCAGACCAATTTTGTTTAGCAAGAAGGCAGGGATGACTGCTCAATTTTTCTTCTTTGTGGTGAGGAGGTTTATCTCATTGACACCATTGACAACCTTTTAAACATCAAAACTCATTTTTTTTGTCATTCCAATATGGATGGAAGATCAAGGCTCTGCAGGAATTCTCTAGGTCTTTGGCACCAGATTAGCACTGCCAAGGCCTCCAATATTGCAGACTGAGCTTGGTACTCAGCTCAGTCTGAGAAGAAGGGGAGAAGGTCATTATTAGACTGCCTCACCCTATTACAGTGTTAGTCAGCCTAATAAACCCATTTATAATAATAAAAAGAGTCTGTAATAATCCTTTTAGACTAGTTTGCAATATTATTATTGTTAATTATTTTTACTTTTTCCTCTTTAATTATTACTATGGTTCTTAGAGTAACTTTCTCCCTTTTCAAAAACATTTCACTGCAGTGTTAAATCAGAGTGGGCAGCAGTAGGGTGGTCAGGGCATGCTGAGAAATTGAGAACAGTGAGAGCTTTGATTTCTAGCAGTCAATCTTCATGAAACACTACATCACATAGTAAATTCATTGTGGGTTGTATATATCATAAAATATCAGCTTTAGAATAATACCTGAGTGGCTTCTACTTTTCCCCCAAGGAACTGCTCCTCTCCCCTGACATGATTCTTTCTTGTGGTAGGAATATGATCACAAGGTCCACAACTCTTCATTCTCATGTCATTTATTAGACAATGAATAGCATTGAGCCAATGCTCCTGAGCATCTGAAAGAAGCTGAGAGCACAGCAGTGTGTGTTACAAATACCTACCCACCCTGCTCTCTCTCTCCTTTTTTTTTCCTTAGTAATTTTGTTATTTGATATTTTATTTATTTACATTTCAAATGTTATCCCCTTTTCCAGTCCCCCTCCAGAAACCCCCTATCCCACCCCCCCTCCTGCTTCTTTGAGAGTGTTCCCCTACCAAGCCATCCACTCCCACCTCCCACCATCACATTCCTCTACACTGGGGCATTGAACCTTCACAGGACCAAGGTCCTCTTCTCCCATTGATGGCCAACAAGGCCATCCTCTACTACATATATGGCTGGAGCCATGGGTCTGTCCATATGTATTCCTTGGTTGGTGGTTTAGACCCTAGGAGCTCTGGTTGGTTGATACTGTTATTCTTCCTAAGGGGTTGCCTTCAGTCCTTTCTCTAACTCCTCCATTGGGGATCCATGATCAGTTCAATGGTTGGCTGTGATCAATCATCCAACTATGTATATGTCAGGCTCTGGCAGATCCTCTCAGGAGATAGCTCTAACCACCCTGCTTTCTTGAGGATCTTACCTTTTATGTAGACACTAAAACATAAGAAGAACTAATTGGAGAAATACATAATTTGTCTCACTGCATCCTCTAGCATTGAGGAGTAGTTTGAAGTGTGGTACATCACCCATTTGCTTGAAATTGGACTCAATAGCACCAATACACCCAAGAATGCCTCAAATTAATCAAGTCCTCATCATAATCCAGAAACGTAAAAGGACCATGGAAATGAAAAAGTCTTTCAATTTGGATCTTGGCACAAGACTTCTCTCTGCATTTATTTCCAGTTTAATACTTTCCCCCAGGTTTGTTTACATTTGACTCTGTATCTAGCTCTTATTTTGTTCTGGTAACCCATTAAATTAGAAGTAGTTTTTATAAAGCGATAGTGACTTTTCCATTATTGAGTATCTGTTTCAAAGTCATTTAATCTTCTGAGCAGAATTTGTTGTGTGAAGTTTTATGCAGCCAAGAATAATTTATTTGCAAATGTAGCAATGGTGCACAATCAGCCAAACGAGATTGAGTATTTTTTTTTCCTCCAGATGATATTTTACTGAAAGTTTAAATGTGTCTGGTTTATGTTTCATTAGAATTTGAATAGGTGTATGCAGCTCTTCAAAATGTTCTCTGATAGTAAAATAGTATTTGGAAAAATAGTACCATATAAGCACAACTTCTTTCTGAGTACCATCATAGACAAATGTACTACTTTACCTACCCAAATGTTATTTGGAAGGCAGCACTGTTTAAATGAAAGAATGTAATTTAAATTAAAATTATTGTACTATGTACTAAAGAAGTAATTTATTTGGCCAATGCATTTCTACGTGTTATGACATATGTATGATCTTCACACATTATTAAGAATTCTCTTTTCAGTCTGCTCTAATAATACTTTTCAAAAATGTTATAAAAACATTAAGAGAATAAGGGAGCATTTTTTTCATCAATGATCATTGAGAGAATACTTTCTGTAACAACACTTGCATAATTATCCTAGATAATACTTAGAGTGCTTCCTGAAAGTGATTCATAAGACTTGAGAGTCTGCTTGTTTGGAATGACTGCTCCCTCAGTACCTGCCAAGAGAGCTTCTTTTAACTTTCTTGTATGAATAGAGAATAGAGGATGTCACAATAAACCTACCACAGCAAAACAAAACAAAACAAAACCCCCAAAAATAGAAAACCCAAAACTACCAAACAAACAAAAAACAAAACACCATCACCACCACCAACCAAGCTACAAGACCACTACCACCACAACAAAACCAACAAGCTCTCTGATTAGATGCAAGTATACTTAGGGAGTCAGTTGGCCTTGAGTTATATGGTTCCCAGAATTAATCTTTCCTTCCTTCCTTCCTTCCTTCCTTCCTTCCTTCCTTCCTTCCTTCCTTCCTTCCTATTATCTTTAGGTATTAATGATAGCCATCTATTAATGTTTTCACAGAATTGCATTTTGTATAATTATCTGCTTGGGTTGAACTTGTCATACATATTCTCTGGTTCTTGTGATTATCATGTGCAACCACAGCCAAGAATCAAGGCCCTATTTATTTCTAAAAAGATGAAGTGGGTTCTGTGGAGGAGAGGAGAAGACTAGATCCATAAATTTATTGTCTCTTTACCTAACAGACTGAGGAAATGATGTATATGCTCCAGCATTAAAACAGATACAAGCACAGCTATAATATTTATTGACTTTGTATAGATGCTGATTTTCACATATGAAACATTATCCATACATTTAGAAAGATTCATTATTTTAATGGCAGTCAAAACAAAGTCAATGGTTTTCTTTCTTCCTTTAAGTATTTTTCTCTGAAATAAACACACTGGTCTCTAGTCTTCTGTCTTTTCTGGTGTTGCACAAGATTTTAGTAAGTTCATCACATGACTGCTTTTCTTCCCTTGTTTCTGTGTCTGACATCAACCATGTTCTATTTTATATCCTGGGATTCATTAATCTATATAGAAAAATGATTCAGCATATATTGCATACTGAATACCAGGATTTGCCTTAAAGACTGCAAAAGTTTAAACCTAGAATCCTGTTTGCATAAATTTAGAATCAAATGATGAGACATTAAACTGTGATCTCAATATAACAAGGCGTGGCAGTGGCCTGAACAGGGCTCTGTGCAAACACACAGCAAAAAGGCTTATCTGTACCTAGAGATGTTTATGAAGGCATTTCCATGTAAGGATCATGAATCTTGAAGATGATCAGATCTCCTAGCCTCTCCCTCCAATAACTCTTCTTTTTAAAATTATTTTTAATAAACATACAAAATAAAGGGTTTCATTAGGATATTTTTATGTATATACATCATGGTATTTTGTTCACATTGGTTTCACAATCAAATTCCTCCCTTCTCTACCATTTCTGTTTGCTGCCTTCCTAAAGTTGTTCCCATTCTACTTTCTTAGCAATTATGCATATTTAAATTGTGAAAACTTGTATTATATATGAATTATATATATGAGGGAAAGTATAAGCTAATTGTCCAAGTCTGGCTCCTTCTGATTAATGTGATGGTTTCTAGTTCCATCCTTCCATCCATCTTTACAAAAATGATCTGATCTCATTGTTCTCTAGAGATAAATGAAGCTTCATTTTATATATATATATATATATATATATATATATATGTATATATATATTCATTGCATATATATATATATACATATACAATGAAGCTCTATCTATCTATCTATCCATCTATCTATCTAAAATATATCAAGTCTTCCCTATGTAGTCCATCTGTTGCTAGACATCTGCGTAGGTTCCATACCTTGGATAGCATGAACAGTGCAGTGATATTCTTCTTAGGATGACTTAGATTCATTGGAGTGTCTATCCATGAGTGGTATAGATGAATCTTGTAATACTTGTAATACTTGTAAATCAACCTGTCAACATATCTTGACTAAGAAGTAGTCTATAAATTGAATTTCTCTTCATACAACATGCGTTCATTATGACAGCACTATGTAGATTTCAAACATATCTGGCATCATCCCTTGCAGATTATATATTTCAGTGAGAAAAGTTATAATATATCACAACCATACACTTAAAATTGAGACCATGCATGAGATTTCAAGATACTCTGAGTCTTAATAATGGAATAAAGGCATTGTTGCTAGACAAACTTTCAATTTAAATCTGATATCTGGCTTGGAAATTTTCAGATAAAAAGTATTGCTTTCCAGATGGAGTTGAGACTGTAGAGACAGAATGAGGGAAAGGTGGTTTAAACCAGAACTCAGAGAGAGCACAGTGTGGCTTAGAAGGAAGCCACAGCAAATCTAGGCCAGGAGAAACCTTGTGGATCAAAGGCAATAGTGGACAAAGAAAAGAAGTTGAAAGCTGTAATGTGTGAGCTCAGGAACTCCGGTCTGCATTTTAAAACTTGCCCTCTGCTTGTTCTGTACAGATTTCATCTAAACAAAAATTCCTCTTGGGTCCTGTGTACTTGAATGTTTATTGTTCCCTGTGAAACACTGGATGTGAGTTCTACACTGTAGGACTGATATAGCCAACTGAGGCCCAGGTTGTCAAGGGTTTGTTCAAATTCTGGCACAGTGCAAAGGTCCTGGAAAGTCAGAATTGAGGCCAAGTTGGAAGACCTCTGAGGATTATCCAGCTACCTTGAGGGGGATAATGGGAATATGTTCCTTTCTTCTATATTTACAGCCTTGTGGTGAGGGGGACATATCTTCTTTAGACATGTCTTTAGGCACATCTTTAGGCACAGCTGAGGTCTCCAAAGTGGCAATACAAAAGGAAAGTTTCTTTTTCATAAATCGGTTTATTCTGGGTATTTGTTGTAGTGGTGGGAAGCAGACTAGCATGCTAAATTTAAGTGACAAAGAAAAAACAGAGTGTGAGGGAGGGAGGAAGGGAAGGAGGGAGGGAGGGAAGGAGTAAGGAAGGGAGGGAGGGAGGCATAGGGAGAGAAAGAGAAGAGAGAGAGAATCTCAGAAGACCAGAGCTGTGCTGTTGACATCTGGCTCTTGCCAGCTGTTCTAAGGGCTCCAACAGTCAGCAGAAGACACGCTTTGAAGCAGGCATCTTGGGGAACATCAAGGAAACTGTGTTATTTGTGCATTGTTTGCAGTCTGCCATTCATCCTCCAGCCTTGCTATTATCTGCTTTCATTTAAAAAGCACTTAGAACTGCTTTGCTAGAGAATAAACCAAAATACCTCCATGTTCCCGTTTCCCTCTCTCAGCAATTGTGAATGTGTTCTCTCCATTGCGTATCCCACTTCCAATACTAATGACATTCTTTGGACAATAGACGCATAATCAGGCACTATGCAGTGGAACACAGCAGTCTCTCTGTACTGCCCAGAGTTGTTTTCACTCCAGTTGTTTCCATTGCCAAATTGAATTTCAAACTTTTAGCTGAGGTATATTTGAGGATGCACATTTATCACATAGGCTCTAATTATGGAAAAGGCCCCGCTTCAACAAACAATTATTCAGTCTCAACTTGATCATTAGAGCTGGTTAATTGATATTCTTGTTTCCAGCTTTACTCTCTTGTGATGCATCCCATGAACAGGGTGAAACAGCCAGACAGGACTTCACAATCAGATACATCAAGGAGCCCTTTCTGCATCTCATCCCTCCCTTCTGCTTCTCACTTCCCAAAGAATCTTCAGTTTTAGGTAGTAAGCCACATGACATTCCTTCTCCCCTTCCTCCAAGCCTATCTGTTCAGTGTCTCATTCTCTTACTAGCAAGGATAAACTGTAGTGATTGCTGCCTATGTTGATAAAAGCCATGCATAATTGAACCATCCAGAAAGTGTTTTCACTTTGAAACACAAGGTCTGGAATTTCAACACAGCCTTTAGTATTACAGCAGTATTGAGTGTTCTGATTATTACCAGTAGGGTGATGACACAGAAATGAAGAAATTCTCTTCCATAAATTTTCATATAAAAACAAACTTAGGCAAGTCTACTGGTGGAGATCTGTAATCCTAGCTACTTGAGAGACTGAGGCAGAAGGAGCCCAAGTTCAAGGCTACCCTGGGCAACTTTGTAAGCCCATGCTTGGAATATAGCTTAGTGCCAGAATGCCTACCTAGTGCATGTGAGGTCCTGAGTTCAATGTCCACTACAAACAAAAACAACTTTGTATATCTGAATTATCTTTTAAGGTTTTGAAAGTATTATTACATCAATATATTAGTTAACTATAGAGAAGATAGAGGTCATAACGCACAGAAATGGCATCATTAACTATATGTCAGATTTTAAAACAGACACATGGGGCAAAAATAATGTACACTCATCATAAAGAGAAACATGTGTGACAACCAGATGTTGAGCTCTACTAATTCAAATGATGATGATGAGGAAGAGAAAAAGGAGTAGGATGAAGAAAAAAGGAAGAGAAAGAAGAGAGAGAGGAAGAAGAAGGAGAAGAAGGAGGAGGAGAAGAAAATGATAAAATCAGGTTACTAGTTTTCTGGAAATGGGATGAAAAATAAAAATATGACCACTTAGTTTTGTAGCCAGGAATAATAAGGGTTTATCACATCAATCACATTTTTTGTTGGCATTCGATCCTGAAGTCTTTCCTTAGTGCACCTTGTGGAATCAATACTGAGTGGGTCAGGAGATAGGTCTTGGCAGCTGCTATTCTACAAACAGAACTTACTCAATTGTAACCTTCTCTATTTTCCAGTCCAGGTCAGGACATTGTGGCATACTCAAGCTTAAAAACAAAACAAAACAAAAAACAACAACAACCTTTCATTTAATGTTCATAAGTGTGTGTGTGTGTGAGACTTGTGAGTGTATACATTTGTATGGATGATGAGACCTCACTAGATACCTTGTCTCTGGAGTTATAGGTTAGATAGCACTTCCTGATGTGAGTGCTGGAATCTGAACTTGTGGCTTCATGATTGAGAAGCAAGTGGTCTTAAGCACTTAGCCATCTCTCCAACCTCAAGGACTTAGAGAGGTCTTTCTTTTTCAGTCTTAGTGGGAGATTTTGTCTATAAATCTCGGATGGCCTTTTGCCTGTCTGCCACCATTCATACCCACCCCTAGCTCTGACTCCCCTCTTCTATGTTGCCTGCTCTTGGTCTGCTCAAGACCTTGGACCTATCAGAAGTGGCTTCCTTTGCTACTCCATTGTTGGTGCTAACTTCAAATCCAAAGTGTCCCCAAGAGGTTATTTTCTCCAATACACTGTCACATTGTCTTCTTTCTTCCCTTTCTGGCCAATACTGCCCTACTTTGTGGTTTGATTTTATGGAAAGAGAACTTGTGTGAATGTGGCTGGGCCCCCTGTAACACTTGTTTCAGCTTACTGCTCCTTCCAGGGCCTTTCCAAGCCCTCGGCTTTCTTTGCCTTGGCATATCTGACTTCTCATTTAGCCATCTCAGCAGGAGTTGTGTTTTCTCTAGCTTGTGCCTCTCAGTCAATCCAATATGTCTGTAGAAAATTGAACTTCACTGTGAACATGCTGAAAGCCTAGTCCCATGGGTCACTTTTGGACGAAGAAGAGGATAAATGGCTTGATAGCCCAGTGCTTCATAAGTCTATATACCTAGCATATTTGAGCCTCAGCTCTGATGCTTCGGGGAACCCACAACAAAATGAAGCGAGCTGGGTTTTTATATTTTATTTCTAGTAGCAACTTCTGATGACAGTCTTTAAAGCAATTCCCCAAGGAATGTCCTATGGGGCTCAAGCATATACCCTGCCGACTTTTAAACTCAGTTTACAAAGTGGCTTCTCAATCATTACAGAAGGAAGTGGCTAGTTCCAAAATATACTTACTTTCATGAGATTATAAAAGTTAGCCCTGATTATTTCTAGCATGTGGCCCCTAGTGATGTAACAACCACAGAAGGGCAAAGAAACCCTTTTGGTGTTCTTGTTAAAATTCTTAGCAGTCATTTCCTTGAAAAATTCTAAGCAGCATCCTTTTTAATAGCAGGTCTAATTTCCTACAACCTCACTACTGATTGAGATGGAGGAGATTAATGGAACATGGCCAGGTTCGTTCTTAGTGGGCAGCTGTGATAGATGGAATGCCACTGGCAGCACTGCACGAGCTATTCCAACAACTCCAGTTTCTGACAATACACTGTCCAGCATATCGATTACGCTAACCTTTAGCTGTAAATCCATGTCTGGATGGAAGTATTGCAAAAAGCCTCATTTGTCAAGCACAGCCTTAATCAAAGATTATAATTGGCATTAATGAATCCTCAGTAAAAGAACCTACTTAGAAAACCAGTTAAAGAATGGTCCATAGCAGTGGCGCCATCAGTCATCACCATCTGGAATAAAATCTGACAGCTGTGCCAAGAATCAAGGGAGAGAGTTTGGCATTTTTTTTCTTTCCTTTTTTTTTTTTAATTTTTATTTTTTTTTATTTTTTGATAGGCAGGTACCCATATTCCTTATGAATTATGTTTAGACTGCATAGTTGACCTTTTGGCATGACTTGGTTTGTTCATCCCTTAATCTTCTCTCATAGGAAATACATTGAAGGGATAATTTAAACATTGTACAAAGAAGAAGCAGAGGGCCAGTTTAAATTTCATTCAAGAGCTATCTATTTGTCAATCACGGCTCACAGCCATTTTACATGCACATTTCTAAAGTGAAATTAGACCTTTGTCAACCTCTACATCCAAAGATCAGTGTCAAGAGTACAGAAGGAACCCTTTCTTTTCCACATTGAATTTCATTTTGTGGTTATCATTGGTTCCTTAATTTTATTGTAATAGAAAGATACTCATTTTTTTAAATTCTTTTCCTTGTAGTCAATATGTAATCCTGAAGGCTAATGGCTCAATGGCTAATAGGAGCCAGAAACTAGTGGTCTAGTTTGCTATATCTCTGTATTGAAAACCTTCCGTATATCCTCCGCCCTCCACCTCCTTAGAAAGGTTAGCAACAGCTACATCAAAGCCAAAGAGAAGGAAAAAAATTAGAACTTCCTGCCACAAAGGTTTCTTAACTTTACATAGAGCCTGAAGAGTCAAAGAGCAAAAGTGCAGGTTATATAGTAAAACATTTCCTTCTACTTTATCACCATAAGCATATTTCATTGAGGAAGCTCTCTGATGTTTGTTGTGGACAGCCCTGGGGCTAATAATATCTGATGTTAATTCCATTCTCCTGTGAATGGCTGTGATCAAGGAATGAGTCAGCACTCAGGTGATTTCCTGTAAACCTGCTTCCCACCGTAAATTGTAAAATAAAGGAGAACTGATGATTGGACAGATAAAAGGGAAGGTGGAGCATAAGGTGGGAGAGAGAAGGAGAAAATGGAAGAGGGAGAGGACACAGAGGAGGAGGAAGAAGAAGAAAAGCAGAGCAAAAGCACAAGGCCTGGAAAAATCACAAGTTCTCATAGATGTGGAAGATGGTAGTGTAGTGGTAGATCTGCCCAATCTAGGCGCACAGCATGTAATCATATGAACTGTGTTGTGTTTTCATTGCCCGGGCATATTTGGGAGGAGATATACCGCAACAGATGTTGTCTCTTTGTGTGTTTCTACTTTGACATTCTAAACAGTTCATTTAAGAAATTCATAATGCTTTGTGATTTACATTGGCTACATTCCAAGATTTTGACAAATGTTTCTTGATTTCTTTTTCAAGAATCTCTACTTTATTGTACTTTCTTGATGGCTGGATTTCTGACTAATCATTAATTTCACACTTACTGTAACTTATTCGCCCATTTGAAATAAGTTCTTGATTACAGATATAGTTCATATGGTTAAAAGGGATGGTTTGTTCTGAAGTCCCAAAGATTTTCTCCCCCTCCTTTTTGAGAGGCATTTAAAGTTCTGAGTAACATTAAGTAAGGTTATGTTAGAAATCCCAAATTTCACTAAAAAGTTGATCTGAAGGTGAAGCATTGATTGTTTACGACTGAGAGGGATGTTGGAAAATATATGATTGCTCAGAGGGAATGAGGCCACAGATCCCACAGAAGATGAGGACACTATTACTCTGTTGTGTATTTTGGAAGAAGTTCAACAGTGGTGCTTGACAGCTCAAAACATGAAGAAATGAGAACACAAAAGAAAACACTAGTGTGATATGACCACAGAACACTATATCCCATATGTATATTGGCATATTACATTATATCTCATAGGCATCTTCAGTGATTGTGTGCTACTAATAAAACAAAATCATACTTCATTGGCTGCTCAGTGGAATATCATTGGAAAAGGTGCTCCAAGCATGAATTCTCCTATCAAAGAATTGTTAAATGTTTAGATCCTTGATGAACATGATAAGAAAGGCACATGAAGCAATGCTACTCTAGATAACTTTGTCTCTAATTTCACATAAGTTGCATTCAGACTCAGTGTCAATCACCACTGGGTACGAAAATGAAACAGTCAGAAAAATAGGCACCGATCCTTATCTCTTAAAGTTAAGAACTTCGAAGATGATATAAATTATCATCTCTATAAATTCAAAGATAAGTCAAACATGTATATTAAGGCATCTATACTCTCAGAATATACTCTTTCTCTCTTGACTCAGAGCCAAGTTATCTGGGAAATTCGTCTCTTTAGACTGAAGTAGCATACGTTGTTTTGGAACACACACACTAAAATAAGTTGCTCTCTTGGAATGCTCAATTAATGTCTCTGGCATCAAGTATATATACACACTGTACTTTCAGTGCTGCCATTGGTTCTTAGAGCGTAAGGATAATTGTAACACTCCTGCATACCTATTGTGCAAGGCACGGGTCACTTCATGTTACTTGCAGAATGATTGCACAAGGCTTACACAGGATTTTGGAATCCCAAATGAGGTTCTTAGATGTTAGATAACGTCTTTTCAGTATTGATGCCAGGCAGTAGTAGAATGTAGAATGAAGCAGTGTCTCCAAAGTCTAGGCTTTGTATGCATCACCTTTGTGCTTGACTTCATTTCTCAGTGTTATAAAAGCTATCCCCCAAAGACCCTCCTCCACACAGGATGTGTTTACAGCCCTTTGAGTGTGGATGTAACCATATCTAGGGCCTACTGCCTATATGGCTTCCTATAGTAAATTGTAATCTTATGAGGACTTTTTTGTTTTCTCAAATCTCTGACAAAATAAAAAATAAAATAAATTGCCCAATTTAATGAGCAACAGTGGCATCATTGGGATCACATTGCTACAGAAGAAAGAAAATTCTTGCTCTTTCATGAAGGCACACATACAAAAACATGGAGAAAGAAGTTTGTTAAAATGCTGTAAATATATTATTAAACCATATTAGCATTAATTTAATTGCGTATAGCTTAGCATGATATGTTGTTTTAAAATCCATTCTATGTATCTTGTGGTTAACACAATGTCAATTTCTCCCCATGTGATTTTTAAACTTTCTCTTGCTTGAAAGGGAACATGAATTTTAAATAATTTGTGCATTGTCATCTTTTTAGAGAAAAATGCCATTAGGTTTTATCTTCATAACTTGCAACACAAAACCCCAAGTAAGTCACAGATCTTAGCAATATTGCTAATTATTTAAAATCCATGAATACTAAACACTATCAGTAATAAAAAGGCTCATTGTGTACTAGTTAGTGGTTCTAGTTACTGAACACATCTCCATCTCCTCATAAATTTTGTTTGGGCTTAATAGCAGTAGTTGATATATACTTCATTATTAGGGCTAAACGGGAAGGGAGTTTATTTAATCATTCAGTAGCTCAATAGCACAATGTAGACATTTTGTGATAATTTAATTTGCCTAGTTGATTAAGTGCTAATCTCTTCTTAAAGTGATACAATGCAAAAATTAGCTATGGTTTTACTAATAATTACACGGATGCATGCGCGCGCACACACACACATATGAATTATATATTAATGTCCCTCGGGAAATATATTCTTATTTCATGTTAGTTTACATATATACTGGATTTTGCTTTTGTTGGGATTTAGAAACCTATTGTGAAACAATTTGATAGGAAAGGATAGACAAATAGGTCTGACTCTAAATCTAGACAACTTCAGTGCTGATCTGCCATATGGAGTTATGCCACAGAGCTGAGATTGTTCAAAGAGAAGAAATTCTCCTTACTTTCACTTTCCATGTATTTTGAATATTATTACATTCCCGTTACTCTACTGAGAATGAAATGTGAAGGGCTGAATACTATGAAACCACAATAGGAACATAGCATGAATGAAGCAGGGTCTCTGAGTTGAGGAGCAGAGGCTCATAACTGCTGAACCCCAGCTGGCTATTCTGATGAAGTTGAGGACTTTCGCACTTCAGTTATTTCCAAAGATAAATGGTACTTATAATGTACTTCCTAAAATTGTGTTGGGAAGATCATGGACATATTTGCAAAGCCCTGAAGCCAGAAGCGACATTGAAATTGGATGGGTATCTATCTCGACACCAGATCTTCTGACTGCTTTTCTGGAACCCAAACTTTTGAGCATGGTGTGTTCCTGGAGTTGGAAAAGAAAACCCACATCCTTCATTCCACAGTGAGCACTGGCAGTGGTCAAGAGAGCAAATCCATTATGATCACGTGTACTTACTTCTTCAAGAGAGAATCTGAGTGAATGCCTGTAGGCTCTCAAATTGAACAGAGCTCAGTAGAAATCCTGACTCTGTCTCTATGTAGCTGCATCATCTTTTAGCCTCAGTTTCCTCTTTTGTAAGTTGACATTGTTAATTGAACCAACCCACTAATTGTAAGAAGTAAATTGCATAAATTACACATCCAAGCATTTATTCCATTGACAGGCCTATATTAAGTGCCTACTAATTGGTTTCTAAATCTCATAAGATAGATGGTCTTTTTAATACATTCTCATTCAGAATGTAGAAAACGTATAAACTTCTCAGATTCTAAGCTGCTGACAAGTATTCAAAACTGTAGCTGAGGCATCCTAGGTACAGGGATCAAATCCCCAATCCCATAGTCATCTTCTCTCTGCTTGTGACTCCTCAATTCCATTTCTTTATAAGCATAGTAACATTGTAAGCATGAGTATGTGGTTGAGTCTATGACTGTGAGAGTGGTTATGTTTAAATAATATGGTGATTGGTGGGTGATGCCTAATGGTAACAAAAGACAATGGGAATGCATTCATTTTCCACTTTCCATGGCTGAACTTCCAAACATCCCAATCACTATTCAAGTTGTTTTTCTAATCTCACCAGATATCTGCCTCTTTTGTCTGTCACCACAGGGACACTGCTTACAAGATTCTTGCTCCAGTTTCTTCTATCCACTGTGGGATTCTGAGCCTGGTGCCTATGTAAAATCATCATGTTGTCTGCTTAGAATTTTTTCTTACTCTTATTCTCTTAGTGGATTCCTGTGTGTCCTTTAATATCCAAATCTCATATTGTTGTTAAGTGAAGCTTTGTCAATGTTTTCAGACTGATAGTCTACCCTTCAAATATGAATATTGTAAGACATATGAAGCAATAGAATAAATTTTAAAGTATTAAATACTCTCATGATTGAGAACTTATTATATGCTAAGCAGTATTAACATCTATGACATCTATCTATCATCTATCTATGTATAGATGTGTGTATAAACGTATAACCAAATATAAATGTGTTAAACAAGCACTATAATTTTGTTCATTCTAGAAATGAAGTAAGCAAATTTAATTAACAAATTTAACAAATTAGAATCTTTAATTTGTCTGGGGCAGGTGGGCTAATTTCAAATCAATTTGACATAAGCTAGAGAAGTCACTGGAGACAAAGGAACCTCAATTGAGAAAATGCCCCTATGAAATCTGACTATTGGCAGGCCTGCGGGACATTTTCATAATTAGTAGTTGATGTGGGGGGACCCAGACCATTGTAGGTGGTTCCATCCCTTGGCTAGCAGTTCTGTGTTCTACAGGAAAGCAGGCTGAGCAAGACATAAGGAGCTAACCAGTAAGCAGCAGCCTCCACGACCCTTACATCAGCTCCTTCCTCCATGTCTCTGCCCTGTTTCAGTTCCTGTCTTGATTTCTTTTAATGATGAACAGCAATATGAAATTGTAAACTAAATAAAGCCTTCTCTCTAAAACTTGCTTTTTGGTCATGGTGTTTTGTTGAAGCAATAGAAACCCTAATTAAGACATAAGGTGGAACACAGTGTCCTCAGTGGAGGAACTGGAGAAAGTACCCAAGGAGCTGAAGGGGTCTGCAACCCTATAGGCAGAACAACAATATGAACTAACCAGTACCCCCAGAGCTCGTGTCTCTAGCTGCATATGTATCAGAAGATGGCCCAGTCGGCCATCATTGGGAAGAGAGGCTCCTTGGTCTTACAAACTTTATATGCCCCAGTACAGGGGAACGCCAGGGCCAAGAAGTGGGAGTGGGTGAGTAGGAGAGCAGGGCGGGGGTGGGTGGGTGGGTATAGGGGACTTTTGAGATAGCATTTGAAATGTAAATGAAGACAATATCTAATAAAAAATTTTAAAAAAGACATAGGGACACACACATATGGAATAGAAATTTCTAGTTTCTTTGGAAACTCAGTTGTACTATGTAATGTTTTTCTGGAAGCTGTCTTGTGAGATGATGTTTTGCTGAAACAGACACACAAGAGGGAATGTGATGTTTTGCTGGAGTGTATGCTTGAGAGGGTGTGTGATGGCTGGAAAGAGTATAGGTGGAATCCCATAAACAGTGAGAGGTTACTCTTGTATTGCAATGCCATGCAACACTTTGCTAGTCTTGCTTGTTTGCTAGTCTTCGCTGGTTTTCACTTTGTAGAGAGAACCTCTGTGGTATTCCAGCTGATTCTGGCCACTTCTGCTGACTCATGCCGACTTGATGGAACCCTTGTGGTTTTTGCTGGACCAAGCCATTGTTACTGATTCGTGTTTGTTTGATATTGCACTGGACTGCTAATATCCTGATAATAAAAATTGGAATTGCCCTAAAGAACTACTTCTAAATAGGTCCACAACCCCTTTGTCAGTAATCATCTTTCTCCTCTACCTTTGGTCAGTGGTCTAGAAGGGAAGTTGAAGTATTTAAGAACCCTAAATAGTAGTTTTAGAAAAAAAAATCTAAGTCTACACACTGGAAACAAAACACTTACCCACTATGGTCTTACTTGTTTTATGGCATGATATTCCCTTTATAATGCTGAGACTTCTTGTTTTTTCCCCATCTTGAGTATATTCCTTGGCACATAGTAGGTGCTCAGTAATTGTTTACTGAATAAATATTTGTATGGATACTAAATAAATATTTACCAAATGAGTAATTATTAATCAGATTCAGTTATATTTCTTTGATTAGCATAGAGCATTTTTCATTACTGAAGTATAATAGTAGCACCAAATTTCACAGTTTGAATCATTTTTTCATAAATTTCCTTGGCAAAAATAATATGTCTCAGAAATAAATAATTGGTTTTGAGTATTTAACTCACACTGCTAAATAATGTGAAATGTGTTACCTGCAGAAATTTCATTTCATTTTCTCTACTTCAACAATTGAATGCTTTCACAGGTGTGCAAAGGGAGATGGTGAAATTTTTTCATTTGTGAAGAACTAAATAAGCATCTATCCATGTTTTCAAGAAATCTTATTCTTTAATTTGTGACAAGGAATCAAATTATTCCATATAATTATGAGAGTAACTTCTTCCTCTTTGTACCTAAGCTTTCAGGTATATTTAAGATCTTGTTAGATTTATACTTATGAACTTGATTCAAATATTTGCAAAGACTTAACATATCTCTGACAGTACAACAGAGAAGAGAGCAATATTCTTTGTGATAACTTGGGTTTCATTGAATTAGTAAGTACTGGTTAATATACTATGTACAAGAAAATTTACATATTGAATTTCAGAAAGCATTAATCCAAAGACATGTCTCATATCATCTGATTTTACTTAAGAGATTAGATTATATTAAGGAATTGGATAGGGACATTATCAGGAGTGGAAGTCTAGGTTCGTATCAAATACTTTCATTTTGAATAAGGTTACATTTAAAACTAATATTGGTTCTATAATGATCAATTTTGGTAAAATCAAATATTTAAACTTGAAGAGACTAATCTGAGTGAAAATTATATGTTGTTTCCTTCTCAATTCTATAATGTTTTATCTTCTCATTTACTGTTTAATTGGTTAAAACAGAACTAAATAAAACAAACTCATTAACATGGTAGGTGATTTAGATTAATGATAAAAAAACCTTTCTTAGCTTTTTCCTCTTTGGCTTTCTAACCATTACACCCCATTTCCCTACCTTCCCTTTAGCAAAGGATGCTTATGTTGATGAAGTAGAAAGATATGTGGGTAGCTTTCAGAGAAATATTTACCTTCCTCATTGAAGACTAGATACATGGGTACTATTGTGTGTTTATGTTGGGGCCCAGCCTGTGGCTCTCATGTCTGGGTTCCAGCCTGGGAGGAATCTTGGAACTGAAAGAGAAGAGAGAATCTAGGCGGGTAGAGAGAGAAATGGAACCAAGACAGTATTCTGATCAAGGCTCAAATTTTTAATGCTTTATAAAGGAGGGGGGAAGCCCATTCCCGCCAAATCATCTTTGGAGCCCAGCTGCAGGTGACCACGTGTAGAATCAGATGTAGACTCTGGAACAGCAAGGCCGACTCCCAGCAGGTAGCAGCAGTGACAGAGGCTGAACAATAGAGTGATCTAGGGAGCCAGGCTCCACCCTAGATAATATCCTTAGTGGCAACAAATTCGAGGTCTGGTTCAGTGAACTTCAGGTTGTGTGTGTGTGTGTGTGTGGGGGGGGGTTACATGTTTATACCCTTGTTTATGTCTGCACCTTGCAAAGAATGTCCACAGTTGTAGCAGGTTATTTAGCCTTGCCATGTTCAGCATGAAGTCAAATATCACCATGTTAAGAGTGCCAGGGAAGAGCAGAGAAAGAATATGGGTTCTTGATGCTGTTATTAAGGAACTGATCCAAGGCCCAAACCAGCTGTCATAGCTTCCTATTGTGTAAGGAGAACTAATTTATTTGTTTAAGCCATAATTAATGGGCTCTGCTATCAACTCCAGCCAAAGAATTAACATCTAGATTCCACCAAGAAGCCTAGGAGCCCTTGAGGGAATGGCATGAAGGAAATGAACCTATTCCTTTTATTCTCAGAGAGGAGTAATTTGGTTGTCACTTAGTACTACATTAGAATAGAATAAGAACAATATTATCATCTTGTGACCTTTCTTTGTCAGTCACTCATGGTTAATGACTAAATAGGAAGGCATCTGGGCAAATTACTTCTTCATTTATGGAGGAAAATGTATTTGGAGACTGATAGTACACAAAGATGGCTAACTGTGGTAAGAATTCCCGAATTTTCATTTCTTTAAAAACACAAAATATTATAAGAATGTGTTTTCATTTTAATCCTAGTTGTGGGATATGGGGCTTCTTTAGATTGTCCATAGCAGGTAACCATTATTTGCCTCACACTCTAGTGGGGGCCTGATTTTGCCATCTGCACATAGTGTCTTTGGAATGTATGATGTTTGGAAGTCTGGGGACACTTCAGAGGGTGTGTATAGATGCTTGAGCCCAGAGAGATGAGTTGTTAGTTGGATGTGGGTTGGTTGCTGCTTTCTATTGGTTGTGGTTTGTTAAGTAGTTGTGCACAAACAAGAAACAACATCAAGAAGAAAGTAGATATCCTGATGGCAAAGATCAAACATATCCCAAAGAACTTGATAACCCTAATCGACAGAAAGTAGTCTAAGGATAACATCGCCTTCTTTTGGATCCCTGACTTTATTCAGGGATCTCTTTTCTTTCTTCTCTATCCCTTTTTTTTTTAAATCTCTCTTATCAAATGTTATGGTGTTCCCAGGGTGGCAGAAAAAGGTAGAGAATGGTGGAGGAAAGAAGATTGCACAAAATAGCAAGTTACAGCTATTAAGTATGTCTCTTTTGGTGATGCTCCTTAAGCCGATCCCTTTGCCTCATTGATTCATTGAATAACTACTTACTGAGCAACAGCAAGTCAAACAAAACCTCTCCATTCTCTCTTGCAGTTGGTATCTTGGTGGGAGAGGAGAGTTCAGCCTCCAACTGTAAAAATGAGTGCACTTTAGAAGGAAGGGTAAGTGCTGTGATATGCAGGGGTCATGTTTAAGAGCACAGCAGCAAAGATATCTGCATTTGAGGTGCTGAAAATGGAGAGATAATTCTGAAAATGGCACTTGAGTAAACAATGAAGGTAATATTATGGCTGTAAGTTGACACAGATGGGTGTTAGCTAAACATAGAAAAGAAGACAAAAGCTTTCACAGACAAAGGGAGAGACACAGGACTGAAGGAAGAAAAGATCACTGTCTAATGCTGAGTGTGGGGAGAGAAGAATCCAGAGTCTACAGGGCATTACTCCTCTTGAGGTTGTTGGTCTTCAGTCAAAGACCATGAGAAGCCATTGAAGATTTCAAATATGGGAGTCATAAATACTTTAGTGTTTCTAAAATACAATTTTTGCTGCATCATGGAAAAACAACCAGTGGGAACTATTCTAAATGCGATCACATAATTAAGAATTTATTTACTTGATTTGCGTCAGACATAATGGCAGTTAGATGAAGACAGCTTTGTTTCTGGCACTATTGTGATACTGTTAGTGGTTGAGAACTATAAAACATTTGAGAAATGTGTTTAGGAGGCATACAGGTTTCATGGCTGTTAAAGATAAGAGCTGAGTATGATTCCCCCTCCCCACACACCCCTTAATATCCCCTGCTTGTTGCCTGAATGAATTCTGACTTTCTTCTTTCATGTTGGAATGATCCTAGAATTGTACAGAACACTGGACTTCCATTCTTATTCCCACCCATGATGGGCTATGGCTCTTGGACATGATAATGTCATGCACAAAGTGTTGTCACTTTTAATTTATTATTACTAATGACAATATTAATTATTTTTATGTAGCTGTGAGAAAACATCTTGACTATGGCAACCTAGAGAAGAAAAAAAGTTTATTTGGGCTTATTATTATAGAGGGATAAGAGTTCATGTTGGCGGGAGGCATGGCAGTAGGAACTGCCATGAACCTCCTGAACCTGAATGGTCATATCTTGAAATGCAAGCATCAAGCAGAGAGAGAAAATTGGGAGTAACAGGGATTCTTAATGTCAAAGCTTACTCTGAATGGGATGCTTACTACCGGATAGCTGTATCACCTCCATCTCTCCAGACAGCACCTCTAGCTGGGAACCAGGTATTCAAAAGCCTCAGACTATGGGAAGCATTCTCCCTCAAACCACCAAAACATTTGAATTTGTCCTGTCTGTGGCTGCTCATCTTCTCGATTTCTTTGACTGATAGATTCCTGGATAATGTGGAAGATGTTCGGATAAGTCACCTGATCAGAGCATCTTATTCCTTCAAGATCCTATTCTCTGAAGTCTGTTACTGCTCCCCTCTTCAGACTCTAACTTTGCTAAAGACATTGTGGCCGTGACCCAAATCAAAGCACATATTTAGATCAATATAGCAAGTTCTTTTTCACCATTAGTTCTGCTGGGGAAATCATTTAGGAAATAAGTGCCTTTCCTCCACAAATATCCTTTTGATAAGTTTAGATTTTAAGAAATATTTAAGAACTAATAAAGAGTTTTCTCTACACAATAGATGGTTGTATCTATTACTACAATCCATACATTATCCACTATTACAGAATAACATGGAAAAATGAGCACACATAGCTAAAAAACGGAAGAAGAAAATTCGATAAGTGAACAGTAGCCACCATGAAACCTAGCACAATCCTAGACACCTAGTGCACCACAAGGGAGTTTGATCCCAGCTCATAGAAGGAGCCTTGGTCAGCAGTATTTATCTTGACTCTGAAGAGCTGGAAATGTCTGTGAAAGAGCTCTGAAAGGCCATATAGGAGCTGTGCTCACAAGGCAGTAGACTCATGGAATAGAAAAGTACCAGGTCCCCTGGGTCTCATTTTCTCACCACAAAGTTTTCAATGGCATGGGAAAGAAAAGACGGTAAGGCCATGCCAATTTTATTTTTTTCCAACACAGCCAGCTTCCTAAATTGGAGCAGCAGGCTAGAGGCCAGGCTGCTCTGTGCACACGTTTCCAGCCCCAGTGCTGCCGAGGCATGCTAGTTGAACAGAAATAAATGAGCACGGGGCTCAATAAACGTTTGCAGAGGTGTACATGTGACCCCATTTCTACCCAGGGAAATCTGCTGTTCTTGGAACTTCTGTTTGCTCAATAGGGCCAGACACTCCCCTGCCCATACTCTTAGAAGCTCTAGTTCCATATTATCAGTGGGGGTGGGAGTGGGGCATGACTTCATCCAGCACACAGAACACAAATCCTGTCCCTTTCCCGGTCAGTGTCTATTAGACCATAGCTCAGATATATCTACCGTCAATTTATTTGCTTTTTATTTTGTCTCAGCCCTGGCACTGCTGCTCTTTCTCTCTGTGGCATAGAGATAAGCATAGCTCACATAGGGAAATGCAAGTCTTCAGAAATTATCAATGCCTTAAAACTAAAATCAGCTGCTCTTTCCATTGATAGAATAACACATTTCACCTGCCCGGGAGAAAAGTAGAGTGCTCGCTCAAAAAGGGCCAGATGGGTTTGTCAATAATTTACTGTGACAGTGTAGAAATAGCCAGGCTCTAGGAAAAGAGAGCCAGGTCTCTGATGCTCATTTTGCAATTACATCCTCTCTAAATCTTATTCTTAGCTGCTATTAGTTTTAAAGCCCTGAAAATGGAACAGGCCCACTAGACTATCTTTAGTCAAAAAAACATTCCCTTCCCATTCGGGAACAATGTAGTGCATTATCTTAGGTCGTGAATAAGAGAAGGGGTGGTTTAGCATCTTCAATGAATGATGTTGCTGATGCAACAGGCAAAGTCAGCTAACTTAAGTTAGGCTTTCTTGAGAAGAAGCTCTAAGAGGTGTGGGTTTTACACACTTCCACATCTTAGCAGTATATATATATATATATATATATATATATATATACATATACATATATATATATAATATATTCACCTTTTGAATTCAAATGTGTGTTTGACTACTCAGTCTTTTGGAGTCTATAGTTGTTATTATTTGCCCCACTAGAATTATGAATGTTAACTGGAAAATTAAGTCATACATGCTGGGCACGTATTAGGAATATTTAGGGTAGTCTCTGCACTTCAGAGACAAAGTGAACAGTTTTTAGGGAGGTTAAGTAACTTTGTAGGTCCCAGAGCCACTGTAAGACATAAAGGAGTTTACAGAGTGTATTTGTCAGCACAGGGAAGTGGTCCTTACTATTCACCAGTGTGTCAACTTTAGCCCAGATATGGTGGCCAGAAGATTCCTAGGGGCTCTGCATTGTGCGATTTTCTCATCAGTGGCTGAGCCTTACCTAATACAGATGAAAGTTGGGAAAAGGATTCCAACCTTTGCATTGTTTGTGACACATGAGACATATCTGAAGTGGGCAAGTAACTGTGGATGTTCATGTATGTGTGTTGTGTGCAGAGATAGTTGAAGGCATTTTTACAGCTTTACCAATCTCACAGCATGCACATTTGTCTAATAGCCCAACACTCAGCAATTATTTTCAGATTATGTTAATGTGCTGCTCCCCCGCCCCCCGCCACCCCCTGAAAGCACTTCACTTGTGGATATTGCAATCTGTTTACATGTGATGCTAAAAGGAGAAGGGTATTATTAGCAGGGAAGTTGGGAATCTTAGCTAGCCAGGGCTTTCTATGACTTGTGCGCATTGCAAGGTAAGGAAGGTCAAGGGTAAGACCTTGAATTACCCCATCCTGACTTTCACTTAGCCCATCTATTCTTCCCTTTGAGCTCCTAGTATGGGAAGAATCTGATGATTGTGGCCACTGAGGGATTTATTGCATTTGTGGGGCAGTTCAGATATTTTTGTACCAAGGCCTGAGGCAGCTCCAAAAACAAGCCTATGCCTATGACTCCAGACAATAAGTAGACACTGTAACTCTCTTGCTCTGCCCCAAGCAGAAGGACTGATTCCTTTCCTTATGCATCCTCAGAGCTTAGTGAGGATCCAGTGGATATGATGATAAAAAGGAGTCGGTGCCTTAGGTCATGTCTAAAAATGAGATTAAATAGAGATCTATATTTGTCTTTACATTCCAAAACAGAACTGATCCGTAACTAAGACTCAGGGATTATTGTGTGGGTGCATGTGTGTATGTGCGCACGTGTGCGTGTCACACACGCATGTGTGCAAGAGACAGAAGAACAAACATTAGATGCAAGATTGTGCTTCTTAGAAGTGTTAGAGAAAATATACCCAGGAACTCTTAACACCATGGCTGCCTAAATATGACCTGCACAGGGGCAGTGTCCACACACATGCTAAGGTTAATACAGAAACCTCAAAAGGCCTTATGAACTACAGATGACTAAGATATACCGGGAGCAGGAGTAATATCAAAGGGTCAGCTCTGAAAACTTATGTACCAGTAACATTATACAGACTGAGCAGGTGGTATTTATATATTGAGGGACACACACACACACACACACACACACACACACACAGTACCACCACCACCAATAACAACAATAACATCACTCACACACACCACCACCACCACCACCAACAACAACAACAACAATTAAAGAAAATGAGGCTATGAATTTGAAAAACAACTAGGGAGGTGGTACATGAGACAGTTTTGAGAAGGAAAGTCAATGGGGAAAATGATGTAATCATATTATAGTTTCAATTTTTTTAAAGGGAGCATCACACCTGAGCCTCTTGGCTAAGATCAACAAAACATATGAGGCTGCACTATTTAAATTCCAGTGGCAGTGTCGTGAAGGAAAATTTGATAGTACCAGTTTGAAAAAATAAATAATATCAGCATGAAAAATTCAATACAACGTTTAAAGGAAAACATTGTTAAGGAGATTGGGAACACTACAGAAAAGGTTAATATTTAGATATTTAAAAACTTCAAAAAATCAATAAAATATTAACCCAAAATACACAATAACACAAGCAAGAAATTGTTAGAAAAACTTCAAGTGCTAATTAAATGGAAAAAAAGTCACTAAATGTTACTCGTAAATAAAATCATGTGTGAATTGTAGCTGTTAACATTCTCATAGCTTTTGAGAATATGGTAATGAGATCATCATATTCAGTGAAATGAGGCAGATACAGAAAACATTGTGTGCTTTCCTACTTTGTCGATCCTAGATATTGTAGGATCATAAAACCATAGACCTTAAGGTCTGAGGCAGGAGGAATGGATAAGTGAGTGAAAGAAAAAGAGGAGAAGAAAGGGTGTAGAGCAGATACTGTCAACACACATGGGATATTTGAGAAGTTGGTTTTGTATAATCCTGCACCATATGTAATGAATATATGCAAATCAAAACATACTCATTTTTTCTCTGTATTTGAGCCTAGGAAAAAAACAACTAATATTAGATACCAAGAAGTCTTATGACAATATCAGGTGTGTACACTTAGCTCAAATATTAGAAAAAATTTAAGTGCATATTACAATTGTAAAAAATCAGGTTTGGTGGGAGTATGTGGGACAAAACATAATGATGCAATATTTATACATAAGTAGTTTTGTTTTAAATTGCACTTTTTTGTTTTGTTTTTGAGACAGGCTATTCTGTGTTACCCTAGCTATCCTTGAAATTCTCTGTAGATCAGGCTGGTCTTGAACTTAGAGATCTGCCTGCTTCTATCTCCCAAGTGCTGGGATTAAAGGCATGCACCACCACCAGACAGTTGCACACTTTTTGGTAGGTAGTTTGCTTATACATACTTGAATGGTGCAGTCATCAAATGACTTCATTAGAACTTTAGCCCAAATCAAGCACTTGTGACAATTTGATCTAGTCACTCAAAGAGACAGATTGTTATGGTTAAGCCAAGAATCTACTTCAATTTTGAACACTATTGCTTGATTAAATATTTATTTACATCAACATTTGGATTCTCCTGATGCTAGAATTATGTACATCCATTTTACATAAAATTTACAATGTAAATGAAAATCAAATAACATGCACTACACATTGTAGTTACAATGTAGAAAATACTGAAAAAAACTGATAGCTAATCCTCATTTAATATAAACAGGTCAAGATGCTAGAAAGAGAATCACCTCTAGTTATGACAACTGATGAGACAGTACATATCTTTTCAGACTAATTTATTTCCATAACCTATCGGAGATTATTAAATTGCTAACAAGTAAACCTGTAAATTATCTCATTGTCTTTTAGAGATTTAAAGAAAAGATGTACAATGTATGCATGTGTGTTTGTGTATATGTGTGTGTGTGTGCAAGCATGCATGCTACATACATTTTTTAAAGAAATCTTGTTTTATTTTGCAAGGGCATTATAATATCATGCTATCAGTTACTCCAAGCAATTGTGTGCAAGAAAGTTTGCATGTACAAGCTATTTGTTAGAAATCAGAACATTCCATTCAAGAAACAAAGAAGAATACATCTGTTTCTGAAATAAGAACAGTGAAGTCATCCATCCATCCTGTGGAGTGATTCTTCACAGAGCAAATAATAGCAAAGACTAAAAGAGTCTGCAGAGACTGAGAGAGAGAGAGAGAGAGAGAGAGAGAGAGAGAGAGAGCAGCACATTGTTTTATTACTCTCTGTGTCTAGTCTTTAAAATCTTGCTGCAGACTTAAGAGTTATATTTTAAATCAATGGAATTATGCTATATGCATGTTTTAAATATATTTAATTTTGAGAAAAGGTCTCACTCTGTAGCCCAGGCTGGACTTGAACTTATAATCATTCTAAGACTCCAACTGTGGGCCTTTAGATAGCAATACTCTCTTAAAGTTTTTTTTTCTTTATAAACTTGTATTTTTCCTTATGCACTTACATAGTATATTTATTTTGACTTTTTATAGCTCTATTGAGAAATTAAAAAAATTATATGAATTAAAGGCACATGCCATGATATTTAATGTGTGTAGATATCATGATACAATAGCTACAAACAAGTTAATTCTATGCTTATTATCTCATGTAGTTATCTTTTGTGTATGTATGTAACGAGATGCCAGGAGATGTACTTTCTCAGTCAGTCTCAAGTATCTAACACAATACTATTAGCAAAGTCAGGATGCCATTCATGTGGCCTCCAGGACATCCCACATGTGTGAAGCTCTGTGTGCTCTGACTAGAACCTTCTCAGTTCTCCTACACCTTGCATCCTCTGACCCTTACCATTCATTCTATGTTGCCTTGATGCCGGGGCCTGGCAAACACAGAAGTGGATGCTCACAGTCAGCTAGTGGATGGATCACAGGGCCCCCAATGGAGGAGCTGGAGAAAGTACCGCAACCCTATGGGTGGAACAACATTATGAACTAACCAGTACCCCTGAGCTCTTGACTCTAGCTGCATATGTATCAAAAGATGGCCTAGTCGGCCATCACTGGAAAGAGAGGCCCATTGGACATGCTAACTTTATATGCCCCAGTACAGAGGAACGCCAGGGCCAAAAAAAAAAAAAAAAAAAAAAAACTGGGAATGGGTGGGTAGGGAAGTGGGGGGGGAGGGTATGGGGGACTTTTGGGATAGCATTGGAAATGTAATTGAGGAAAAGATGTAATAAAAAATATTAAGGGCTGGTGAGATGGCTCAGTGGGTAAGAGCACCCGACTGCTCTTCCGAAGGTCCAGAGTTCAAATCCCAGCAACCACATGGTGGCTCACAACCATCCACAATGAGATCTGGCGCCCTCTTCTGGAGTGTCTGAAGACAGCTACAGTGTACTTATATATAATAAATAAATCTTTAAAAAAATATTAAAAAAAAAAGACAGCAACAGAACCAAACGATGTCAGGAAGACTGGATCTCCAGATGTGGAAGAATAGAACTAGCCATACACCTCATTTTATACAAAGCACACGAGGTATCAGAGAGATGTCTCCAGTCCAAGTATCTATTTCAGGGGGTCATATAGAAAAATATTTGCTAGGACTAATGCAGATTATCCTTTTCCCTTTTATTTCCTTTTAGCAGTTTGCCAGTTTCGCATTTTCAGGTGCTGTTTGTTTTGGTTTTAAATACAGTGTGGCCTAAGAATACAGCTTTATTCGTGTGTTTCTGGACATTCAGTGTCCTTAGCACTGCTGATTGAAGGACCTGTGTTTTTCTGTGGGTACTCTTGGCATTTGTCATGATCTAGAGATGGAGTTTCTGAAAACAAAATGTACCAAGGAGACAAATGCTTTCTTGTTGGCCATTTGGCTCTTGGCTGCTGGGGCCAAGGAAGGTCTGGGAAGTTTAGGAGGAGGTCATAACCTGGAGGAAATATTGTAGGTAATCTGGGATGGGATACCTGGAGTAATTTGTTTCTGGATCCTTCCTTTCTCTGCCCCTTCTCCCTCTCCCTATCTCTCTCCTTCTTTCCTATTCCTTTCCCTATTTTCTCCATCCCTGTTTCCCTCTCTCTCTACCCCCTCCCTCCCTCCCTCTCTGTTACTACCACTCTCCATTTCCCTCCTCATTCCTTCCCCTTTCCCTTACCCTCTTCCCTTCCCTCTCCTTCCCTCTCTTCCCCTCCCCTCCCTCCTTCCTTTCTCCCCCCCCCCGTTTCCTGTACACCATTCATCCCCACCACCATAATATTCTGCTTACATACATGGAGTCAAGCAACCATACTGAACGTTTTGCAATTGTTACTCAAAAAAATTTTACTATAAAGTATTTTCATTGTAATGATGCAAAGCTAATAAACTATTCTTGTTGAAGATCATTTGGCTGCGAGTCCATGAATAAATTTCAGAGCTCTCTATCCTGTTCCATTGATCTATGTATCTCTTTGTCTATCACCACCTTGTCTTGACTGTAGAAGTTTTGGAACAGATTTTGAAGTCAGGAGCTAGGATACCATCAGCTTTGTTCTGGTTCTGAGATTATTTGGCTATTTGGGATATGTACCATTATATTAAATTGAGCATATATTTTATCTCTGTTTAGATTCCTTGTAGAGAAAGGTACCATGAGAATTTTTTATTGGATATTTTACATATCTACATTTTCCAGTTTCCCTTCCGGAACCCCCTTCTCCTCTTCCCCCTCCCCTGTTTTTATGAGGTTACTCTCCCTCCCAACCATCCACTCCGACCTCACTGCCTTGGCATTCCCCTACACAGGATCAAGGGCTTCTCCTCCTATTAATGCCAGACAATATCATCTTCTGCTACATATGCGACTAGAGCCATTTGTACATCCATGTGTATTCTTTGGTTCGTGGTTTAGTCCCTGGGAACTCTGGGTGGTCTGGTTGGTCGATGGTGTTGTTCTTCCTCTGGGGTTGCAAACCCCTTCAGCTCCTTCAGTCCTTTCTCTAACTCCTCCATTGGGGACCTTGTGCTAAGTCCAATTGTTGGCTGCAAGCATGCACATCTGTATTGGTCAGGCTCTGGCAGAGCCTCTCAGGAGACAGCTATAACAGGCTGTCAGCAAGCACTTCTTGGCATCCTCAATAGTGTCTGGATTTGGTGTCTGTATATGGGATATGCCAGTGTGAGGCACTCTCTGGATGGCCTTTCCTTCAATCTCTGCTCCATACTTTGTTTCTGTATTTCCTTTAGACAGGATCCCTTCTGGGTTAAGAATTTGGAGATGAGTTGGTGTCTCCATCCCCCAACCGGGGGACTTGCCTAGCCTCTGGATATGGTTGCTACAGGTTCTCCCTCCCCTTTGTTGGGCATTTCAGCTAACCTCATCCCTGATATGTCCTGGGAGCTTCTTGCTTTCCTGTCATCTGGCACTTGCTAATGGCTATCCCCAGTTCCCCATCTCCCATTGCTACACACCTCTAATCAAATTTCTGACCCTCTGTATATCATCCCTGTCTCCTCTCACACCTGATCCTGCCCCCCTTTCCCCTTTCCCCCTCCTCTGTTCCCTCCAAGTCCCTTACACCCTCCACCTCCAGTGAGTATTCCCTCTTCTAATAGGGACTGAGGCATCCACATTTTCCTCTTCCTTCTTCTTGTGCTTCATATTATCTGTGAATTGTATCTTTGGTATTTCAAGCTTTTTGCTTAATACCTGCTTATCAGTGAGTGCACACCATGTGTATTCTTTGGTGACTGGGTTATCTCATTCAGGATATTTTCTAGCTCTATCCATTTGCTTAAGAATTTCATGAAGTCATTGTTTTTAATAGCTTAATGGTAAATTGTGTAAATGTGCCACGTTTCTGTATCCATTTCTCTGTTGAACGAAATCTGTTTTTTTTTTTTCTCCAGCTTCTGGTTATTTTATGAAATATTTGGATATTTTTCTCTTGCCACTTTAACATTTTTCTCTTTGCTTTCTGAAAAATATTGTAATATGTTTTGGTGAACTCCTTCCTAGGTTCATTTGTTTGGTGATTTCATACTGTAATGAGGTAAGATATTCATGTTCCTACTGAGACTTGTGAAGATTTGAGCTTTTTGAATAAGGTTTCAACCTGTTTCTGTGTCATGAATGTCCACCACAGTGTCTTTGTTGGTCTTCTTCTTGCTGATGCCTTTTCTGAATTCATCTTTATTTTTAAAAATGTAATGTTTTGAGAATTTGATACATTTCTTTCTCCTTTCCAACTCTTACAATATTCTTCCCACTACTCAAATAATTGAACGTGTGTGTATTTAGAGCTGACCACTTGGGATTGGGTAACCAAACTGACTTCTTATATAATTATTATCACACACACACACACACACACACACACACACACACACACACACACAGAGAGATATCTTGTTAAATCCATTAAATATTGACTGTATGTATATGTATTTAGAGCTGACCATTTGGGATTGGGTAACCAAACTGACTTCTTATATAATTATTATCACACACACACACACACACACACACACACACACACACACACACACACAGAGAGAGAGAGAGAGATATCTTGTTAAATCCATTAAATATTGACTGTATGTATATGTATTTAGAGCTGACCATTTGGGATTGGGTAACCAAACTGACTTCTTATATAATTATTATCACACACACACACACACACACACACAGAGAGAGAGAGAGAGAGAGAGAGATATCTTGTTAAATCCATTAAATATTGACTGTACGTATATGTATTTAGAGCTGACCATTTGGGATTGGGTAACCAAACTGACTTCTTATATAATTATTATCACACACACACACACACACACACACACACACACACAGAGAGAGAGAGAGAGAGAGAGAGAGATATCTTGTTAAATCCATTAAATATTGACTGTACGTATATGTATTTAGAGCTGACCATTTGGGACTGGTAACCTATTGGGTTCCCCAGGAAAAGACTGATTTTCCCAATCTTGGCAGCTTATAATTGTCTTTAGCTCTTCACCTAGGGGTAGAACCTTGTAAGCTTTCCCCCATTCAGATTGGCACGTCAGTTGGTGTTGTCATGCAGGTCTTCTTTAGGTGACCACATTGAGCTTGCTTGTGTATAGCTTCCTGTCACATGTAGATAACACTACCTCACAGAAGCTGATGTCCTGGTCCTCTGGCTCTTAACATTTTTCTATTCCCTCTGCTAAGATGTTCTCTGAGCCATGTATGTAGGGGTTGTACTGAAGAACTGTCAATTGGGGTTAAACATACCATATTCATTTGTTCTAAACATTTTGATCAGTTGTGGATTTCTGTAGTTATCTCTCCTACAAGATTTTTTTTTTTTTGATGACTGGAAAAAGCCAGTGGGTAAAGGGATAAATATTTAGAAAACAGAAATCATATTTGTTTAAAAGGGTCAAAAGAGCAGGTCTTCCACTAGGGTTCATGACCTCACCAGCTATGGGCAGTTGCCTAGATTTAGAGTATCAGGTATGAATTCTCTCTTTTTTAGTGGGCTTTAAATCCAATTAGATGGTCGTTGATTGCTTTAAGACATAAATATCATTATTGTACTCTTGGGAATATCTCACCATTTTGGTCATTTTTGTGGTTCACAGGCTCTATCTCTGAATAGGACTATTGATCGTTTTTCTCCCTTGGCAGCCAGCATAGCACCTTTAGGAACTATTAAATGTATTGCTCAGGTAAGAAGCTCCCTAGTCAGTTCCAACAGGATTTCCTCAAGTCTTCTTTCCCAAGTGTGCAGTGTCCTCAGCAGTAAAACCTTACTTTCAAGTTCCCAGAGGCAGCCAAGGGCAATGGCAATAAACAATATTAGTGTCCTAAACTCCCTGAGTAACGGGAAAGGAGGATTCCCAGGTCTGAAACCAGGGATTTTGCTAGCTAGTTCATGGCTTTTGTAGGCATATTGTCATACAAGCAGTACAGTATGTATGTATGTATGTATGTATGTATGTATGTATGTATGTATGTTTTTATGTATATTTTAGAAATATAAAATGGTGTTTTCCTATGACTGCCCCAAGATATCCTTTCTCCTTCCCTTTCTCTGCACCCTCCCAAGTTACACTCTTTTCCCTCCCTTCATTTTTCCCATTTCCCTCTTCATAGCACATGTGTTCTATAATTTCTTTTCTTCTCAGACTGAATAATTTTCCATGATCTGTCTTTGAGTTAACAAGCTTCTTTTCTTTCTGATGGACTCTTCCTTGGAGCTTGCTATTGCATATTGCACTTTCTTAATCATGTTTTCTCAGCTCCAGAACTTCCTGGTCGCCTCCAGTCCCCCATCCCACCCAAATACTTATTCATTTAGTCTTTTGGGACAAAGATTCAAATATCAAAGGCTGTCCTCGAATTTCCAGTCCTCTAAATTATGTTTTCTTTTCCTCTGCCTCCTGATTTTTGTCTGTTGAATGCTCTACTTTATCATGTAACATTTTTCTGTTATAATCTAGTTGGGTTTTTGTCGTAGTTTACTTCCTATAATTCGTTAAATTGTTTTAAAATATTCAGTAGATTGCTTCAGAAGAGACAGGCTTATGCAGCTAAGTCAGGATAAGTGTTCAGTCCATCCCTCAGTTTTTTTCGTTGGATGAACTCACTCTTCTTGTCTTATCCCTACTTTCGGAGGGATTGATGATTTAGATGATTAGAGATCTGAAAAAGGGAAGCAGTCAGTTTGAAGGTTTTTGTTTATTTTTCCTACAGGTGTTCCCTGGTGTGTTCCAGATAGGGTGCTTCTACACCTTCAGTAGAATTGAACATGATTCCTGTGTGAAGTCACACATGACCCAATAGGTGTGTGTGTGTGTGTGTGTGTGTGTGCTATTTGGACTTCTAGAAACATCTCTGGACAAGCTGGGATAGTACTGTGCTCTCAGAGATCATAGGTGGGTCTTCAAGAGTGGTCTGCTAAGTGACATTTTTCTTGTGTTCTGCATCATGGCTGTTGAAAGGACTCAACCCTTTTCCCAGTTCCTAGCTTTACACAGACCATTCAGCCATGCTGACACCCTTTTCTGGGCAGACTAGGGAGGAAATGCACTATCAGGGAGTGTGCATGCATATAACTAGAGAAGTGATTTTTACAGTCAAACAATTTCACTTTTCACATTAACTTTGTTGTGGTATACTTTATGTGCACTAACATGTGTGCATCTTAAGGATAATGGTTTGATGTGTTTTGACAACTGTCTATATTCTTGTACCCACCAGTCTAATTAAGATGCAGGCATTTTATCCCACTCCCAAATGTTCCTGGAGCTTCAGACAGTGCCCTTCATTTACTGTAGCAGATGATAACTGATTCTATTTCCACCCTGATTATCTCTGATTATTAATTTTGGTTCCTCTAGACTGCCCATACATGAGAGCTGCACAGGACATTATCTTTGTATCTAGATTGTTTTCATGTCACATGTATTTTTGAGATCTCTCCACATGGCTGCATTATAGTACACATGCAAATACACTGCTCAGATTTCTTGCCATTTCTGTAGGGACATTAATTGACCAAAGGTTCCAGTTTCTTTGCTCTGAATTCATTATTTTTGTGATTAATGTTTGAAAACTTTCACCTTCCTTCCAGTCATGTCCCATGTCTTGTGTCCTAACTACATATGGCAGACATGGTAGGTTGGTCCCATTTCTGTGACAAATAACTCTTTCTATCCAGAACTTTTGGCTCAAGGACTGCCTATTAGCCAAGAGATCATTTTAGCTGTGTATCTGAGATACTTATCCAAAAATCCACCCAACTATCTTTTCTTCTTCCCTGTATGAAGGCTTCACCATCAGTGCCATATGCTGGCTTCAGGCACTTCCTTTCAAACCCTTCCCAGCTTTAGGAAATTTTCTTCAGTAAATCTTTCAAAATGTTTAATTCTATCTTGTTTTCTCCTTGGAGAGATGAATTAATTCATTAATTGTTTGATAGTTTTGCCAATGATTATTAATCCATTATGAACCCATTTAACTACTTGCTAATCTTTTCTTTATTATATTTAAGCAGTCAGTGGAGACTGTCATATAACCCCAACTGTGTCCTTATCCTACACGCTCCTTGAAAGGAGTAGGCATACATTTAAAAAATATAAATAGGACTTTACTTTTATTTTGGGATTAACAGTCTTAAAGGGGATAAAACAATTTAAATTAGCTAAAACAGTTTAAAACAGATGGTCACAAGGAACTTAAATGAAAGAGGTTCAAACTCTCATGAGCACCTGGATGCTAGCTGAGGGTCAATACAACTCTGAGATGTAGTACCACTTAGACTTCCTGAATGGCTGACTGGGGATGCTAACCCTCTGAGACACTGATACAGTTCTCCTAGACTCCAGAGAAGTTGGCCTCTGATGTGGTGGATGGTCTTAGTGTCTGGAAGCTGGAAACAGTCTAGGAAACAAATTTCTATCTGTGTTGAAGTGTGGAGTCTTGGTGGCTGAGGTGACATCCATTGAATCCTGGAGTCTAGCTCAAGGGAACTTCCTGTCTCAGAAGAAGTCTCAAGTGCCAGGTGCCTATGTGTCTTAGAAGATTGCCTACAGTGAGTCTTGAAGGCAGCCATCTCTTCCTCTTCCTGAATTTTAATGTGGCTTAAGCTCTGAAACTAACATTAAGAAGGCACAAGCTGGTGCTAGCTGGGATAAATTGGGTACTGAATAACTGAACGTGGCTGTGCCAATAGCGTGAAGAATAAGAATAGGGCCGTCCAGGGGAGAGTGGTCAAACTTGGTCTAGGAAGGCGGGAACCCTGAGTACACAGAAACTGCTAAATGGCTGGAGTTCTGTCTCTCCCCAGATACTAGCTACAATGCTCCTCCTGGTTCCAGAGGTTCCAAAGGCTCCTGCTCTTCCACTTTTCCTACTGCAGGAGGAAGAGGAAGAGGAGGAAAATTGGGTCCTTTTCTTCTGCAGCAATTGGTACTGTACTAACTGTTACCAGCAAGCAGTCAACTGTCTGGGCTTGAGCACTCCAGCCATCAGAAGGCTTATATTAAGACTAGCCCCACCCCTAGTAAAAAATTTCAACTGTTATAAATAAAATTTCTCTGCTTATTTGTCACCGAGTATGTATGTAGACATTTCTTTAATTTATCTTGGCTAAATCATAGGGGTTTATCTGTTGGATAATATGATGTGCAAAAGGTTGTCTTTGACTAAGAAGGCAAGAATGATTTTTTTAAAGCATTTGCCATTCCACTCTTGTGTAAGAACTCATTGCTCCATTTCCTCACCAATACCTGGTGCTGTTCTCTTTCCAGGACTTCATTTATTTTTAGTAGGTCCATTTTCAAATTTTGTTACTATTTTAATCTTAAGATGCTCAGCATCCTTTCAGGAGCCTTTGGTCATTCGCGTAGAAAGAGGGATAGAGAGTAGACAGACTTATTCAGGTGCTCTATGGTTTTACAGGGACATATGTTTAATTCAGAATTGTAAGGCTTTCTGCCTTTTGAGTACAAGTTGATGCCACTGCAAGTCTACCTATTGCAAAGCTGTTACAAAGATTCTCCTGCGTTCTTAACTTTTCTCACTAAAGTCTTTGGAAAAGCAACTTATTTCATTTTGATAAGCTGTGCTTTATTGGCAGCTTCTCTTATGTTTAGTGCTTTTAAACACACTTCTCTGAGAAATCCTTTCCCACCTTATGTGATTAAAAAATGTCTCACATATCCTCTGTTAGAAAAATATGAATACATATATATATATTCAAATATATATGTAAATATACATTTTACATATCTGGCTTTTATATTCTTAAATATCCTTGATGGTGCATGGTAGGAGATCAAAGCTAATATTTTTCTTATACAGATAAACAATTGTTCTATCATCACTTGTTAAATACAGCATGATTTCGCTATTGACTCATCTTGATATAATCTGTGGAGAATCTGTTAATGCTATATATACAAATATATTTAAGAGATCCCCATTCTGTTTTGCTGATCTATGCACCCTCCCACACTTCAATGGCACATTGCTTTATTACTATAAAATATAAAGTCGAGAGCCCATAAAATATAAAACTAGCTTTATAGGCTTATTTTTACTATTTATTATTTATTTATTTATTCATTCATTCATTCATTCATTCATTCATTTTACATCCCCAAAACAGCTCACTTCCTCTTCTCCCATTCCCCCCATTATATGGTCCCTTGTTCTTATCACCCTTTCATCCCTGAGAAGGGGGAGGTGTCCCCTGGTACCATCCCATTCTGGCAACTCAAACCACTGCACGACTAGGTACATCCTCTCCCACTGAGGCTAGTCACGACAGCCTAGTTAGAGGAACAAGATCCACAGCCAGGCAACAGAGCCATAATATGCCCCTGCTCCATTTCTTGGGGGAACCTGCATAAAGACCTAGCTGAATATCTGCTACATATCTACAGGGGGCTTAGTCCCAGCCATTGTATGCTCTTTGGTTGGTGGTTCTGTCTCTGGAAACTCCCAATGGCTCAGTTTAGTTGATTTTGTTGGTCTTCTTGTAGAGTCCCTAGCCCCTCTGGCTTCCTCAATCTTTCCCCAAACTCTTCCACAATTCTTCCTGAACTCTGTCTAATGTTTGGCTGTGGGTCTCTGTGTCTGTTTGAATCAGTTGGTGGGTGGAACCTTTCAGAGAACAGTTATGCTCCTGTCTTCAAACATAGAGTATTACTAATAGTATCAGAGATTGGTTCTTTCCAATGGGATGGATCTCAAGTTGGACCAGTCATTGGTTGGCCATTCCCTCAGTCTCTGCTTTTTGTCCCTGAACTTCTTGTAGACAGGACAAATTTTGCTTCAAAGTTTGTCTGGGTGGTGAGTGTCCTTATTACTCCATTGGAAATCCTGCTTGGCTATAGGAGGTAGCAACTTCAGGTTCCATATCCCCAACTGCAAAGAGTTTCAGCTAGAGCCACCCTCAAAAACTTCCTGGAGCCTCCCCATTCCAGGTCTCTTACACATCCTAGAGATGCAACCCTCATCCACCAAGTTTTGTTCACTCTTCTGGCCATCTCTTCCTGGTTCTTCCTACACATGACACCCCCACACTCCCACATACACACACTCCCCCCATCTCTTCTCCTGTTAGTTCCCTCACTCCATCCACATCCCCTTCGGAATGAGATTCAAGCATCCTCTCTTGGACCCTCCTTGTCATTTAGCTCCGATTCAAGCATCCTCTCTTGGACCCTCCTTGTCACTTAGCTCCGTTGGGTCTGTGGATTGTAGCATGATAATCCTGTACTTTATAGTTAATATCCACTTACAGGTGAATATATGCCATGCATATCATTTTGGATCTGGATTACGTCACTCAGGATATTGTTTCATTCCATCCATTTACCTATAAATTACATGGTGTCCTTGTTTTTAATAGCTGAGTAGTATTTCATTGTGTAAATGAACCATATTTCCTTTATCTATTATTTGGTTGAAGGGTCTATGGGTTTTTTCTAGTTTTTGGCTACTATGAATAAAGCTGCTGTAAACATAGTTGAGCAAGTGTTTTTGCAGTATGGTGGAACATTTTTCAGATATATGCCCAAGAGTGATATAGCTGGGACTTGAGGTAGATATATCCCCAATTTTCTGGGAAGTCACCAAACTGCTTTCCAGAGTGGTTGTACAAATTTGCACTTCCATCAGCAATGGAGAAGTGTTTCTGTTTTTGAATAAGACAGTACAGCTGTTGTTCACTACACTGTTATTCACCTTTTGGTTCAAAATTACCCTGGGAATTCTAGTCATTTGTAGTTCTCATGAATTCTAGTATCATCTTATCTTTTTATACAGACAGACCAGGAGACATGTTTATTGCTACTACGTTAATCATTTGAAGAGAGTATTGGCATCTTAATAACACAAGTCTACAAAAACATATGCAGACTGTCGTCTAACATCAGCAAACACATGCTGCAGCATCTGAGGAGGTGAATATGGCATCATTTATTCTGTCACAGCCAAAGAGGAAGACTGACAGTTCTAATAGTGAAGAGAACACTATGCAGACCATTACAAGTGAGATCTGTCTATGCACAAATCAGACTTTCAGTTGTTGCTTCAATTCCCATCCCACTTTTTCTTTGACTTAAAAATGTAGGGGATGGAGCATCAAATATCTTCTATCTATCTATCTATCTATCTATCTATCTATCTATCTATCTATCTATCTAATCTATCTAATTAAATTTCATCACTCAGACAGAGGCAGGCCATGTAAATTAGAGAGAATAAGAATCATAAGACCTGCACACAGTGCTCAAGTGTTGGTTTCACAGCAAACTGTTTAATTCCTTCTGGCTTATATATTCTTATTGAAAAATGTGTATAATCCTACATTTTTTCATAGAAATATTTCAACACCATTGAATAATAGAATTATACATAAATGTGACTTGCTGTAATTTCAAAGGCTCAAGCACAGCAAAGAGGAGTTCTTCAGTAAAACACAACCCCATCCTCTAAGTTGTCTTTTGTTTGCTCTCCACCTCTTCACCTATTTGGCTATGTATCTCTGGAATTTTCCATGCCACTTTTTTTTTGTTATTTTGTAGTTTTCAGTGAGAAAAGGAGGCTTCCCAAGCACTCAGTTGGAAAGAAACACTCTCTACAGCACTGACTCTTTTGGGAAAATATCCTTTCTATCTTTGGCATTATGCCCAACAAGTAATATATACTGGATTTTCAACCTGCAGTCTGTATACTATACTGTCTTATTCTACTAGCCAGAGAAAGGTATTTTTGATTTTTATGAGATTTCTTTATTGACATTTTCTTATATGTGTATATTTTTTTCTGACGTTTAAATTACAATTCTAAAAGATTATTATTTTTAGGAATGAGTCCTGGCTAAATGTGTTGGTGTCAGCTGCTAACCTGTCTTGTGTAGCATAATTTTCAGATATACTGTTTTGTTGTTGTTGTTGTTATTGTTGACTTTTAACTGGAAGTAAACTGGACTCACATGGGAAGAGAGACTCAAATGAGGATTTGCCTCTATACAATTGGCCTATGGGCATGTCTTTTATGAATTGCTGATTGATATGAGAAAAACCAGCCCTGTATCACTCCTGAACAGGTATACTAGGCCATCGACAAAAGCAAACAGAGCAAGGACATGGGCCAAGCCAGTAATCAGTAGTCTTCCAGGGCTTCTTGCTTCACTTCCTGCAATGATTTCCCTGAGTGGTGCTGTGTTACCTTGAAGCATAAGAAGAAATAACTCCTTTCTTTTCCAAGTTCACTTTTAGTCATGGTTTTATCATGGCATCAGAATGTCAACTAGGACAAGAACACATGAACGTTGGGCCTTTTCAGAAATACTTCCTCCTGATTTAAACAGCGTGTCTTGATGTGTTAAAGAAAATGGAATCACAAAGAGCCCTCTGTTTTCTTAGTCTTGTGTATTCTAAAATAGCTAGTGTCTTCTGATATAGCTTCTGCTTTTATTAGTAACCTTACCCCAGGATATTCTTCATCTTTCAGTTTACATTCCTTTATGGGTAGGTTAATATGACTATGAACATACTAAGTTCATTTAAGATCAAATGAACTAATAATATAAAGCATTCATTGTCCCCTGTCTACCGAATTCACCACACATAGTAGGTTTAGAGAAGGCACTTCATAATCATTATTAAAAATGTATTCAATTTGTCTTTCTCATGCTGTTCTTTTAAGTATAATAGCCCCAAATTGATTACTAATACAGAGTTACCTTAACATTTGAGGATCTGAGATGAGTAGTCAGGAGAAGTGAATTTTATTCCAGACCAAGAAACTCCTCAAACTCACCATGAACAAATGTGAAAGGCAGCTGTTTGAGAAGGGGATATGAACACTTATGTAATTTGTGGCTTAGTGCTTGCATCCTACAGTGAGAAAAAAATCTTATGGTTTCAAGCATATCAGTAGCTTTGGGGCACATCTTTTACATTCTAGCACTGGCTGGGAGTTAGTAAAAGGAGGAGAATAGAAATTTGTTTTCCAAACAGTAACACCAACACTCTACAGATGAATGCCTGCCACCTTATATTTATCTCCAGTGGCTGTGGCTCAGTTGTCCCTGGTTGCTTTGTGATGTCTGACTCCCTTCTTAATGTGAATTCACTGTTGAGTAGTTTTTAAGTACTTAGCACATACCGAAATACCAGACAGTTAATACATAATTGCATGTTAAATTAATGCTAAGTCAAATGTTGTCTTTTAATTAAGGTTTTATTCTTATGTCCCTTTTGGGCTAGCTGGCCATTTCAATTAGTACTAAATAAGAAAAATAGAGTGAAAAAAATTAGTGGTAAATCCCACTATCCGTTGGAAACAGAAGTCCTTCAATGCCCTGCATGTGTTCTGTGAGAGTTGAAGTCCCACACAGACATAGGGAGGAGAAACCTTCATCAGTCTCAGCTAGCACCTTTAGCACCCTTTAAATAAGAGCAAACTGCTGAAAGATGCAAGTCTAAATAACCACACATTTTCCCAGCTTAAAATCTTAAAGCTTTCCTATAAGGCTTGAAGTCTGTCCATATCACCATGGCCCTCCCTCCTGACTGCCACTTGTATTTGAAGCCAGCTTTCTCCTCTCTTCTGCTCTTTTGCCACTCTGAGCTCTCTGTCAGATACCACTGCCATTTCCAGCTTAGAAGACTCTGAGCATTCTTTTAGCCCTGCTGCTACTAATTTCCCCACTGGTTTTGCATGATACACTTTCTTCTTTTCAAACCTTCCCTGAAAACCACTTTAAAGTAGAACCACTCCTTTACTGGGTATATCAGTATCTTGTTTACATGGCTCTTGGTACATACCAGTATTTTTAAATTATGTGTTTATTCATTAGTTTATTTTCTTTATAGTATCATGTAAGTTTAAGGAGATTAAGATTATATTTATGTCTCTATTGTATTCCCTGTTTCCACCCCAGTGTTGGTTACCAGAGAGTGTCCGATGGGATCATTTTAATTTTTAAATTTTATTTTATTTTTGTTTTCAATACATCCCAAGTGTAGTTTCCCCTCTCCGTGCTCCTCCACGTTCTCCTTCCCCTCCCCCCACTTTCCTAGCTCTACTCCTCTTCCATTGCCCTTCAGGAAAGAGCAGGCCTTCCAGGAATATCTACCACACATGGCATAACAAGATATAATAAGACTAGGCACAAAGCAAGGCATAGTCAGGCAATCCAGCAGGAGGAAAAGGGTTCTGTTTATGTTTGAAGTCTCCACTGGCAGGGGAATCCACATTTGGAGATGACATACACTGTGTATGAAGTATAGGAATTGCACGTTCAGGATATGAGCTGAGTATACTGAGGAGACTCTTGGTTGTGGATTGGCTTCCAAGAACATTTTGTATTACTGAGAGGAAATCATCTGCTAGAAGTAAAATTATAAAGAGACAAATCAATCAGATTTTCAGTGTGCAAAATTGGGGTTATTCCACTCATTCTTGTTCTATCAGGTTCTCATACCAGGGAAAGAACATCCAGGTACAATGGTCTTTGAGGGCTGTTTGGTATCATAAAATGCAAGTCAGGATGAGAGTTTTAAAGGCTGCAAAGGGGTCAGAAGGGTTGAGTTGGGAAGATAGCTCCAGAGGTGAAGTGTCTGTGCTGCAATCATGAATATATGAGTTGGATCCCAGCACTCACATACAAAGCCAGATGGAGCAGGGACTTGCATATCCAATGTTGCAGATGGGGGTGGGGTAAGGAAGATTGATGCAGCTTGCTGGAGAGCTAGCCATGCTTAATTAGTGAGCTTCTGGTCAAGGTCAGACATGGTCTGATCAGGAGATTGATGGCTTTTCATCAGAATTCTTTTTTTTTTTCAGTATTACTTAAGGGTTTATTATAGAGACAATATGATTGAGGACAGTTAAGCACTGACAATATACAGCCAGAATTATTTCAGCCTCTCTGACTTTGCTGCAAATGACACACAGGAATATGACTGTCCATATTTAGTGCAAACACACTTACTGTACTTAGTGTCTTAGTCCACTGTGCACCTCTATTGCATTATACTGTGTTGCATGGTTCAGTGTGCTTGTCTTAAAACCACTTGATTATAGGAATTATATTTTCTATGCCTCCACCTTAGATCTACTGTTATAGCTGGCTTACATACATCATTTAATTTCAATAAATAAGTGGACACATGTCAAGCACATATCAACAGGGAATTTAATCAACCATCATTAATGTTTTACGTGCAGGTCATTTTCATCAGAATTTTTGAGGTTATCTTTTGGCCTCTATCCTTATACACATAGGTGTATGTGTGCCCACACACATGTGCACCAGCATTCATACATGCATGCATATATAATAAGAGAAGAATAAGAAAATGTATTAATGTTGATATTATTTTATTGTAATACTTTTAACCTATAGGCATTTGTTGACCAATTTTGAACAATTTCATCACTTCCCAAAAATATGCTCATGACTATTAATAATTACTCAGAGTAAAAAATCATATGCAAAGAGACTAGAATAAGTAACTCTATTCACCAGACTTCAGAATAGACAATGCTCACAAACAAAAGCCAATCAAAATGAATCTCTGACTCAGTGTATGAGCAGGTCCCATGGAGGGGAGGACGATGGAGAGCAGCATGCAGTTTTGCACTCTCCCCCATGGGACTATGAGTATGTTATGCCTTCATTACACAGGACATGGTCTCCTAGATTACATTTCAGTATTTTAATTTATTTGCACAAGAAAGGAGCACAGCCCATATCATCTCCCACCATGGAGAGCATTTCTCATAACAGAGATAGTTTTGTATTTCTCCCTTCAGACAAAAACTTGGCAAATGATAGCGCTGAAAAGCTGAGCTTTACCAAGGGGACAACTACTTTGGCTTGATGAGCTTAAATCAATATCTAAACCTCAGTGCTTTTCCTACCCTCTGATGTCCAATACAACAGAATAGGGTCCTTGGGGCTACCCAAGGAAGAAACCAAAACATTCAGAAGGAATTTTGCTACTGGCTTACCTCACTCAGGATGATATTTTCTGGATCAGTTTTTCTAGTGGAGTGGCAAATGCTTTGTGCTTTCACCCACTTTCAGTGAAGGGAGAAAAATATACCTGGATCCAATATTTACATAATATATACTGTTCACTAAAATTTATTGGAACATGTGTCTAGAAAGCATGAAAGAGGCATCTTTATTTGGTTTGAGCAGGATCAACTATCCAGCATGAATCTTCAAGGTGGAGGTTGGGGGCCAAGAACTAAATTAGCTTCTCTGAAAATGTAATTCATCCAGAATACTGTGTCTTCAATCATATCTCACCTTTTTCTCCCTCTTTAACTGAAAATAAGACACATAGGCAAGTGAGTTTTGTTTTATTTCTTAAACTTTACAGTCACTAGTAGATCTATTTCTAGTGAACCATCAGTTAATAAGACAGTTGTTATACTGTATTGACACATTAATAGGGAATGATTATGGTATAAAACCTGGGGCTTGGAAACACAGAGGCTCCCTTTTTTTGCTCTTGTTTTTAAAGCAGTAAGGCCTAGGTGAATTTATTTAATGTTCTCAAGCCTCACTTTTTATACCTTGAAAGCAGTACTTAAAATTCTTGCTTAGAAAGTGAGATGAGAATTAACTGAGATAGAACCTAACTGTGGTCAACTGTGGTAGACACATGGTAGTTGCTCAACAAATGTATTTATTAATTTAAGCAACTATGAGCCAGCTACTTTTATTGAACTAACCTTTGAATCAAGTTGAAATGTGTGATTGAATTATACATAGCCATACGAGACTACCTTTACCAGTAGATGTGAAACAACAACAATATATAGCAAATCTAAAACCACCTGCAATCTTACTGTTTTGTGGTATAGCTATTCTAGACTATGCTATTTCTTTGTTTCTTATGAACAACAATGGAAGAAAAGGAGAGGAACATTTACCCAGCATCGTTCCTGTTCCTTTAATGTTAATTCCAGGAATTTAAGAAAGTGGAGAGTGCCGCTGTGATGAGACATGCATCTTCTTCACTGGCTGTCCTTACTCCTAAGTCATAATTTAGCATCATGGTTCAGTGTTCTGTGGAGACAAAGCTCTGTAAAAACTATAGGGTTTTGCTGTATAACCACCATAGGCAGGAGGTAGCAAGCTCAGATAACTTAAGAAGCATTCAGGAAAACCACTTCCTGACTAAAATTACAATGAGATATTGCACCTTATATCTAATCTGGTGTGTAACCAAAGTAAATGGAATGGAAGAATAAAATGTATTCCGCTCATAATGAACCGACAGTACACATAAAGGAATCTTTAAAATATCCAAATGGCTAAGGATGGATTATATTTCCCTTTGGGAAAGGAAGTGGTGGAATGGCCAAAGCTGATGAACTGAGCTTATTAAACTGGCTTTTGGCAGTGACGAAAGTGGTATTGACAAAACAGTAGTGGTGCATAATTCACACACATTTGCAGCGCAATAAACATAAAACATTGCTCAGGGAGAATGCTGAGACACTTTGTCTTCTGACACCTGCAGTCTGGTGGCATGCTTAGCACCCAGAGTCACGCTCTGCTTTAGACACCAAAATGATATTAGGGACAAACACTTTAAATCACTGGTGGGATTGGTTTCCAAACTGACAACTCTGCACTCCTTCAGACAAAATCCGGAAGTAGGAGGCAAATGCTCTGGGTGACACCATTCAAGAAATTCTAGTCATCTGGTTTGGTGACAAACATTGTCACCCACCAAGCCACCTCATTGCGGTCATCTCTCATTCTTTATGCAGCCTAATGAACTTCTTTGCTGTGTGATATCAGATGCTCCATGTTTTAGTAAAGGAAGGCAGTTCTGCAATGTGGGGAGAATTGGCTAGTTCATAGATTTTTGCTTTTATCTCAGAAGCTGGCACTCCCTAGCATTTTCATTCCACTAATATCAATAGAATCACCTTGTTGGCCTTTTGGAAACATAGGTACTACTGAAATTCTTTGTCTAAGCTTTGAAAAAGAATTCTTACCTTGCTTTTTAGTAGCTTAGCCAAGACATGGCTGGAACTTTAAATAAGAATTCTTAAAAATTTGGTGAAAATATATGATGTTTGAACACTGGTTCAGTTTCTTCTTTGCAGGCAGAATTATCAAATCACCCCACAGGGATGGCAAAAGGCAGTAATCTTTATCTTTAAACACTGCCAAACACTAATGAGTTTTGAACTGTCAGCTATTATTATTCATTATATGGTTCCTCTTCATAGTATAGTGAGGTATGTGGTTGGAGAATACTGATGATTTGGGTATTATGATCTAAGAGGAGGTACATATAGGAATTAAGATATTTACAGAAAATGAAGTTTACACTGGCAGAAGATATGCAAGTGAGAGATTTTCTGAGGACCCAGTAGCTCATGAAGCAGGGACCTACAGGAGATCACCAGCTGGGTGCCCACACTACATTCCTAGGCCAGAAATACAAGTACCAGAGCTGATACTAGAGACAGAGATGAAATAACCAGATAAGAATGCAGTTTAAGACACACTTTTTGGGTTGAACTGAAGTCATAGAAGAGAGTCAGCCATACTAGGGAAGCTATCCAAGAGGAAGGAGAGTTCAGAGACCCTCATGGTGTCCTTTTCTCCATGCTCCAATCTCTCACCATTTTGTGAGTGAATAGTGTGGAAAAAAAGACATAAAGAGGGTTCTTGAAAGCAAGGGAAGAAAGAAGGAAGAAGGGAGGGAGGAAGGAAGGAAGGAAGGAAGGAAGGAAGGAAGGAAGGAAGGAAGGAAGGAAGGGAGGGAGGAAGGGAGGAAGGAAGGAAGGAAGGAAGGAAGGAAGGAAGGAAGGAAGGAAGGAAGGAAGGAAATAAGGAAGAAAAGCAGACATAAAGAAAGAGAAAGGTGCCATAGAATGCTATGTACTGGTCCCCGCCAGGTGAGAGCTGTTCTCCCAGGAGAGCTTATACTCCAGGGGCCAAGAGGTTCGATCTCTACTTTCTCTCCAATAACTGTCTGGAGCTGGGCCGGCCAGGAACTCTTGGAACACAGAAAGCAGCTGGGACAGGATCCTTCTGCTCCACCATCTGCATCAGGGAGCTGAGCTTAGGCTGTTCCAGAGCCCTCTGCACACAAGTTATGCCAGGAGAGAGCTGGTCTCTCAGGATTGCTGACACAGGCTAACAGACCCACAGGAGGGACAAGCTCCAGCCAGAAACAGGCAAGACCATCTAACACCAGGGATCACCAGAGGTCAAAAGGCAAATGCAAGAATCTGACCAACAGAAACCAAAACTACTTGGCATCATCAGAACCCAGTTCTCCCACCACAGCAACTCCTTGATACCCCAACACACTGGAAAAGCAAGATCTGGATTTGAAATCATCTCATTATGATGATAGAGGATTTTAAGAAGGATATAAATAACTCCCTTAAAGAAATACAGGAGAACACTGGTAAACAGGTAGGAACCCTTAAAAAGGAAACACAAAAATCCCTTAAAGAATTACAGAAAAACACCATTGAACAGATGAAGGAATTGAACAAAACTCTCCAGGATCTAAAAATGTAAGTAGAAACAATAAAGAAATCACAAAGGGAGACAACTCTGAAGATAGAAAACCTAGGAAAGAGATCAGGAGCCATAGATGCAAGCATCAACAACAGAATACAAGAAATAGAAGAGAGACTCTCAGGCACAAAAGATACCATAGAAAACATTTACAAAACAATCAAAGAAAATGCAAAATGCAAAAAGATTCTAACCCAAAACATCCATGAAATTCAGGACACAATGAGAAGACCAAACCTACGGATAACGGTTATAGAAGAGAGCAAAGATTCCCAATTTAAAGGGCCAGTAAATAGCTTCAACAAAATTATAGTAGAAAACTTCCCTAACCTAGAGAAAGATGCCCATGAACATAAAAGAAGCCTACAGAACACTAAATAGATTGGACCAGAAAAGAAATTCCTCTTGTGTCATAATAATCAAAACACTAAATGCACAAAGAAAAGAAAAATATTAAAAGCAGTAAGGGAAAAGGGGAAAGTAACATATAAAGGCAGACCTTTCAGAATTACACCAGAATTCTTTTTTTTTAATTTTTAATTTTTTTATTACATATTTTTCTCAATTACATTTCCAATGCTATCCCAAAAGTCCCCCATACCCTCCCCCACTTCCCTACCCACCCATCCCCATTCTTTTGGCCCTGGCATTCCCCTGTATTGGGGCATATAAAGTTTGCAAGTCCAATGGGCCTCTCTTTACAGTGATGGCCGATTAGGTCATCTTTTGATACATATGCAGCTAGAGACAAGAGCTCCAGGGTACTGGTTAGTTCATATTGTTGTTCTGCCTATAGGGTTGCAGTTCCCTTTAGCTCCTTGGGTACTTTCTCTAGCTTCTCCATTGGGAGCCCTGTGATCCATCCAATAGCTGACTGTGAGCATCCACTTCTGTTTTTGCTAGGCAGAATTCTTACAGAGTATGAAAGCCAGAAAATTCTGGGCAGATGTCATACAGACCCTAAGAGAACACAAATGCCAGCCCAGGCTACTATACCCAGCGAAACTCTCAATTACCATTGGTGGAGAAACCAAGATATTCCATGACAAAAACAAATTTACCCAATATCTTTCCACAAATCCATCCCTTCAAAGATAATAAATGGACAACTCCAACACAAGGAGAAAAACTACACCCTAGAAAGAGCAAGAAAATAATCTTATTTTAACAAACAGAAAATAAGATAGCCACAAAAACATAATTCCACATCTAACAACAAAGATAACAGGAAGCAACAATCATATTTCCTTAATATCTCTTAATATCAATGGATTCAATTCCCCAATATACCAATATAGACTAACAGACTGGATACATAAACAGAACACAACATTTTGCTGCATACAGGAAAGGTACCTCAGTGACAAACACAGACACTCAGAGTAAAAGACTGGAAAACAATTCTCCAAGCAAATGGTCCCAAGAAACAAGCTGGAGTAGCCATTCTAATATCTAATAAAATTGACTTTCAACCAAAAGTTATCAAAAAAGGTAAGGAAGGACACTTCATACTTATCAAAGGAAAAAATCTATCAAAAAGAACTCTCAAATCTGAACATTTATGCTCCTAAAGCAAGGGCAACAACATTTAAAAAAGAAATTTAACTAAAGCTCAAAGCACACATTGCACCTCGCACAGTAATAGTAGGAGACTTCAACACCCCATTCTCATCAATGGACAGATAATGGAAACAGAAACTAAATAGAGACACAGTAAAACTTGTAGAAGTTATGAGTCATATATATATATATATATATATATATATATATATATAATTTCATCTTAAATCAAAAGATAATCTTTTCAGAACCTACTGGTACCTTCTCCAAAATTGACCATCTAATTGGTGATAAAACAGGGCTCAACAGATACAAGAATATTGAAATAATCCCATGCCCCCTATCAGATGACCACAGATTATGGCTGATCTTCAATAACAACATAAACAATAGAAAACCCACATACATGTGGAAGATGAACAACACTCTAGTCAATGATAACTTGGTGAAGGAAGAAATAAAGAAAGAAGTTAAAGACTTTTTAGAGTTTAATGAAAATGAAGCCACAACATACCCAAACTTATGGGACACAATGAAAGCAGTCATAAGAGGAAAACGTGTAGATCTGAGGACATCCAAAAAGAAACTGGAGAGCCAAACCAGGAGCTGGTTCTTTGAGAAAATCTACAAGGTAGATAAACCAGAGGAAACAGAGACAGTATCCTAATAAACAAAATCAGAAATGAAAACAGAGACATAACAACAGAAACCGAAGAAATCCAGAAAATCATCAGATCCTACTACAGAAGCCTATACTCAACAAAATTGGAAAACCTGGATAAAATGGAGAATTTTCTAGATAGATAACAGGTACCAAAGATAAATCAGGATCAGATAAATGATCTAAACAGTCCCATATCCCCTAAAGAAATAGAAGCAGTCATTAATAGTCTCCCAACCAAAAAAAGCCCAGGACCAGATGGGTTTAGTGCAGCGTTCTATCAGACCTTCAAAGGAGACCTAATTCTAATACTCCTCAAACTATTCCACAAAGTAAAAACAGAAGGTACTCTACCCAATTTGTTCTATGAAGCCACAATTACTCTGATACCTAAACTACACAAAGACCCAACAAAGAAAGAAAACTTCAGACCATTTCCCTTATGGATATCGCCACAAAAAAAAAAAACTCAATAAAATTCTCACAAACCAAATCCAAGATCACATCAAAATGATTATCCATCATAATCAAGATGGCTTCATCCCAAGGATGCAAGTGTGGTTCAATATATGGAAATCCATCAAAATAATCCAGTATATAAATGCAAAGAAAAAAACATATGATCATTCCATTAGATGCTGAGTAAGCCTTTGACAGAATCCAACACCCATTCATGATAAAAGTCTTGGGAAGATCAGAAATTCAAGATCCATACCTAAACACAGTAAAAGCAATATACAGCAAACCAGTAGACAACATCAAACTAAATGGAGAGAAACTTGAAGCAATCCCACTAAAATACAGAGGCAGATGCTCACAGACAACCATTAGACTGAGCTCTGGGGTGGGGGTCCCCGATGGAGGAGTTTGAGAAAGGGCTGAAGGAGCTGAGGGGATTTGCAGCCCCATGGAGGGAGCAAAAGTGTTAATGGGCCAGACCCCTCCAGAATTCCTGGGGAATGGACCACCAATCAAAGAGTGCACATGGATGGACCCATGGCTCTGGCCGCATATGTGGCAGAGGATGGCCTTGTTGGACATCAGTGAGAGGAGAGTCCCTTTGGCCTGAGGATGTTTGATGCCCCAGTGTAGCTGAATGCCAATGCAGGAAGATTGGATTGGGTGAGAGGGCAGCACCCTCATAGAGCCAGTGGGTGGACAGATGGGTTGGACCTTACTGTATCAATTAGCAAATAAGAAAATGCTTCACCCAGATATTAATAGGCCAATCTGCTAGAGGCCATTTTTTCTATTGAAGTTCTCTCTTACTAGAAGACTCTAGTTTCTGCCAAGTTAACACTTGAAGCTTACTGTGGCAGAAGGAAAAGAAAGAAGAAAAAAGAATAATCAGGCAGGATATTCAAGTACTTTAATTATGGGTGGGAAAAATCTATAGACAATAAAGCCAGAATGGTCCCAATCCTCTATCTTTTTAGAGGTGGAACTAAAACGTATTGTTTTCTGAACAACTATCCCTAAGTGAATAAATACAGATTTAAAAATTATTGTAAAGTATATTAATCAATCAACAGGGTGTAATATTCAGTTGTAACCCTTTGGATTTATTTTTCCAGACAAAAGAAAATATCCAAGCTGGGCGTGGTGGCACACATCTTTAATCCCATCAGAGGCAGGCAGATTTATTTTACTTCAAGGCAAGCCTGGTCTACAAAGTGAGTTGCAGTACAGCCAGGGCTATACAGAGAAACCCTGCCTTGAAAAACAAAACAAAACAAAACAAAACAAAACAAAACAAAACAAAACAAAACAAAACAAAACAAAACAAAACAAAAACAAAACTAACCATAAGCACACAATAACAGTTATAATTACAAAAATAATAATGAAAAGTAAAATTCAGACCCAAATAAAGAGGCAAAAGGTCAACAGCTTAAAAACAATATGAATAAATTATAAAACATACATTTTTCTTATTAGAGTTAAAGTAGGTAGGTGATCATTTCTTAGGTGATATATAATATGATGTAAGAAATGTGTCCTTATTTTTTAGCATATTGGGAAGAGTGAGAATTTATATCAAAATGATACCAAGAGATGATAAAATATGATAGAATATTTACTAATTGTTGAGTCAACCTAGCAGATATAAAGATATTTGAAATATTATTCTTTATATAATTATAGTTTTTGAAAATTTTAATAATGAAATTTGAAAAAACAAAAACTCAATGCCAAAAAAGTTCCTTCAGAACCTCATTAAAATACTAAGAGTTACTGCTTCGAAAGGTTGTCCTGCTATTATTCAATTTGTGGATCACGATATAGTCTTGATGTTGGTTTGGCTCTGATGTTTCTAACACATAGAAGCAGCTTGCTCTTCTTTACTTTCTTCTCTTGGACAAGATAAACAAAACAGAAAACATTGGCTTACTAAGATGTTTAAACTACTCAATGAAACAGATGTAGCAGTACCATTTACACAAAGCATTGGAGAATGAAAGACAGAATGAAAATAAAAGAAATGAAAATCTCGTCAGAAACAAGTGGCATGTGGTCCAATCTCACAGAAAACATTGGGATTAGGGATTAGAGCTGGCAGAGGGCTCGCTCTGCTGCTCACAGAGCATGTCCCTGGCTGAGTCTTCTGCTGTCTTGGCACCCACATTTCTATATCCATATCAAAGGTCTTGTGGTTCCCATCTATTCCAATTGCTTTCCTAACTATAATGCAATATATTGTTAAGATGCTGTCACAAGCTGTACCATGCTACATAGCACTATATAATTACTAACAGCCATAGCAATGAAAGCTCTCAGTTGGAAAATAGACACTTTGAAATAACCTTCAAAAATATAGAGGAATAGTAGCTTTTCATGTTTGTCAAATCTTCCCATTTAAAATTATGGTTTCCCTAGCGAATTTTTTCCAAGTTTTAATTGTAGTATTACATTGCATTCTCTAATTTAGATAAACTTTTTGGACTTTCTTGATCCTTAAGCTAAGAAAAATAGTTCTGAAATGAAATGTTGAAATTGTGGACCCTGAGAGAAAGAGGAAGGAAAATGAAGGATGAATGAGAGGGGGGAGGGAACGCTGAGAATTAAAAGGTTTTAACAGGGATGGGCATTGGAGTTGGTAAAGGAAGAGGTAGTTTAACCAAAACCAAGAATGAATAAAAATGCACTAAGAAACCCCAGTACTGCATGTGTGAGTACATGTGTCTGTGTTTGTAGTCTACCTAGCTTAAATGCACACACACACACACACACACACACACACATATACACCCCCCCCCAAAGACCGAAAGACCGAAAGACAAAGGGAGAGACATGGAGAGATAAAGAAAAAAAGAGAAAGAATGACCTGCATGGAAATATGTTGCTGCTTCAAGAAAACATGTACTTATAAATGAGGAAAATCTCATGCCAGTCATGATTTATACCTCTAAACACTGTTGATCAGAGAGACTCTGGAGGCACCTAAAACAATACAAGCTATTTCCATTGTTTTTGTTTGAGATCATAACTAGATGATCTTACCCTATTGCTGATTGATACCACATCACATGCCTTTGTTGTAGAACACCAAGGAAACAATCTATTTGTTTGTTTGTTTGTTTTTTGTTTTTCGAGACAGGGTTTCTCTGTATAGCCCTGGCTGTCCTGAAACTCACTTTGTAGATCAGGCTGGCCTCAAACTCAGAAATCTGTCTGCCTTTACCTTCCAAATGCTGGTATTAAAGGTGTGTGCCACCACTCTCGGCCCAAGGAAATAATATTAATCTGGTCTGGAGTCTCTCTCCATGATGGCTAAATTTCATAGCACTGAAAGGTAACATGCAGGTTGCTAGTAGATAAAAGTCATCAATGATCTTAGCCCTATTGTACCTGGGTGAAGGGAACCCTGAGTTGAATAACAGAGCAAGCTGAGCAAGCCATGAAGAAAAAGCCACTACAGAGAATCATCCCTGATCTCTTCTTCAGTTTATATCTCTAAGTTTCTGCTTTCTGGACATTTTCTGTTTTCCCTTGATGATGGACCATATAACCTGTAAGCTGAAATAAACTCTATCTAGTTGCTGTTTGTCAGTGTTTTATTTCAGCAACTGACAGCAAACCAGACCTAAAGTCCTTGTTAGTGTTTGTTTCTAAGTGACTATGTGGAGGGAATCCAGTCCCCAACAGCAATTTGGAAATACAAGAAAAGAGAAAACTTTGCCATTATCTATCTCTATCTGTGTATCTATATATCTATGTATGTATGTATGTATGTATGTATGTATCTATCTATCTATGTATCTGTCTGTCTATCTATCTATCTATCTATCTATCTATCTATCTATCTATCTATCATCTATCAATCATCTATGTATCAAGGAGATATATATATATATATATATATATATACATATATATATATATGTGTGTGTGTGTGTGTATACACATATATATCATATGTATGATATATATCATATATCATATGTATGTATCTAAATCACAGTGGAATCCAGGTGAAACATGTAGTTAAATCTTCAATAGGAGACCAAGAGAGCAATGCATGGGAGGAGTTAGTGTGTAGAGGGGCATTAGAACCTATGAGTTATAAAACAGAAGTACTCAGTGGAGGGTGGGACATTTAGAGAGAAAAATGAGGCTAAAATAAATGGATAGAAGACAAAGGCAGCATTTGCCCAATTTCTCCTCTTGGATAATATGGAAGCTCATGAAAAATGATACTCAATTTATGGAGATGCATTTTACAATAACTGCCTGGCACCCTGAGAAATCATAAGAAGGTGAGTAAGAATATGTGTGGTTGAGATGGATACAGCACATAGGCGGAGTCAAATAAACCAGCTGGTGGGGTTAGAGAACAGTGAGAGAGAAGACTGGAGAATTTCATGAGAAAAGGTTGGTTTGAGTTAACCTTGATAATGTTCCTGTAAGTTCATGATTAAAAATTGCTTTGTTATGTAAACTATTACCATCTTGGCAGATTCAAATAGATACAGTGAAACAAATATGGAAAAAAAAAAGGAAAGAAAGTAACTCGGCACAGTGTAGTGATTATTGTCTCCAGAAACTCAGAAACCCTGCAGTATAAGGAAAAATAGGAGTGTCAGATAGAGATAAAATTGTCACATTCTCCACCTCTTTCTAAACTATGTTGGAAGCCAATTTAAAACTGTATTACTAATTGATTAAATTTCCCCCAAAGAAATAGAGATAATTGCAAACACTCATTAAACGCTTGCTATGTGTCAGAAATTCTTCTGAATGCTTTGCAGGCATATCTTTAAATTCCACAACTGTACCAGCAAGTTTGTTATTGTTTCCATATGAATATAGTAACATGTCCAGAAAAAAACTTCTCCAAATTCACATGGCTGGTTGGTCCTTTAGCTGATGTGTGGGATGTTTGTCCCACTGTGGTTTCAGCATACAGGAGAAGCAATAGGAGTATGCTCCAGCTGTCCAGGTACATTAGCCAATCCCCGCTGGCCATCCATTTTATTATAATGCTATTTGAAGAGTTAGTCTAATGGTTAAGAATGTGGGTGCCACAGTAACATTATTTGAGGTCACATCTTGTCCCTCCCATCTTGCTCTTAGGTAATTTATAGAAACTATGGAGCCTCATTATTTCTTTTCCCAAAAGCATTATATAGAAACATCACACTATACCCCTAAAATATTCATAGTTATCAGCTGTCATTTGAAAGTTATTAAAAAACAAAAGACAGTAAAATTATGAGACTAAGCACAATGTTTGGTACATTAAGACCTCCATTGGTGTCTTAGGATTCCTATGGCTATAATAAAACACTATAACCAAAACCAACTTGAGGCGGAAAGGATTTATTTACTTCTATTGGTTATAGTTCGTTATCCTGGGAGGTTAGAGCACTAACTCAAGGCAGGAACCTGGAGACAGCAACTGAGGCAAAGGTCATGGAGTAGTGCTACTTACTCTCATGCTCCTTGTGTCTCTATTACCCTGATTTCCTACACTATTGCCAAAGACAATGTACTGCCCAGAGTAAGCGGGGCTCTTTCTCACATCAATCAACAATCAAGAAAATGTACCCAAGGAGCTAAAGGGAACTGCAACCCCATAGGTGGGACATTATTATGAACTAACCAGTACCCCAGAGCTCTTGACTCTACCTGCATTTGTATCAAAAGATGGCCTAGTCGGCCATCACTGTAAAGAGAGGCCCATTGGACTTGCCAACTTTATATGCCCCAGTACAGGGGAACGACAGGGCCAAGGGGTAGGGGTGAGTGGGTGGGGGACTGGGGGGGAGTGTATTGGGGACTTTTTGGATAGCATTGGAAATGTAATTGAGGAAAATACCTAATAAAAAAAAAAGAAAGAAAAAGAAAATGTATCCTAGTCTTGCCTAGAGGCCACTCTAGGAAGGACATTTTCTCAACTGAGGTTCCTTTTTCCAAAATGACTGGGTCTTGTTTCAAGTTGATGAAAAATTTTTCCAGCACAATCAAGTGTTGTTTGCATTAATTAGAAAGGATCCAAATAAGATAAATTTCTTATTTTACTGAATTTATTTTCTGCTATATCTCTGAAACTGTCTTTAAGTATCCATTGCAAATGGTTCCCAAAGTTCCAAGGACTCCATGTATCCAGGGATGTATAGAGGTAACTTTTTAGCTAAGACCTAGCAATTCAGCAGTTCTATATCAATTTTCTTCTTTATCATCTAGCATAAGTACTTGGTGTAGTTCCTTAAAAAAGCAAACAAACTCTGATCTTCTTTCATATCTTAGTGTAATCAAAGTTCAGTGGGACCTAATATATATTAAATATATCTTTATCCCTGCATATACACTAATTATTTTTATATTAATTTAAGGGCAGATGTGGAAAAATGGATGACGCTTAAGTCAGAGAAAAGAGGAAGGTCAACACAAAGAGGAAGGGAGAAGGGCAAAATATCAGAACATCTTAAAAGTCATAATTAATTATACTACTCTTTGCCTAAAATTACATATAACATATAAGTTTCTGTGTACACATATACATATATTTTAAATAAAATGTCTACTTAGACTAGAACTGCTTTTTCCAATAGCCATAGATTATCTAACAAAAGCCCTAATACCATGCCTGAGAAGCCCCTCTATGAGTTAAATTGTTGGTTATGGGAGTCAAGGAGGCTTCCACACCCCAAAATTAAAAGTTTCTTGCAGTTGTCCTTGGTTATCTCCCAAGAGCTTTAGGCAAGTCTCTACTGCTGGAGACACCATGCACTTTGGACATAGAAACCAGTGGATCTAAGCTGGATCTGACAGCTTCTGCCCTGAGGACTAGTTTTCTCTGTACCAGAAGGCACCATATAAGCTTTCAAAGGAATGAAGTCATCACTGGTCTTACTCAGCTAGGACACCTATGAACTACAACAATAGTCCGTATGGCACAATAACCCTAAAAGTGCAATAGTGGCACTTGTATCTTGGTGGTAAAGAAAACTTTCTTTTCCATTTTTATTAGATATTTTTTATTTACATTTCAAAGGGGTTTTCCTCGTTTCCCCTCTGAAAACTCCCTATCTCATCCCTGCTCCCCCCTGCTCACTAACCCACCTACTCCTGCTCCCTTGTCCTGGCATTCCCCTACACTGGGGCATCGAGCCTTCACAAGGCCAAGGGCCTCTCCTCTTACTGCTGTCCCACTGGGCCATCCTCTGCTACATATGTAGCTGGAGCTGTGAGTCTCACCATGTGTACTCTTTAGTTGGTGGTTTAGTCCCTGGGAGCTCTGGAGGTACCGGTTGGTTCATATTTTTGTTTCTCTTATAGGGCTGCAAACTCTTTCAGCTCCTTGGGTCCTTTCTCTAGCTCTTCCTCTGGGGACCCTGTGCTCAGTCTAATGAATGGCTCTGAGCCTTCACTTCTGTATTTGTCAGGCACTGGCATAGCCTCTCGGAAGACAGCTCTATCAAGTTTCTGCCAGCAAACATTTTTTGGCATCCACAATAGTGTCTGGGTTTGGTAACTGTATGGAATACCCAAGATACAATTCACAGATCACATAAACCTCAAGAAGAAGGAAGACCACAGTGTAGATACTTAGGTCCTTCTTAGAAGGGGGATCAAAATACCGATGGGAAGAGATACAGAGACAAAGTTGGGAGCAGAAACTGAAGGAAAGGTCATCTAGTGACTGTCCCACCTGGGGATCCATCCCAAGCAAACTCATTTAATTAGACTTAAGGCCTGCTCAACAAGGGCAAAAGCATGCCTCATACTGAAAACTCAGCCCACTACCTTAGGTTATGGAGTTCATGGATCTCAGAGAAGAACACAGAGACTCCGTTTTATTAAACAAGCATAATTTGTAATGACATTCTAAATATTTATTCTTATACCTACAGATAAGGGTATCCTTCACCCCACTGAACAAAAAGCATCTCCTTGCAACAGGTGGAGATCCTTATAGAAAGCAACAACTGAGCAAAATACATAGAACAAATGATCAAGGGCTGCCCCATACCACCTGATTTTACAGCACAGCTCCTGGACCTAAGACTCAGGAGCCATCATGGAAGATGGATAGGAAGATTATAAGAGTCAGGGGAACAGGCTGTTTGCTGTGAGAGTGCATCCCTTAGAAATGTCAAGGAAGCTACACCTGTGAAGTTCCATCAACATATATGCCTAAATAAGATACTAACATGGAAAGAGGATACTCTTACGGGCCTGCAACATTAAATAAATAATTATAGGCAGCTCAGGAATGCTGAGAGTGGAAGAAACAATCTTTCAGAGGAAGGAATCCCCCAAATTGTTTATCCAATACTGAGTGGTTAGTTCTGAAATCATATACTTATGAATAACATTCATTTTACAGACTGAGCAGGTTAAATTTATGTAGATGGTGTGTGTTTATGTGTGTTTGTGTGTGTGTGTGTGTGTGTGTGTGCGCACGTGCATGCATGAGTTCATGTGTGCGTGTGTGTGTGTTTGTGTGTGTGTGTGTGCGCGTGCGCGCGCGTGTGTGTGTGTGTGTGTGTGTGTGTGTGTGTGTGTGTGTGTCTATAATGGCAGTTAAAGACAAAAAAGTCCAGAGGGATTGATTTTGAAAAAGGAGGGTTAGAGGGAACAAAAGGAAAGGAGACATGGTGTGATTATTGTTCAACCTCAAAAATTATATAAAAAGGAAACAATAATAATGAAACCTAGTTTTCAGAGTGTATTTATATCCGAGCTTTGAATCTTTGGTTGTCATCCAACCATTTATTGCTTGTTCTAGAAGCTCTATTTTAGCTCCTACTATGGCAAAGCTGCTAGGAGCTATGAAACTGTAAAAGCCTTAATAAATGTTTCCCAAAAGGACATACTAAGTTCGGCAAAAGAAACCCTCCAATTCCATAATTAAAAGTATCAGACTGGAATGTAGCTCTGTGGGAGAGTTGTTGCCAGCATGCCTGAAGTCCTTCACTCGATCCCAGATACCATAAAAGAAAGTATAGTAGTTATATGACAGCTAGTTACATAGAAAGGTGGACATATTTATAGATAGATGTGTTCAGTAACAGAGCTAAGCATTTATGGTTAAAAAAAATCCTAGAGAGAAACATTAAATGTTCAGTAATACAAGAGAAATTCAACTTGGAATTATAATGTATAAAAACTGAAAAGTAAGCGTAGGCAATAAAAAAAATGACTAAAAAATATCATAGCACAACACAGTAAGGGAAAATGACCCTTACAGCACAGGAGACTGATGACTCTTTCCTCAGCCTAAATCTTCACCCATTAGCACATCTATTTGTTTCTAAGCGATATGTTTGTTAGCACTAAATCACAAGCTCATCCACACAGACAGGATATATATGCACATATCCCAGCACTGTGGGCCATTCACCGTCTATGCTTGTCATGAAGAATAATGGCTCAGATGGGGATGGGCCATCAGTCACCTTGAGGCACCCTGTGTTTTCTTAATTTCATAACGGCTCACATCTTCCTAGTGCAATAGGGGTAGGAGAGTTTAATACAGCCTCCTCCTGTCAAAAGAGCCTGTCTTACTGAACATTCACAAAGAATGTCACAGCAACATATGCTTCATGGAAAACTGACCGGGATGTAGACAGGTCAGGGGTGTGGCACTTTTTTTTTTTTTCTTTTCCGAGATGTCTGGCCATTGAACATCTGTAAATATTCAGGGTAAGGAAGTTTCTGGCAGTTTTTAAAATAATTCCAAAGGTAAATTGTCTCTGAGCAGGCCCTCCTAATGCCACTTCTGCTTTCATGCCTCACCTCTCTGGCTGAGAACACTTGTGGAATTGTTGGGTATAATAAGTCTTATGTTTCCCCTCACAGCCCAGCCAGAGAGCTCTACCCTGATCACTCACCCTCAAATGACACACCCAAAATAGTACCAGTATTCATTTTCACTGCTATTGGGTATTGTTGCGGGGGGGTAGCTAAACAGGCCTGCCATGCAGGACTTGTGAGCAGATCAACAGCTATTTCATAAGGTTTTGGGAGGTAGATGGTGTCTGAGTCACATTTCAGGTGTAGCAGCCTTCTCACTTCTGTACTGGGGGAGACAATCCCTCAGAGAGTATAAGGCCAGCATATGTTTTCCTTCATTCATATAGTTTTAGCTGCTCACAGACCTCATCAGGTTGGGCCACCAGCAGCCACCTGCTGTGGAAGTGTCTCTTGGGGTGAGTATTAGTCCCTTGCACAGTCTCAAGTGAACCTGTCAGAGACGGAACTCTTGGAGATCCCCAGCTTTCAGCATTCTCCAAGTCTACCCAGGGTGTGGTGGCACCTTGTATTGTTTCAGCCTGAAGTGAAACACTTAGCCTAGACCTTAGTTAGGGTCTAATGTTGCCTGTGCCTGCCTAGAAGGAAGAAGTGAAACATCTACAATAAAGGGAAGAAGGATGTGTTGTGAAGCATTTTTGATGAGGTCAGCTGTTAAAAATTACAGAGTCTAGCAAGACTTCAAAGACCATTATGCTTAAATGTGTGTAAGATCTACTCCAAATTAGCCAAGTGTAAAAAGTAAAATGTTATCCCTCCTGCCTCTACAAGCATCTTCACAATGACAAGAGTTAAGAACATGAACCAATCCTTGTTAATGATATAAATGAATATTGGTGAAAAATCAAAGATGATTGAACCAAGTACCTATGGAGTAGATTTCCAGTGACTGTGAATGAGTGAATGAGTAAGAAACATACAGAGATATAATTCACAAGTTAGTATAGTACTGAATTTGTCTTATTTCAGTAAACCACTACTATTATAATCAAGATTTTCATATAATGTGGGTTGAATTGATAAGAGTGATTTCAAGGATAAAAAAATGCAAATTACTCAGATGTGTAAGACTTGCATGTGTTTTTCCATTAAAGCAACTTAGACTGAAAGTAACCAAACAAAATTAGTACTTTCTCTATTTTCAAATTTTTCCTTAACTGATATAACATTGTTTTTAATTTTTTTTGATCAAAAAGAAAAGACAAAACAAATCAATGTCAAGTATTAAATCAAATTGCCCAAATAAGCATAAAGTATAATTAATTCTAAGCTGAAAAAAGTCTCAATTAGTGAAGTGACTTCTTTAAAAGCATGAGGACAACTGTATTCTGAGTTTCTGGGCTAATATCCACTTACCAGTGAGTGCATATCATGTGTGTTCTTCTGTGATTGGGTTACCTCACTCAGGTCATCCATTTGCATCCAGATGCATCCATTTGCCTAAGATGTCCATGAATTCATTGTTTTTAATTGCTGAGTAGTACTTCATTGTGTAAATGTACCATATTTTCTGTATCCATTCCTGTGTTGAGGGACATCTGGGTTCTTTCCAGCTTCTGGCTATTATAAATAAGGCTGCTATGAATATAGTGGAGCATGTGTCCTTGTTACATGTTGGAGCATCTTCTGGATATATACCCAGGAGTGGTATTGCTGGATCTTCCAATAGTACTATGTCCAATTTTCTAAGGAACCACCAAACAGATTTAACCACCAATCAAAGAAATCACATGGTGGGACTTGTGTCTCTAGCTGCAAATGTAGCAGAGGATGGCCTAGTCGGCCATCAATGGGAGGAGAGGCCCTTGGTCTTGTGAAAGTTCTATGACCCAGTATAGGGGAATACCAGGACCAGGAGGCGGGAGTGGATGGGTTGGGGAACAGGGGGAGGGGAAAGGGGATCAGAGATTTTGGGAGAGGAAACTAGGAAGGGGGATAACATTTGGAATGTAAATAAAGAAAATATCTAATTAAAATAAATAAATAAATAAATAAATAAATAAGAAAAGAAATGAAGAGAAGAGAAAAGAAAAATTTAAAAAATTGTAGAACTGATGTGGTGTGTACTTGTAACCACAACTCTGGGGAGGCAACTATGGGAATTGGCCAGCACGTGTAATGTTAGCTCCAGGCTTTGTCAAAGATTCCACCTCAAAAAATAACGTGGAGAGTGATTGTGGACACTATTTGACCTTCACATGCATATCCCTGTACACATTCTCATGTACACTAATGTACGCATATACATTCATATATACACACACAAATAGCAAACTCAGTAAACATTTTATAAAGCAAAACTATTTTCTGGGGAAGTGTTCAGACTCAGCTGTGTATATAAATTTAATAGGCACAGACTCCATAATCTCTGCACAAATATAAGAATAATAATTATGTATATTCTTCTACTACCTCAAATTGCTGTTGTAAAAACTGTATTTTGTGTTATTTGAAGAACATGGGAATACAATGTGTCTAAAGCGAATGGAACTGTAATATTTCAGGATAGAATATTTTCTTATGCAAGACTCTCTCATGCTAGCTGTATATTGAGGTCTTAACAAATTCATTCCTTTCTCTTTCCTTAAATCAGTTGGTTCCAGCTTGAATCAAGATATACCTTAAAACAGTATACTCACCTTGTCATGATCTCTAGGGACCTACAATGTCATCAAGAATGAGAGATAAGGAGGATTTCCCTGGGCCTCAAGTAAAGGATGCTTTGAACTAAGGCAGGATCACAGGTCTTGACTCTCTAAAGTGCCCTTGCCTTTAGTAATGATGCTGTTGTGTATCAAAGCTTAGGTTTCACAAGGTCATTAAGAAAACAGGTCCCAGGTTAGCATCCTCTCTGACCTTGGCCAGTGAATGAAAGGGAAGAGTGAGGAGTCATTTCTCACAACAATGCATTTTCTCTTTCCAATCTTTTAACTGTTCTTATGTGCACTAGTTATGTGCCTTGCCTTGCTGTGACCAAAGAGTGTTTATTCTGTCACAACATAATGTAGCTCACATCCTCTAGTCTCAAGATCCTCTTTTCCTTCTGCAGAGACTTAACCTACAATTGTCACCTTACTGTGAAGAGCAGCCATGTGGAAATAGAGTCAGCTTCTTAAAGCAGCCATTCTCCCTGCAGCTGCATCTTCACTTCCACTTGCAGAGGGTCCTGATGCTTCCCATTTCATCAACTACAGTAGCTTCTGTACTGCAAAGTGGCTTCCTATCCATTTTTTTTCTCACTACCAGGTTATAAGCTTATACTCTCACATGTACTAATTAGGCCACCACTTATCTTTTCATTTTCCAGCTCCCGAAAGTGTGTCCCTGTCATCTCTGATAACATGCTCTTGATATTGTTCACACAATTTGGTTATGACAACCTTTCACTGTCACTTTTGATGATATTTCATAAAACAATAGAAACATTTGCCTTCATGAAAGTGCGTAACACTCCTACACACAGTACAATTATTCCTATTTCTATGAACATTTATTCATTCAACAAACATCTTCTGAACTCCTGCTGTACCTCTACTAAGTCAGGTGGTATACTACACTATATAACATATGCAATAAAAGCTTTGCTTACACAATTTGATATGTAGTCTTTATTATGTAGTGAACAATTTGGCCACACAGAACAGAGCAAAGTTTTGATATCTAGAAGTTCAAGGCCTAAATCAGCAATGATATGATTTCAACACTATTGACAAAGAGGAACAGTGGCACTGTACTGGCTAGTTTTGTGTCATTTTGACACAAGCTAGAATCACTGGAGAAAAGGGAGCCTCAGTTGAGAAAATGCCTCCATGAGATCCAGCTGTAAGGCATTTTCACAATTAGTGATCCATTGTGAAGGGCCCAGCCCATTATGGGTGGCACCATCCCTGGGCTTGTGGTCCTGGGTTCTATAATAAGCCGACTGAAGAAGTCAGAAGAAGCAAGACAAATAAGCAGCACTTCTCCATGCCCTCTGCATCAGCTCCTGTTTCCAGATTCCTGCCCTGTTTGAGTTCCCATCCTGATGTATTTTGGTGTTAAACATCAATGTGAAAATGTAAGTTAAATAAACTCTTTGCTCCTCAACTCACTTTTTTGATCACAGTGTTTTGTCACAGCAATAGAAAACTTAACACACACACACACACACACACACACACACACACGTATATATATATCATCTATCTATCTATCTATCTATCTATCTATCTATCTATCTATCTATCTATCTATCTATCTGTCTATCTATGAAAGGCTCTATGTTCTCTGTCATAAAGGCATGAGCTTGGACACTTATTAATTGAACAGTTTTGAGCAAATCAGTCATTTTAGTCTTATTTCTTATATTCAAAATGACTAAACTCATATGATGGTCTAAACAAAACAATAAACAGACACAAAGTACTTGATATTCTGAGTACAGTCATAATCCAAATTCTCTGCCCATCTGTCTCCCTGACTGTCTTCTACCTTTCTCCCTCCTCCCTCTGTGTGTATGTATGTGTGTGTGCACATGCATATGCTTATCTGTGGAAGATGTGGTTATGAGTAACTGTAGATGAGTGAAGTTAGAAAAGTTATTTCACCTCACAGAACCTCAATTTCATTCACTATACAATTTGAATGAAAAATAATAACACCACTAATGATAATGCTACTATATAACCATGAGACATTGATTCATATATTTTGGAGGACATACTTAAGGATGCATCTTGGTATTTTAAATGTTGACTATATGCTAACCACCATGCTTTGTTTTTATTTGCTTTTCTTCATTGTATTTTTCCACGTAGCCTGTTTTCTTAATCAAGGCAAATAATTCTAGTGTTTTGCAAGCAACTATCCTTTGGTTTGAATGTTGTCAGAAAAACATCAAATAAAAAGAAAACTTGTAGCTTGTAAGTTATACCGACTTGTTCTCCAGAGGTAGTCACTGAATCCACACAAGTGTCATGAGGTCTTTGTGATGAGAAGAGGAGTGTGCCCTAATGATGGCCATTTTAAATAGATTTCTATGTCACTTGGGGTATTAGAAGACAAGAGCCCTTCTAGAAAAGAATATTTATACCTCTAACTATAATCTACTCCCTTTAACTTGATACAGTCATACATTCTGTAATCATTGGAAATTCAATTAATCCAGTTAATTAAATGTCGGTGAACCCACAGTGAATACTACTAATTAATTTTTCTGTATAGAGATGCACCAGACAACATAGTGCTTTTCATCAAAGCTCACAGAGGTACACCCAACCAGCGATGCCACATTTCCATGTTAGTATTGCTGGGGAGAAAGAAAGAGATAGTAAATCCATGATGTCCATCCTGGTTCATGGATGCTATCTCAAGACAACATGCATTCTGTTCAACAGTTGAAAACGCATTGGTTTCTAGATTTGCCACTGTCTTAAGTATTTAATGCCGATCACTGATAGTTTTTGCATTGACTCTAAAATGCAAATATTGCTAATATACAATGGAATCTAAAGCTTGTGATGTTGAGGTAATTGGGTAATAGCTATATAGTTAGTATGTGGAAAAGTCAAAATGTAGTATCCTATACTACTCACTACATGGTAGCGATGTGCATTTGTATGGCATAGCCTTAATTCTAAAGGCTCAGCATTGTAGGATTACAAAAACAAATTTTGGGAAACAATAAGGATTTATTTCTACTAAGTTATGAATTTTACCTTCTATAATATTTGTAAATGGCAAATTTACATGGTAAAATTTCAAAGAAAAACAAAGCAAAATGGGTCAATATATATTTGTAATAATTACTATTGACTTAGAGTAGACTAGAGTTGAGTCTCAGATAGATTTTTGCCCTCTAGAGCCAAATGTCAATGATTAAATGGCTATATATCCTGAAACTGTTGACAGAGTATAATTGCCCAAAATAGAGGAGAATGGGCAAATATGTAAAGAATATCATGACTTGTTGATTATCTTATGGTTCTTAACTAAGAGAAAAATTACTTAAGAGATGCATTATTTAAAAAATAGCAATAGGATCAATGATAGAAAAGAATTCTTCTAAATTGGGAGGGTCACTGGTGCTTTTATATAAATATATCAATGAGAAGATTATTATTGAACTATTTATTACCACTATTGGGACAAAAAATCCAAGTCATAAAAATGAAATAAAACAGATTGAGTGAAATGCAAAACAGACACAAAAGATAATTATATTGAATTCCTGTGCACATTAATTCAGTGTCTTAAATGGACATAGAGCTAAGGCCAAATATATTTAATATATAAATAAATGTAAATGGTATAACTAATTTATTAACAATCCAGTTAACAAACCTAAATCCAGCTTTACACTGAAAGCTGCCCTTGGGCTGCACAGGAAGCTCTGTCATGCAGTGCCTGCCGAGCACTCCTGAGGTCCTTTGTTCAATCTTCTGGACAAGTCTCTAAAGTATCAAAAGTGAGATAAAACTGGAATGTTTGTTTTAGCCAAAATTTACATTCTCAACTGTTCATAGCAAGTTATATACACATAAAAAACTTACACAATGACAGAAAATATATTACAAACATCTGATTCTAAAATAATTAAGGGATTCCCAAAAAGTTGTTCCAAAATATTATAACAAAAAATGAGCAAAAGTTCTAAGAGAGTCTCATAAGGGAAAATCTTTGCATTTTCCCTTGGGATTGCATTGGGATGACCAATACATATATCAAAATATAGCTGGTATCATTAAGTTTCCAGAAGCAAAGGTTAAAATTGTAGTACTATACAATGTCATAATTACTAGGCATATATAACTAAAAATTTGACACCATCAGACCTCAGCCAAGATGTTGGTCAACTGAACCTTAGTTGCATTGCTTGTGGGAATGTGAAGCAACAGATCCTTAAGAGGAGAGCGACGGCTTTTCACAGTCAAATCTGCACAATGGTTCGATCATTCCACTCAGGATAATTTATTTCAGATAACTGGAAAACAGACCTTTAACAACAACCTGTAAACAAGTGCTTTGGAAAGCTTATTCAGAACAGCCAAGAACTCCATTCCCAAACAGAACAAAGATGAACTTGAGTTCTATCCATGTAATAAAACACTGGACAACAATAAATATAGATACATATTAAGTGTGGATATAATAAAAAAAAAATACACTGCTCAAAAGAGTTCAGACACAGAAGATCCCATGCTGTGTAATTGCATTTGTGAGGTCAGGCAAAATGAATCTGAGGGAATAAAGGAGAATGATTGCTGGCTGAAGAGATGGCTCAGTGCACAAGCTCTCCTACTGTGCAGGCAGGAGGACCTGAGTTTGTTCTAGCACCCACATAAAAAAAAAATCACAGAATGGTTTTACACAAACCAATCATCCCAGGACTGTGAGGGCTGAAAAAGGAGGAATAAAGTGAAGTGATAGAGCAGGATACCAGATGTCTTCCTCTGGCTTCTGCATGCACATGGGCACATATATCACAATTGCACACATTTACCTTGAAGGATAATTATCCTGGAGACTAGAGTAAAAGCTTTCTGGGAGTTGCAAATGTCCTGCACCTTGGCAAATGTTGGACCATAAGGAGGGTACATTGGTCAGTACCTATCATACTTATTTTTTTAGGTATTTATTTCATTTACATTTCCAATGCTATCCCAAAAGTTCCCCCCCTACTCCCCCACCCACCCACTCCCACCTCTTGGCTCTGGCGTCCCCCTGTACTGAGGCAGATAAAGTTTGCACGACCAATGGGCAAATGGATGGACCTGGAGGGCATCATCCTGAGTGAGGTAACCCAATCACAAAAGAACTCACATGATATGTACTCACTGATAAGTGGATATTAGCCCAGAAACTTAGAATACCCAAGATATAAGATACAATTTGCTAAACACATGAAACTCAAGAAGAACGAAGACCAAAGTGTGGACACTTTGCTCCTTCTTAGAATTGGGAACAAAACAACCATGGAAGGAGTTACAGAGACACAGTTTGGAGCTGAGACAAAAGGATGGACCATCTAAAGACTGCCATATCCGGGGATCTATCCCATAATCAGCATCCAAATGCTGACACCATTGCATACACTAGCAAGATTTTGCTGAAAGGACCCAGATATAGCTGTCTCTTGTGAGACTATGCAGGGGCCTAGCAAACACAGAAGTGGATGCCCACAGTCAGGTATTGGATGGATCACAGGGCCCCCAATGGAGGAGCTAGAGAAAGTAACCAAGGAGCTAAAGGGATCTGCAACCCTATAGGTGGAACAACAATATGAACTACCCAGTACCTCCTGGAGCTCGTGTCTCTAGCTGCATATGTATCAGAAGATGGCCTAGTTGGCCATCAGTGGAAAGAGAGGCCCATTGGTCGTGCAAACTTTACCTATCATACTTATAATTGAAGCTCTGTGGGTCTTGCTATATGAAACTTTACCCTGGTTCATGAAATGAACAACCATGAAAGAATAACTGGAAAGTGGTTTGAAATAGAAGATCATGCAAGGTCAGTTTCAGCTATTTCAAAATAAGATTAAGTCCTTTGTAATTAAAGCAGTTTGCTATTGGCATGGAAATAGCTCAGAACACTAATGGAATAGCATATAATCCAGAATTAGAAGCAATTTCTTATGCAAATGTGGTACCCAATACAAGCAACATCTCAAAATTGGTGAGGAAAAAAATGGATTTTTTGTTTTGTTTTGTTTTGTTTTTTTAGGATGACTGACTGGGTAGGCGTTTGGAAATAAAGTGTGTGTGTGTGTGTGTGTACATACATATACAGATACATACATACATATATACATACATATTTCTCTTCGTACCTGTTTTTATAATTTCACAGTATTACATTTACATTCAGGTTGTACTAGGACACTTAGCTCCAGCAAGTGTTTACTTCCTCATCAATGACATAGACCCATGAATGATAATTAGCACAGTGAGGTTTGATAGAAATACATTTTTAAAGTCATCGCTATTGTTTTAGGTAGTGATATAGCACAGTTTACTTGGATTATGATGATTATTGTTGCTCTTGACGGTTCTCAAACTGGTTGCCCGTCAATAGCAAACGTGTCATTGCTTTTTGTTTTCAAACTAGAATAGAAAATAACCATTTCTTTTAATTGTCACTGAATTAAGCTTTACCCTCTCTTCCTCATTTCTTGTCTCCTTTCCATCTATCTTTCCTCTTCTTCCTCCTTCTTGACCCCCTCTTCTTTTCCTCCTCTCCTTTTCATTCCCTCTTGGCGTAGAATTTAAATCTAGGTCCCCAATGCATGCTAGCTGAGCACTTTGTATCTCTGTACTATGCTATGCTATGATTCCCCCAGCTCAAGGCTATTTTGTTTGTGTGTTTTCTTTAAATGCCCAGAAGGTGATGCTTTAAAAAATATCCAATGGTACAACATTTCATTCTGCCTCTGTTCTCTTCAGTCTGAACAGAAGTGCTTTCAGTGTGCAACCTCATATACTTTTTATTGCAAGCTTCAAGGAGTGGTGCAGAGGTAGGATTTTGATAGATGCTGTGTTTGAAAGTGTCTCAATTTTCCTGTTGGGCATCTGTGATAATTGAGGGAAGAGCAATATTAAGATGATCAAAAATGATCCCTTTAATTTGTGACATCTACTATACCTTTCCATCCATCACACCTTCCTTCAAATCTGGAGCCAATACAGAGGAAAGACAGAGCTACAGCTGCCACCACCAGCATCATGAACTTATTGTCACTAAATGGGAGTCTACAATAAGGTGGAGGGGCTCTACTTGGTATAATACCATTGAAATTTCAAAATAGATTGCTAACATTCAATGGTTTTTTCATTATATATCTCCAAGATAGAAGAACTACTTTTAAAAACCATGCTTTAAAGGTAATATCACTCTTATTTTACTCTTTTCTTTCTGAATGGCATGTGTCATTTTCTAGAATTGGAAATACCTTCCAGATAGAACTAAGTCTATTTTAAAAATGTTTCATTGTTCATCACCAATGTTTTGATTGTGTATTTTGGTATTTAATATTGAACTTATGGCTAAAAAGGAATACAGTGTAATTATTCATTGTATATACATGAGTCAAACGTCTAGGTATTTTTCTTACTTTAGTTTGCTAAAATTAGCCATTGAGAATACAGATATGCAATCTAAAACTGTTCTGGAGGAAGAGAATCAGAAGACAATTATTCTGAATTACCACTTTGCAGAAAGAGGCCAAAAGGGAGGTAATATGAACATATATCTCATAACCACATACCGAGATAGATTTTCAGGACTAGATATTGAAAATTCAAAGGAAAAAAATGTAAGTATATCTCTGTTCTTACCTTTAACCTGAAAATAGTAAAAGTTATTACTATAACTAAAGTCCAACTAAGTAAAGGCATAAGCATTTAGATTATTGGTGAAAGGAAAATCAAGTTGAGCCTTGTAACTGAAACTTATGATTACAGGAACATGAGAAACTGAGGCTGGGGAATCACAATTTCAGGCCTGGTTGGGCTACAGGGTGAATTTTATAAAATCTTAGTGAGACCCTGTATCAAAATAGGAAGTTGAGAAGGCTGGGCTGCAGCTCAGGAGTAGTCAGTTTCCTTGGGATATACGTAACCTTATGTTCAGATGCCAGGGCAACGCCTGCAAGCATCCCTATCTAAAATAACGTTTTAGAGAACAAAGAAAACCCAAGAGTAGAGAATACCTTGTCCAAAAAGTTGAACCTGAACAGAAAGACAGATGAATCCCTGTGCTTGAATCCCATTTTACAAATTATTTTAGAAAAGTTGAGGCTCATTATATATGAACAAATTCTAAAAATACATAAGATCAACATAGACATATAAGGAAAAGATGAGTGAAAGAAAATACAAGAAAAAAACTGGTACAAAACTGTTACATGGTAATTAGCTGGAAATGTTGTTTCATCCCCCCCCCGCCCCCATGAGATACATGCAAGTGTCTCATTACCCTGAGAGGAAACCATTATTTCATCCCCAGAATAGGGGTTAAATCCAAGTATTTTACATGTCCAAATTGTCAAAGATGGAGAAAAGTAAGCATATTGGAATTTTTTCCTGATAGGTATCAAAATAGAATTTGACACTGTTTTAAAAAATAATCACACTGCCATTTGGAGAAAAATCTTGCATTCATTCATTCATTCATTCATTATATGTGTATGTGTTGGGGTGCACATGGGCCTTGGCCTACACATGTAAGTCAGCAAACAACTGGTGGGAATTAGTTCTCTCCCTTACAATGTAGAATCTGGAGATCAAACTGAAGTTGTCAAGTTTGGCAGCAAATGCCTTTATCTGTTGAATGATCCTGCTGGGAGACTCATTTTTAGACATATTCATTTTACTGGAAAAATGTAAAAGTGCGTATCAAAAAGGTTGCTTGTTATAGAAACAACAGAACTATCGAGAATGAGGACACAAGCTGAATCATCCAATGGATGCTAAGGTACACAGGATAAAATGCAATGGTAGAAGATAATTATACAATCTCCTGGATATGTTGTTAGGAAAAAAAAAAACATAGTATAGAGAAAATCAAATAGAACATACTCCACTTATTTTTAAAATGATTGTAGAGAAATACAAACATATTCTTCAGGACCAAATGGATGGGACATCATGAGAAGCTAAACTTTGAAAATATTTTTCTGTGCAGATTTGACTTAAGCATTATGTAAATATTTTTGCATAGTTACAAAATCAAATCAAATAAAAGCTTTCCCAAAATAATACATGTCAAGCACACTAAATCAGTACTCATATGCTGGCCAGCATAGCATAGGAGAAGGAACTATTCCGAAACAATATAATACCTTGAATATCCTTAGCGAGTTATACCCTAAGGGCAAGCTGCAAAAATTTAAATAAGTTGCTTTTTAGCAATCACATTGTTGATTGTCCTGCTGGTATTTTTGAGTTTGTTTTATGGATAAAACAAAGTTATGAGACATTTTAATTCTGTCATTCCTAGTGTTCCTTCTTACCCATAACTGGGAATTTTGCTAGTCAGAAAAGATATTTAGGGCTGAGAATAAAACTCAGTGGTAGAAGAGCATTTACCTTGCATGTGTGAAACCTTAAAGTAGGAACAGGAGAGACAATGGAAAAGAGGGAGAGACAGAGGGAGAGAAGCAGGGACAGGGGTGGAGGAAGGGGCAGGGGCAGGGGGCAGGGGCAGGGGCAGACTGATTCACCAGAGCAGAAAGCTGTGATTGTAATTTGAAATTAGGGCTAAACTACAAACCCTCAAAGCCTGACCGCAGTGGCATACTTCCTCAAGCATGGATACTCCTCACAGAAGTCTAGAAACCTCCAAAAAGAGAGCCACCAAGTTATTCAAATAGGCGAGTCTACAAGGGACCTTTCTCACTCAAACTACCAAACATACACTCTGAATTTCATTGATAAAAACAGTCTCATGCCCCTATCTGCAGGAAACTTGCTCTAATGGACACATACACTCCAGTGGTAAATTTCTTTTCATTCATGAAATATATCTACACACCCCCAAAGAAGTGCAGCTTTAATTCAACCAGATGTCTTTGATATTTGAACTATGGATGGAAAAATAAAACAAAACAAAACAGAAAACAAACAAAAAAACCCAAAAAAACAAAACAAAATAAAACCATCCAAAAAAAAAAAAAAAAGACAAAATCCTGGACAGTGCATTTTCAATGAAGGCCTGGGATAAAGATATCCACAGATATAAATATTTTTATCATTTTTATCTATTTTGATTTTTGCTATCATTCTCCCATAACTACCTAGTGGTGATAAAAATTGTAGTCAAAATATTAAATAAAAATTATCTCGGCTTGGGATTTCTTCCTGCCTTTGACCATTTATGGTCCCCAATGAAAGATACACACACCATTTATATTTTTATATGCCTACCGTCCACGTTGTTAGAATCCACTTTCCTCCTAGTGACTGTGTCACTACTTACGAATTTCTATGTTCCGTCTGGGATGCTCTTAACTCCAATTGGCTTGCACACATGGCTGTTTTTTTATGGCTCAGCTAGCCCACTATGATTCTCCTTCTCTCTCCTGCATGTCCTTCCTCTTTCATGGCAGCTTCCCTTCTTCCCCCCTACTCCTTCCTTGTGGTCCCTAGCCAGGGAAAACTAACACCCTCCCACGTCTCTTCTCCCTATTGGCTGCTGGCATCTTTATTTACCAATCAGAATTAACTGGGGACAGGGTCCCTCAAGCTGTGTGCAGACTCTAAATCTTTGAGGTCAGTACTTAGCATTACATTAAATAGTAAAAGACAAAACCTTGACAAAAATGTAAACTCCTGCACCACACTGGAATCTTAGAAGATAGCTGATATTTTAATCTTGGGTCCTTTGCGTTGATTTGGTTCAATTATTAGAATCTGCTGTTTAGCAGCCACAGTCTGCTGTTTGCTTGAATGTTAACAGCCAAACCACTGGAAACCTATGAGTCCAGACATTGAGTACTTTTCTGAGGCACTCTGAGCATTCAATCCGGTGTCTTGGCCACAGGGCAGCACCAACTCCAGACTGAGGCATCCCAAGGAGGTTTCAAGAAGAAAAACGATAAATCCCAGTTCTGTGTGAGTTCTGCATGAGTTCAAATGCTTTGCAAGCCTCTGTGTCGATGACTGTGGCACTGGTTGTCCTGATAATAATTTGCAGCATGCATCGTCCAAGAGTAAAGCAGGATTTTATTTTATTTTATTTTTCTAAAATGGAAGAAGACTGGTCAATTAGCAGGATACAGGTTATATGAAGCAGAAAACAGAGAAACAGAAACAACTAAGGCTGTTAGATTAATCTTCAGGGGATCTCATTTTACATTTACCTAAAATCATACACAATACATATGTGTGGGCATATATTTGAAGTTAAGCCACTTGGCTGACAATACTTTCACTAAGAACCATAGATTAACAAACCCCCAGTACTGGGCATGAAAGAAAAATTCCTTTCAAGTGGGGTTAATCAAGGTTGTCGAAGTAATGCCCAAAGCAACATAGGTTATGACTGTTGCCCTTGGTTGTCTCTCAGAGGTTGGAGGAAAACTCTATTTTGCTGAAGACATCATACCCTTAGGACATGGAACTCAGATTATTTGAACTGGATCTAACCAGAAAGCCTCATATCTATGGTCTATTTCCTATGGTTCAAGAAAACACTGTATAAGCTTCCCATAGGGGACCTTAATTAATAGCTACAATACCAATGAGGCTTAACAATGAACATCATGAAAAATAGTAACATAATGTGTAATATAAGTGGTATTGCTGTTGGTGGTAAACAACAGATGTCTAGCAGGACTTAAGGAATGAAACCATGCCTGATAGTACAAACCTTGCCATTTAACTGGTGCCAGTGAAGTCATGGATCTTAGTAGAGAATTTACGACCACCACTTTGTAGAGGAGCATAATTTCTGACTACATTCTAAATCCGAGCTTTATACCTATGACAATTGACTTTCATCAAAGAACCTTCTCTTTATAGCAAATGGAGACCATCACAGAAAACCATAACTGGGCACAATGCAGAGTAAATGGAGGGTGGGGACTTGGAGGAGACCAGAGAAAGGACAAGGAAGGGAGTAGGTGATGTAATTGTATTTTTAATTAATAATGTATAATAGTAAATATATATATATATATATATATATATATATATATATATATTATTCCCTCGAGGATAATTTGGGATTTGAAAGTTTTGCAATGTTTTGCTTTGCAAACCATCAAACAAGTTTCTGCTTGAATGATGCAGTGGTGCACAGGGAGCAACACAGACCAGGCTGCTGAGTAGAAAGCACATATTCCAGGACAAACAACAAGCTAGAGCTGTGAGGAAAGTAGTCCTGAAGAAGTGAGTTTCCAGTTTTCCCACCTGCTCACACACTCCTGGGGGAACTCTGAAGAAGTGAGTTTCCAGTCTTCCCACCAGCTCACACACTCCTGGGGGAACTCTGATAGAATCAGAAAAATGTTAGAACGTGAGATTTCTAAACAAATATGTCAGGAGGAAATCCATTTACACAAGCAGGAGCTTTCATTTCCTGGTTGGTACAGTTTAGAAGTTTCCCCAAGCAGAGATTCACTTTTAACTTACGACAGCTTCAAGAAAATATGGCATTTAATGTGGGAACATAAGACCATGGCAGAGATTCATGGCTGCATCACCCCAACCCCGTGAATCAAGACAAGTTTATTTTAAGTAAACAAGTTACTTACATGAGTTACAAATGTATAGCTAATCACAAAATGACTTTAATATACTCTGTGGTATTTGTAACCATGACAAGCTGGAGCCAATAAAGAGCCGAGTTAATGATGTTGAGATGGAGAACAAAGCCCTAAATGCTGTGAGGTTGTCAGAATGATATAATATTGCTCATAAGAGTCAGCGATAGAACTGCAGAAAGGGTTGTGTGACTGTGTACAGTGCGGTTGGAGAAATTCCAGTTTTGAATAATTTAAAAACTCAAGTTATTTGGTCTTATCCCCCGTAGCCAGTTAGTGATGTGAAGGATTCTGGCAGATACCCTCAGATGCAGTGGTTAGAATTATTTAAGTGAATAAATTTGCTGACCCCCCAGAAAGCTATTTCATTATTATAGCAGAGTTTGTGCTTTTTCTGCTGATGTTAATCATAATTCGTGTAAATACTTTTCTAAAGCTGTTTGCAGAGCCATCTTGCCTCACCTGGCCTCCACTCCTACAGGAAGGGACCTGTCATCATTCTCCAAAGAGAGGACTTACACTTGAAGTTTAGTGCAGATTTTTAAAGGTAGGCACATGGGTTCAAAGCTGTGGAAGTTGGAAAGGATGGGTGAATGAGTTGGAAAAGGAGATAAATTGTGTTACTTTGACTCAGCAGAAAACATGTTTGAGAGCTAGGTTCCTTGAAGGGAAGTTTTCTGGTTGTTTCATGTGATGTTTTCCTGCAACAGACTCATGATGCTTTGCTGAAGCAGACCTGTTAGAGGACATGTGATCTTTGGAGAGACTATAAGTAGGACCCAACATAGTGATGTGTGCTTGTATAGCACTGTGCAGTGCTTCCGTAGTCTCATGACTTTGCTGATCTTCACTTCATTGGGAGGCAGGCAGAGAGCTTCTATAGTTTTCCAGCTGGACTGGTTGCTTCTGCTGACTTGGGCTGATTGGATAGAGGTCTGGCTGTTTCTGCCCAAATGTGCCACCACTGTTGATTTGTGTTGGGTGACACTCTGAACAGGACTGTTGGTATCCTGTCACCTCTGAAGTGGACTCCTGAATTGCCCCAAAGAACTACTTCTAAACAGGTCCTCATCCCCTTGTCCTATTTACCATCTTTTCTCCCCTAACTTTGAATGGTGGGCTAGAGAGGGGAGACATTTGAGAACTCTTATTAAAGTAGGTTGTGAAATATCTAAGCCTACAAATCATAGATCAGAATAGTAAGACATTGGGTATAGATGTCCAGGCCTTCATTCTGCCTCATCTGTAATGATAGGAGATGGGGCAACCGGAGGCTAAGGAAGGGTATGGGTTAGGTTGGTCTCTGCAACTTACAGAGTTCCCAATAGGACTAACAGTTTATGTTTCACGTTTTATGTAGGTTATGGGTATTTGAATACAACTCTTCATGCTAGCAGAGAAAATGCTCTTATCCACTAAGCCATCCTCACAATCCCATCTTTGTCTGCTATAGAGATACTAGTCATTTAATTTAGAGCTCACTTCATTTAATCTACTATTATCTCATTGCAACTTGATTTCATCTGTGAAAAAGCCATTTCTGAATAAGTTCACATTAAAGATACTAGGAGTTACGATTCAGAGCTATGGTTTGGGAAACACAATTTAACCCATCTCATGAACTATGTTTTAGAAAAAGGAAAAGTCACTGATTTGGAAATTTTTTTTTAAACCTATCCCCGATTAAGAGTTTACAACCAAATATGCAAAGAACTTTTAACATTCAACAATAAGACCAATAGCCTAATTAAAAATAGGCAAATGTCTTGATGAATACCACACTAAAGGGGACAGAGACAACAAACCTGATTATGTAAAGACATTTAATGGTGTTTATCATGAGATAAATACAAATTTTAACGATGATGAGACAGTGTTACACATATGTCAAAGTGGTTAAATTTAGCAATACCAGAAATGTAGAATGCTGGGAAGGATGAGAGTAACAGGAATTCTGTTATCTATTGCCCTTTAGACTACAGAATGGCTTGGCCCTTTAGAGGACAGTTGTTTTCTACAAAGCTGATCCCCCTAGTCCTTTATGAGGATGTTATGAAAATCATTGTATATAAAGAACTCTGCTTTCAAGGCTGTCACGATGACTCAGTAGAGGAAGTATTTGTTGTGAAAACCTGAGCAATTGAGTCTGGACTCCCAAAGCCCACCTAAATGACCAGGTGTGGAAGGGTGATTGTGTAACTCAAGGGCTGAGGTCAGGGGTGGGGGTAGGGGTGGGATACAGACAGCCAGATTCAGTAGACTTGCTGGACAGGAGTACAGTTGAGATAGTGAGCTTCAGGTTCATTAAAGGCACTTTGTCTCAAAAATACATGATGAAGAGATATAGAGAGAGGTATATGAAGGTAATACATGCCTCTCACTGGAACACTCGCAGACAATATGCAGGCACATAGTGCATCACATCTGCACATACATTGAGCAAACTAGTTCATACATGCAGGCACATACACATTACTTCTGCACATACACACATAAATCATTTCTGCACAAATACATGAACATGCACATACACAAAAGCTTTGCATGAAAGTATTTATAGTACTTTTACTAGTAGTCGCCCTAACAGGAAGCAATCAACATTTCCTTAAATAGCTGAGCCAATACTGAAGTATCAGTACAATTGTATGTTATCCAGAAATAAAAAGGACCTATTCGCCAGGGTATACAAAGACATATGTCAATCCTAAATGCATCAGACAATGCAAAGGGATGCATATCAATGTAGGAGGCTACATATTGCATGACTCCAATTTTAGAACATTCTAGAAAAGGCAAATCTGTAGAGACTTTGGAAAATTCAGTGACTGGCAGGTCTCTTGAAAAAGGGATTAAATTTGTGCAGCATACAGGTAGTTTTAGGTCAGAGAACCTTCTAGATGATTGTATAATAATGGACACATGGCACTACACACAGTGTCCTACTTGCTTTCTTGCTGTGATAAACAGTATGAGCAAAAGTAACCTGGGAAGAAAAGGGGACAGAAGAGAGGTTGAATAATGGATAACAAAATATAGTTAGAGCAGAGGAAGAAGGCCTGTAGTGCAAGAGTGACAAGAATCTGTAATAATTTATCATATATGGGACTAAAATAGTTGAATATAACTCAGCATGAAGATATGTTTAAGGAGAAATAGATTTCCATTCAATTCTTCTGTATCAAGTCCTGTGCTAAATTACCTCACTGCATTCTCTACATATGCACAGTTATTCTGCTTCACTTAAAATGACAGTGGTCAGACCTGTAATTATATAGCTATAACAACTTAACGAGGGCACCAACAGAAAGAGCCCCCACACATCAAAATTAAAATGACAATGGTCAGACCTGTAATTATATAGCTATAACAACCTAACGAGGACACCAACAGAAAGAGCCCCCACACATCAAATCTGGAATGATTTGAGTGATGAGTTATGGGTAGCAGGAAATGAATGTCCAAGTTTACACTGAACTAGATAACACAATTGGGCGGCACATAGAGAGATCTCTCATGTGCTATTTCCAACAGCATCAAGTGTATGCTATTTATAGCAACTTCCTTCCAAACAGGACATTGTAAAGAAAAGAGCAAACATTAACTTCCCAGCTGTGAAAATCAATACCGTCTTAGCTGGAAGATCAAGTTTAGAATCAGTAATTCTAAGTCCGTAGGCACTATCTCTCCCTTGTATAATGTCATGAGTGGGTGTTAGCTCTGTGCTACAGCTCCTGTCCCCCAAACCTAATCTGATTATACCATAAACTGTGGAGATTCCTACAAATGGGATGAGCAATTACTTTTCACAACTGTCTATCGTGGCAAAAGCTAAGAGAGGCTTAAAGATTTTTACAAGTATGAGAAAACTAAGAGGACATGACTAAATGCAATGTGGTGGCCTGATTGGCATTTTGAAACAGAAAACACAGAGTGGGCACAACTAAGGAAACACAGATGAGTGTTTGGGTTCATAATTCTAAATCAATATTAGTTCATTAAATTATGAGAAAAGAATTATACTGATACAAGATGCTGATGTTGATACAAATTAGATGCAGGATATATGAGAACCCTTTTTCAATCTTATGCTGCTCTAAATCTATTGTAAAAGTAAAATATGCCCAAACTTATTAAATATAGCACAGACATACTTGCAGGAGAGGGAAGTTTAAGGATACAAAGAGAAAGATCTGCATTAGAAATATTATCTCCCTCTCCCAGTTCATTTTCAGTTAGAAAGGAGTACCCAGTGGTTTTAGGCACACAATGACTAGTTGATGGGGGAAATAACCTATCTTCAAAGAGGACCTCAGAGAGCATAGAGGCTGAGCTGATATGCATTTGTCTGCCTCCAGACAACTGAGAAGGTCACATGTTGTCTATTGTCTTGGTCTTACTATTCAAAAATTTGGGGCAGTTGATTGCAACTATTTCATGGTGTTTTCTCTTCATCTAATGGGATAGCATGTAACATATCAGTGAGATTCCTATTGTTGGTACAGTGTGATCTTCATATACCAAAGGGCAGGACTGTGAGCATGATGGGACAATGTGAGCTTTGCTGACACCCTAGGCCTGAGCTCTGGTTCCATGATTTCTTACCATTACAAGCAGGACAACTAGATGATCTTCCACAGTTTTATCTACTACTTTAAGACAATACAAATAGCACTCCCCTCTTCCCTGAGTTCTTCCTGGACCACATTACCATATATAAATCACTGTGAGCAGTGCCTGGCAAAAGATATCTTTACATTAACTCTTATAATCACAGAGGTGTCATTGAAAAGGACCTCAAACTAAGTAGCTAACAGGCTTTAAAGGGTTCAAGAGCCACAGGAAGTTCATTTTGAGATATGTGCTCAGAGATGGAGACCCAGCAGACAAGAAGAATGATACCCATTCTTCCAAATTCTAGCACATCATTAAGGATAATATATGGAGTGGATTCACTTTCATAAATTTCCTGACACCTGTTTCTCATGGTCATAAACTTTCTTGTTAGAGTTAGAAACTATGACATTTAATAGGTGGATTTCCCCTGTTTCTGTTAACTGTGACCTTTGAACCTGGCAAAATCTTTGAGGGGAATATTGAGTGCTGGCAGCATTGTTAAGCTCTACATAATCGCAATTTTTCCCAGGAGCTGGGAGAGACTGCATTTTACTATAAGGACTCAAAGCCCTAAAACCATTTTTGTTTTATGAGTTTATTTTTAGTAAATTAGAACACCGAGTTTGAATTCATTTCAATAATTTTTGAAGATTTATACCTGCTTACAATGTAATTTGATCAGAGTCACCCCATTCCTCCCAGTTTCTCCTAGCTTTTCTGCCTAATCTTTGGATCCCTCCTAAATTAATTCCATTTTCCCACTCTTTTTTGCTTTATAACCCTCATAGTACTACTTCCCTCCCATGTATGTTTATGGGACCATCCCCTCTCTGGAGCATGGTTGATGTGCCAGTGTCTATATGCACAAAGAGAATTAACTCTACCCAAGAAGCTAACAACTGTCAGTAGTGCTTCTGCTAGGGTTAGGGGCTGGGGGTTCGCCTTCCTTTATGCTGGTTTGTTGGCTGGATCCTGTACAGACTCTGTGTCAGGACTTCAGCTTCTCTGATCTCACAAATACAGTGGCCTTCTAATGTCTAGAGGTGATTTTAATCTGGGTCCTCTCTGATATCTTTCTTTTACAATCTTTCTACCCTTCCCTGAGCCCTGGGAAAAGGAAGTATGTGAAAATACTTTATAAACATAATGATTAGTAAGCATAGCAATTAAATAATTTTAAAATAACCTCTATAATTTTTCTACTTCTGACAATGCAAAGTACAAAGCTAATCTGTTTGGGGGTACCCGAGCAACAGAAACTTGGGAGAGCTTTGTGATCAGCAATCCTAAGAGGAAGTTCCCCCATCCTTGGTAGTCTTTCTGATGCTCTCATAAGAGATTATTTCTCCCACTCCTTACTTAAATGCTCAACTGCAAACATCATAGTTCCAAGTTAGTTCCAAGTAATCAGGGTGTGCTTGTGCCAAATTCTAGTTCTGCCTTACATGTGGTATATAAATTATGGGAGGTATTGTCAGTGTTCTTTTTTGTGGTTCTTGGAGACTGGAAGGGATGCAAAAAGTTGATAATCATTAAGGACACCAGTTTTGGTTGTAGACTCCAAGTGAGCCCTTACTTTGATTCTACCAACTACCCAATATTCAGAAATCCATCTAACCTATAGTATGCCTAACTCCCACTTCAGAAAGTTATGGAGATTGCATCCAAATCAAATGAAATCCTTAGCACAGTGCCTGGCAGACAGCAGGCTTTGATTAAAATTAGTTTCCACTTATAGTTATTAGCAGTAAATATATGGAATGCATTTGAGAACCTTATTATTTTATTTTATGTATGTATGTATGCATGTATGTATGTATGTATGAATGTATATATGTATCTGTGTGTGTGTGTATGTGTGTGTAGCATTATGTGAACCACATATACCACACATGCCCAAATTAGATCAAAGAACATTTGACCTCATGGAACTAGAGTTACAGCCAATGATATGGGGGCTGGAATTTGAACCCAGATCCTCTATAAAAGTAGTAAATGCTCTTAGCTACAGAGCCACTTCCTTGATCCCTGTAGTGCAGTTTTTACAACTTGATACAAATACCTTTAAGGATTTATTTTCATATTTCCTTTGAAATTTTGAAGCTTAATAAAAACTGTACTTTTCACAGAGACCGAACCGAAAAGAAGAAGCATGCGAGATGAGTCACCAGCATCCAGTTCCCATTTACCTCAATGAGTCCTGGTCAGGGATGGAGACAGGAGGAAGCAGGAAGCTGAGGATGAACGAGCTGGCTTTGAGCACAAGCTCTACTCTGACCCACTTTGTACATTTGGCTAAGGCACTTCACACTGGGCTTTTTAACCTTGTGAACGCTTAAAATGGAGGACTCCTCATACTTCAGGGCTTACTGTCATTAAATGTCACCAGTGGTACTTCCCTTAGATAAAATGGAAGCAAACAGGCAGGTTCTTGATTGACATTGTTTTGTTGTGACTCATTACCAAGCCTTTGTTGTGCAGCCTTGATAGAAACACTTCACTGTACAGAGCACAGCTATAGCAGAAAATCTTATTTAGTTCTTTTACTAGGTGTTTTTGTTATTCCTGAGTGTACAGAACACATTCCTCCATATCTAAAATGATTTAACCACCATTTCTCCTAGGACAGATAGACACGTTGGTTGCTAAAAAGCAAACAGGAACACTGGGCATCGACTGCCCTTGGCTTTTGCAGAATGTTTTGTATTCAAGAAGGGTGTAGTGGTAATTGTTATAGCTTTTAGCACTTACTGAGTTCATAATCTGTCTCAGACAATGAAATAAATGCTTTCTAAATGCTTCAGTCCTTGATATCAACATTTGAAAAAGACATTCTTACTACTGTCATTTTATATATGAGCATCAATGTTCTCGGTTCCAAATTTAGGCACTTTAAGAAAGGGTAAGCCTTACTTCAAACGTTAATCTTAGATAGTTACACTCTCCTACTCTTGACTAATCAGTGTTTGGAGACACTGAAGCAGCCACTATTTACACACACACACACACACACACACACACACACACACACACACACGAACACACGAACACACGAACACAAAAGGAGGCCTTCATAATGAGAGCTTACTGAATGCAGTGATGTTCTTTAGCTGAACATACATAATTAATTTTCTCTCAAATCAATTTAACAGTTAAATAATGCAGCACCAGCTAATGGGCTCTTGGCTGGCTAAACATTTTGAGATATATTGCCCCATATACTCACCCTAAAGAATGAAGATGAACAACTCGCCTGGTTACATAACACTGCTCAACAACATAAATAAAAGACTCTTCTTGTTTTGGCAATTGTTCGGCACTCTTCTAAGCTTTTGCTAATTCAGACTTCCTCTAATCTAACAGATGCCAGCAGTTTAAAAGCAGCTCAAAAACTCTTATTTATATCTGGTGCTCAGTTTTGAATAAAATGGGTCCGCAAATGCAGAGGGAGATGGGGGAATGCATAACTTAAAAATGGAATTTATTTCCAGACTTCTAAACACAGATTTCCAATAAATGTCCACTTAGAGAACCATTTCATTAAGCTAACTGCAGCCAAACACAAGTTCCCTGGTGTTCCTTTGAGAATTTTATTTTCTAAAATGAATCATTATTTTTCGATGTTTTGGCTTGACAATCTTTTCCCCCACCTCAGTTGTGTAATTTTGATTTGTCACTCAAATTGCTTGTATTTCAAGAGAATTGTTCTGAGACATTTCTGCTTTGGAATGGGACTGCTAATATGGTGGCATGGGTTTGTAGAAGTCCCCAAACCACCAAGGTGCATTGCTTTGTCCTTTATAGAACTGGAGAGAGTCTTGGCTTCTTCATTCCAATTAAGGTTTAGCAGACCCTTAAGGCTGATTCTGGGGGTGGCTGAAATGAACTTGTAATGAACAAGATGGATAGTTGTGGCCATAAGAGGAGGCCAGGGAAATGAAAGTCAGGCCTCTGTGAAGCTCTGTTCCATCTGTGATTTGCAAAATAATCCAGCTATTTGCAAGCCTATTCTTAACCATATCACCCTCAAGTATAAATATGAACACTACTGACAGAATACTAATGGAACTGGAATGACATTGAAGCGAGGTACCAGAAGCATTTCTAACATATGAATGCCATGTATGCAAAGGGAATTTGAGAACACATGCTTCAAAAGTTAGTCTACCTAAGGTTACTGGGCTTTTCCATCTCTGGTTAAATACTCAGACTCAAAGAAAAGATCCATTCTGATTACTTAAAGGAGCTACTATGAAACAGATGTGCTATCAGCAGAGAGGCTCCATAGTTAAGGACAGCATGTTTTGTCTGATTGAAAGAAGCTCAATGTAGTACTGCACATGTCTATTCTAACTTCAAAGCTATCAGATACAATAATGATGACAAGTCATTATTAAAACCCTGGTGTCACCATTATCATTTACTTTATCCTTGGTAGGGTGCTAAGGTAACACAAATAATAGATCATTTCTATTTCTAGGCAACAGTAAAATGAGTATCCTTATTATAACAGTAAGCACTAACCTTTGTAGGTTTCTTACCTTAGAACAATGCACTAAGGACATTACAGGGTTATAAGAGGATGCTATAATCGCCCTTAGTTTATAACTCTGATGACTAACTGGTGGGCGATTTGTTCAAATTTCAAGGCCAGCAAAGATCTCAATTCATCCATTCAACTCCAAGGTTTGACCTTTCCAATACCCTGTTGTACAATCTCTTGTAGTTTTTCATGATGTAGGTAAGTTAATTGTGGTTCAAGCACAAAGTGTTTCCAAACCAGACCCCGGAGATAACAAATCATAGGCAGGGAAGTCAAGTCTGCATTCCTTCACTTGCTATCCAGAGTGACTAGGACTAAGCATAGAATGAGTGGTAACACAATGTAAAAATGTTACTCTGAGGAAAACCAAAGACAATGATGACTATCTCAAGGGCCACACTTCTGAGAATGTGGCCATGAACCATTGGCTGCTTCCTCACTCCTTCATTTTGTTATCCTTGGCAGTGATATCCAAGAGGATATGACTTTTTTTGAAGATAAATGGAGAACTGATGTTTTCAATTTCCTTTATCCACATTTATCATTTTTATTTCTGAATTTAAAATTTTTTTACATATGTTAGTGTTTTACCTGCATCTGTGTGCCACTATTGCCTGTGCAGGGAAGAAGAGAACATTTTATCTCCTAAGTGGAATTATAGGTATTTGTGAGCCACCATATGCATGCTGGGAACCAAACTTGGGTTCTTTTCAAAATAGCATGTGCTCTAAACCTCTAAGTCATCTCTCTAGCCACAACAAGTGTCTTTCCTGAAAATTAAACTTTAGATTACATTTGCTATGGAGAGAAATTAGAATGTACATTTATATATGTTATAATAGCACCACCCTTGCTTCATTCTATTTTTTCTAACACATACTTCTTTCTTTCAGAGCTGATTTTACAAAATATAAATCTTCCCTCAGTAGATTTTTTATGTCATCACTAAAACCCTCCTCATAATATTGAGTATAATAGTATTTATTTCATTCATATGACCCTTTCACTTAATTCCTGCTATGTCTATTCATAATTACCAATTATTATCCTTATTTTAGAAATTAAAAAAAACCTTAAGTTTATAGAAGGTCTGATGTTTTGTCTAACATGACAAGGTCAATTGATCGAAGAAATTAATATCTTCTATTTAAAGAGGGCTTGGGACAATTAGCCCAGAGTGGCACACTTCTCAGTTAGTTGCTGATTCTACTGTATTGGTGATACAAGGGTTCAGAAATTGTAATTAAGTCAGTTTTCTCTAGGGAAATCCATAGGTCAGATTTCTATTCATAAGGGCAAGCATTTGATCTCTGAGTATTCTATGCAAGAACATCAGGAAACATTTATCGGTCCCAAAGTCTGTTTTATCCACAGGTCTTGTCATGGTGGATACAGGGAGACAACTTGCAGTGTTGCTCCTAGGTAAAAAAAACTCGCTTCAGCCTAGAGCTTCTAGGTTCTAGTGAGTAAGGTTTAAATTGTCTATTATCAGAAGAAACCATTAGACTCAGCAGAGGGAGGGAGGCTTCTGACCACTTTGTAGTGACATTCTCTGAATGAGAGACACATCTCCCCAAGAAGAGGCCAGGTGGCCTCTTTGTTTTCAGATATAAAAGTTTAAAAGTTTCTCCAGTTTTGATAACTGACATGGTCCACATTTCCATGCTTAGAGATTTGTTCTAAGTTAGACATTTGTACTTACCCAGGGCCTCTGTAAAATTGTATCACTGAGGAAAATTATACACATTTGTAATCGGAATTGTTAAAATGATAGCATGGAATCTCAATTTGCTGGTTTCCAAGTCTAATTGAAGCCAACAGTGAACAATGCAGAGTGGAGAGATGGGAGGAGAATTCTGATTTCTTTTGCGCCTCTGGATCTCACTGCCTTTAACAGTGAACATCCTGGAAATGCTTTAGCATGTGAAATGATGTTTCTACTCTCCCCTTCTAAAGCCAGATCAGATTAGGCTGCCATCATTTGCAACTATGATTATTCCAAGTAACCCAGCAAATCTGTGAAGATTTGCTCTCTCTTGCTCTCTCTCTCTCTTTCTCTCTTTCTCCCTCCCTCTCTCTTTTCTCTCTTTCCCTCTATTTCTCAAGCAAGATGTATACTTCTAAGAGGTTCTGATAGTAAGTTGAAAGATGGAAAACATATCTCTATTCTTGCTTTCCTCATACAGACAGAAACAGTAGATCTAAATGACAATAGACATACCAACACACATGCCTGCGTATGTATATAAATATGCAGTCTCCCTGAACTTAGATGCCTGGCCATGCAGCTAATGATTAAGAAGGATCACTGCTCTGTTTAAAGCTGCTGGTGAGACTTTGTTTCTTTTTAAACAACACAAGACACACAATTGTTTCCAGTTTCATCTTTACAAATTGCTCTCAATTGTGACATTTATCTTTCATCCCAATCAAGTGTAATTTACCAGAAAGATTGCAGAGTGTGTCTGTATTTAAAACGTGTGTGGGGTTTTGTAACAATCCTTTCTATACCGAAATTCTCTGCTAGGGAGCTTTGGGGACAGCAAGGCCTAGACAAGCTCATCAGTTTATAATGGCTCCCTTGAACCTCATCAGCCACCAAAGGAAGATGGCCAACTGATGGGACGTTTTATTGGTTTGCTTCAGAGAAAATTCATCAAAACGATTTCAGAGGCTGGGGCTGTGTTGTATTTCAGGCATTTGAATGAAAACCAGGTGTTGACGTAGGATAATTCAATCACTCAGTTCGTTAGTGATGGAGACTCGAGATGGCAGGAAGGGAGTTCTCTGACTGTGGTAGAACACCTTTGGCCTCTCATCCACTAGTTGCCTGAACTATATCTCCATAATGAGTTTTCTACTTTGCTGAGGAAGGACAGAGAAAACTAATGTTCGGTAGTGAGGATCTTTTTTCCCCTTAAAATACATTTTTTTTCATTTAAAACGTTGTTTACTAATTCAAGATTGTATCCTACCATTTTTTTTTTAGTTTAAAGTATGTTTCCTTTTAATAAGACAGTGAAGATATTGAATCATACTTTTAAAATATATTCAACAGAAAAAGGTACCTTAAAAATTTGCCAGCCTTATGTGGTCTGGTAACTAATTGTTATTCCTGGCAGTGATGGTAATATGATTTTAGGCACTTGCATTTGTAGAAAGCTATCCACACACTTTGAAAGCACTAAATTAAATGCTTTGTATGTTCCAGCCTCACTTCCACACTGGCATTTACAGGCTGCTACTATCTGCCTTTTATGGGTTAGAGAATAAAACACTTAGAAGTCAAGGAGCTTTTGTAGGATCATATTATCATAAAGAGGAAGACTTCACTGTTTCTGTACAAAAGATCTTGTCCTTCAGAATACTAACATACTTGCCATTCAGAATCAGGAAAAGTGATGCCCTCATGCTTTTCAGATAGTTCGGGAAAAGACACCTGAGAATGATCACTGGGAGATACTGACATAGCAATGGAGGAATTTATAGGCCTGTTATTCTGCAAAGTTATAGGTATAACAATGCTGAATAAGAAAGAGCTGCAGGAACTAAGAAGTCCTTTCTAATATTCTGCAATGTTATAGGTATAGCGATGCTGAATAAGAAAGAACTGCAGGAACTAAGAAGTCCTTTCTAATATTATGGGTAATAAAATTGTAACCCACTCAGCATTCTCAATAATTGGACAGCAGGCTTTTGGTGCTGTGCACTCTCTCCTATATTACACTGTCATCGTGTTTTGTTCTAGGTAAGAAAGAACAGAGCTTTCTCCTCCCACATCACCTCTTACTTCTCAGAAAAATTACTCTAGGATAAATTCTCTCAAATTCAAGAGATTGTCAAATCTCTTGTTTTCCTTAGAATTACAGGCCAAATATCCCAGAAAGGCTAGAAACACATGCCTCACAGAGAGATTTTGTTCTGCCACTAAAAAGTATACCACAGTCTAGTTAGGTACTCTAATTTAAATGTGTTGCCCAAATTCACAATTTGCATCTTTGAAATCTGACCTCCAGTGTACAAACTGTGGACTAGAAAACGATATTTAGATTATAAAATTTGTCTTTGGGAATGGAATAATGCTGTTATGAAGGGCATAAGTGAGTCCTTATTAAAAAGAGATATTCTAGCATGCATTTATCTGTCTATCCATCTATCCATTTACCCATCTACCCATCTGTCTATCTATCTATCTATCTATCTATCTATCTATCTATCTATCTATCTATCTATCTATCTATCTTGTTCCATTTATTTATTCTGGCTCTCACCCTAGGACGATATAATGAGAAGGTATTTGCCCAACACTAACCCCTTGGTTTTAAATACCACAGCTGTATAAATTTTTATTCATTATACATTTCCCAGTCCTTTCATAGCAGCCCACAAAGCACCAAGGCACTAGGGCTAATATAAGCAGCCTAACCTTAGTAGAAAAAGTTCTCTGTCTCTCAAGATCTCCACCTCTTCCTGTTCAACCCACTTAGGTGAGCCCTTACCCTTTAGTAAAAGGGGCCTCTGTAATTTGCTTCTAGCTGATGGAGACACACTAGGTTATTTGGTTGTTAGAACTTGATTACTTGCAAGGACTCTTTCTCCTGCCCTGGCTTCAGGCAGCAAGCTGAACTGTAGTGAAACACCTGTAGAAAGGACCACATAGTGAATTGTGGCTTACAACAAGGAAAAACTAGTCATATTCTTGCAGCCTTCAAGGAAATAAATTCTGTCAATAAGTAAAAGAGCTTGGAAACAGATTCCTCAACTCTGATGAGTTCCTGGCTCTAGGGAACATCTCTATTCCAATCTTGCAACCATCTATGTGGAACTTTTCTTTAGGGTTTGTGTGTTCTTCTTAGGTACAATGGTGCTAATTGGTACCAAGAAATATTTAAGGAAAGTAATGGTCTGTGGCTCCAAAGGAGATTGGCATTCTCCATTACTGACCCAATGGAGCGTCAGCTATTGAAGAAGTAGAAAACAGGATGAGTTAGAATTCGAAAAAAAAAAAAAAAGAATTCCACACTCTGGATTTGAGGTAGCTGCTGGTTCCCAAATGAACAATGTTTCTGGGATGAAAGACAAAGTATTAAGGAACACAGTGAAAATGCAGACCTGGGGATCCTTAGTTCTTACAAGTGGGTTTCTTTAGAATCTAATTCTCAGGAAAGGGAGTTTACTAGCAGTGAGATGGGATCCTGAAGGAACATGTGGGTGCAGTGTGGTTACAGGAATGACTTCTGCTGACTCCTGAGATAAATGCTGAAGCCGATATAGGCTAGACAAGGGAGACAACTTCATACTCCTTCACTGCCACTTGTCACACAGCTGTGCTGAGAAGGTGTGGCCTTGAGTTAGTAGCTATCTTCACTTGAGAACAGTACCCCAAAAATGGTAAGAGTCTGAATGTTTTAGTTGGCAGAACTTTCTGGAGCTGGACACATAGATTCATCAATGGTAAAGGGAACCTGTTCTCTGTGACATGCTACCCTAATAGCAGTTAGAGCTATGACCCTGGCTGTGTCTTCTGAGAGAGGTAGGGGACTAAAAAGCAAAAGGGAGGCAGTGTTGGTAAACACTGGGGTCCTTTCATGACGAATGGGGAGAGACTGGTGAAGAATGAAGCAAGTCCATCTTTCAGTTTTATGGAAGATGAGCAGCACTTTAAAGTTTTGGAGTAGAGTGGTAAGACAAATTGGATTTTTATAGTCTACTTCTATCAGATTGGATATCATACGTATTTACATTTTAAAAGTAAAAAATGAATGTCTATCTCTTAATATATGTGGGTAGTACTCTTTCTAAATGACAAAGAGTCCCCTGTTTGTCCTCACAACTCTATGAAGTTTACTGAGCATGTAGTAAGAATTTTATACCTTGTGCCATGTTGATTCCTTATTGTTGGGTCACCAGTCTTCTATGACTTCTTGCTTATGTTTCCACCTTCTTCTGGATATGCAATCATGTGTCCGTATTCCAGACCTGTTTCCTTAACTTCTGAGTTCATGCTTTCCCTTGTAGCATTCTGCAGATTCAATATCACTCACTTATGAATTCATAAGTTATCCCATGTCAGATGGCTCTTTTCCTTTGAAATTTCCAGGGTTCGTGAGGACTAGATTGCATTTTCCTTTGTCTCTACCACATTCAACGGAGACCTTCTTAGCTATTACTTGTTGAATATTATGGGTAAATCATATCTCTTATTCCAAATTGACATTTTGAAGTGTTAATAATCAGTAACTCACGAAGCAAATGTATTTGGACATAGGGTCTTTATTTGAAATAGATTATGTTTTATACCAGTGTGATATCTTCAGTATGATGAATATCTATAAAAGAAGAAAATAGAGGACAAGACATGGATGAAAATATAGACCAGCCACATGAAGGTGTACAAGAAGGCATCTACCTACGAGTCAATGAAAAGCACTTAGAAGAAACTAAACCTGGTTATTCCTTGATCTTGGACTTTTAACCCACAGAACTGAAAAAAAATATGCTTTCCTATAAACCATCCAGTCTTTCATAATTAAAAAAAGTTTTAAAGATTAATTTTTATTTTATGTGTATGAGTGTTTACTTGCATATACACATGTGTAACCACTTTGATGCCTGATGCTTTCAGATGGCAGAAGAAGGTATCAGATCTCCTGGAACAAAAGATACAGAGTTTTGAGCCCTGATGTAGTCCTGGGAATTGAACCCTTGCTATTTGTAAGGGTAATGAGTGCTCTTACCATTTAAACCATCCCCCCCAGCCTTTAGGTAATGTTTTATGCACACTCTAAATGCCATACTGAATGAAAGATTGAAGGTAATCCTTCATACTGATCTCTCTCTTCAACTGTTCTTTCCATAGTTTTCATGACAAACTACAACTTTGTCTTTATACCATTTTTATCCAATAGGCTTTGTTGTATTTTATTTCTCCATTTCTTTTTGGAGGGGGTATCTCAAATTGGCTTCAAGGGTAGACTACACAATATATGCAAACACATTTTATTGTCTTTAGAAACATTATTTATTTCTTCTCACAGGCTGATGCCAATGCCATAGCCTTCCTGCCAAGGTGCCCAGTTTTTAACCTCTATGCCTATGCCTGAGTCCACATCCATAAAAACCTTTTCCAATATTTGCCCCTGAAGCTGTTGATGAGTAAAGGGGAGAACCTGTTCCAGCAGCCACAGGGTCCATAAATTCCAGTGAGCTCCTTATTTTCTTTTCTGATGCATAATGTGGTTCTAGAAAATTATCGTTTAATCAGTAGTAATGACTCCCATATTTCTGCAGTACTGCTTGTTAATCTTCCTGCCTAGTAGAGAAAAAAGGTTTTCAGCAATGCAAATACAATGCAGGCTGAGAAACAGCAATGCAGAGAAAAGGCATGTTACCACTTTCTTCTGTCCTGCATATCTGTAGCATCAACAAGTCAAGAAAAGAGTTACTGTGCCCTACCTGCATGTACTAAGTCCAACACTTCAATGAGAGGCAGTCAAATAAGGAAATGGTTCACTTGGCTTGCTAATGTTATAAAATCTCAAACATTTAACCCCTTGGTCTGTTTGTGTCTTCACACCATTAAAAGGCCAAGAACTCCTCATTCTTCTGTCTCTGCCCTGGTCATATATCACTGTCCTGGCTCGCCATGCTCTGGCCACTGTGGTCTTTTGCCTCCTTGTTAACTCCAGTTCATTACTGCTTCTGGACTTTTGTGTCCATTCTTGGTTCTAGCTGTGATCATGTTCCCAGTGTCTTCTGTCTGATAATTCTGGACTTTGGGGCATATTTTATTGATACATTCCATATAAGACTTTTCTTTACTTCCCCAAGAAAGCTCCACAATTGGTCCCCTAATGGTTCCTTAAATATAAGTAACATTTATCTTCAGACCACTCATCACAATGACCTGTATGCTCGTAACTGATAACTCGCTAGTCGCCTTAATGTTTGGAAGGACAAAACCAAGGCCATTCTTTTCAGACTATGGACCATATGGACTGAGAGGGTGTTGCAAAACACATTTTTTATCCCCACTCCCTTTAGTAATTTATCACTCATAGCTTGTCCTCTGGTCATCCATCCACCAGGAAGGAACATCTAAAGGATGAAGCTATCTCTCTTGACCACTTCCTGTGACATAATCCTGGAAAATATAATTTAAGATACCTTTGCCAGTTTATCTTCAGGCCATCTTCACCAGCTGCTCTCTAAAATACTTACCTACACTCTGATAAAGGTCCATAAGTATCTTCTTGTCCTATGAATCCACATCTCTTTTGCCACTTATTGCTATTCTATGTGTGCCCCATGCAGTGTGTGTCCATGTAGTATCGGCCTCTCAGCACTCTACAGAAGAGCCTCAGCCCTGACCTAATTCTCTCTTCTTTTCTACCTGACTGCCTCTGACATACTTCAAATCTGGTTGCTTTCTTTTCTGTGAATTATTCACAGAATTCCTTAAAGAATAATGGAAATGAGTACTCTACTAAAGCAACTAATAATAACATTTAACATCTCAGTAGAAGAATGTAGCTGCCAGTAATGTACGTAAACTTGTTTACCTTTATCTATGCTCTAAAAGCTATTGAGTATTAATGATGGTCTAGTTACAAGTCCAAATGTGACATAGATATTTACTTCAACATTATGGTGGACCAGAAATTAAGGCAGTCAACATAATGGAGCAAATCCAATCACCAATGACAGAGCCAAAATAAAATTTGAATTTATACAATTTTATTTCAAAAGCATATTGTATTTATCACTACCCCATTTATTCTGCATTGGTTATGTTGTTAAACACCTGTTAACTCTTTGTGCATGAATTACACTATTACAATAATCTACTGTTTGTGTCCCTCATTAAACTACATATACCAAATATGTACCAAATTATGATACCAAATTCAAGAACTACTATATTCAATTTGTTTAGTCTGATGTGTTAACATAATTTTCCCCATATAGTAATGATTTTTAATGTTCTATCAAAGTTGGTATGTAAATCTGAGAGTCTTCCCAGATGACTTCACGTTATTGTATAGCTAAAGAATGAAATATTAAGTGTTTTAATCAAAATCAAATTTAATTATATCATGATCCTGACATATCTTAGACACATCTGTTAAATAAGCTAGACTCTGGAGGAATCATTACCTTAGCCTGTCATTGGTGGCTTATCTGGGAGTGAATAAGCATTGTTCGAATCTTGTCAGGAAAGACCACACAGCAGTCTAACAGATTGTAATGTATTTCAGTGCAATTGTATTTTTTATTCACAGGTGAAAGTATGTGTTTTTTAGGAAGACAAAGTAATAAATGTATTCATTTAAAGTTATAAAATAGGACATTTGATGTTCCTGGACATAGAAAACACCCTTTTTTAGATTCCAAATATTATACCAGCTGAATGGAGAATCCACAGAGGAAAATGTCAACAGAAAAACTTAATGCAACCAGACAATCAGTCTCCAAGGATTTTAATGGAAATTGAATTAATTTTGCTGTGCACCTCAAGTCTCTTAAATGAACTAATAATGTTTCAAGTATTCTTAAAATGTACACCATTAGCTTGGGATTTGTGGGGTACGGCCTTCAAGCCACAGAGACAGAATGGATGCTTGTGGGGGAAGATGGTGAGGTTTCATCTGTAAAATGGGTTTTTATACGTTTATATTCTAATCATGGTCAAATAAGTGAATAAAACACTAAAAGTTCTCACCTTGCATCAGTATTTCATGAGTACCTTCCTACTGTAAATCTCACATAAGCATGAGTTCAACCACAGTTCTTTCTAAATATTTAATTTCAGAGCATCATAGTCTAGGGAACCACAGAATCATGAACTCATGCCATAAAGCCCAACTAGAAGATGTGATCTGGATCTGTTCTACATGGAAAACAAAAACTTAGTTGTTAGTTTCATGTTTTCTTCAAATCTTAAAGAAATGCATCATTGAGACAGGCGTGGTGGCACACTCCTTTAATCCCAGCACTTGGGTGGCAGAGGTAAGTGAATTTCTGAGTTCGAGGCCAGTCTGGTCTACAGAGTGAGTTCCAGGACAGCCAGGGCTACACAGAGAAACCCTGTCTCGGGGGTCGGAGGGTGGGGGAAGAAATGCATCATTAAACAAAACTTTGATAATGTACTTTTTTTCCCCTCAGTGGCATCCTTTTTTTTTTTTAATTGGGTATTTATTTCATTTACATTTCCAATGCTGTCCCAAAAGTCCCCCACATGCTTCCCCACCTACTCCCCCACCCACCCACTCCCACTTCTTGGCCCTGTCATTCCCCTGTACTGAGGCATATAAAGTTTGCATGACCAATGGGCCTCTCTTTCCAGTGATGACCGACTAGGCCATCTTCTCATTCATATGCAGCTAGAGACATGAGCTCCGGGGGATACTGGTTGTTCCACCTATAGGATTGCAGATCCCTTTAGCTCCTTGGGTACTTTCTCTAGCTCCTCCATTGGGGGCCCTGTGATCCATCCAATAGCTGACTGTGAGCATCCCTCAGTGGCATCCTTATTGTTCTCAGTCATCCTAATTTGTTTGCAAGCAGAGCCTTTCTGTAGAATGCTGTTCTCTGGGTAGCACATGGCCATTGATGTCTTGAAATCAGAGCAGATGAGACCTTCACAAGATGTATTTCCCTGATATACCCACATGAGAAGTTGATGACCTGGCCCTCTCTCGAAGATACATAGCAGCTGATGATTGCTTGGCTGGTGTGACTTAATCTTTAGTCATATTATTTCTCTCTAAATTGCCCAAGTAGCTTCTGGTCCACAATCTTGACATATCCTAGATACATGTGATCAACAAGCGGACCTCAGGTAGAATGATTAGCATGGCCTTTCACTGGTAATTGATCCATCTGGAGTAAATATACATCCTTCATGTTTCTCTAGGAAAGACCACACAACAGGCTAAGAGATTCTAATGTGTTTATTTAGAGGTATTTTTAAAATTTTAATAAATTGTCATCTAGTGTATATAAGCCAAATATGTTTTACTACAGATATACATATATACATATATACATATATTCATACATATGCATATATATATATACATATGCATATATATATATATACATACATATAGTGGCAAGACATATGTTGCATTATTCTTATATCTATTTTTAGACATATAAAGTTTATATTTCCTAGACCAATAGTATATCTATTAAATAATAAGTCATTTATTTCTCTTTTCTGGCTGGAGTTATTCTAATTATCTCAGATATTCTCAATAGAAACTATCTTTTAAAACCACTATTTTTCCTGAATATGGAGCAAAGGTAAAACACAACATATAAAGCCAACAAACAGCAAAGACATCCAGAGATGCGTGTTTATTGAGTACTTACTTCATGCTGGGAATTACACTGAGTTGTTTGCAGGTATTAACTAATTTGATCCTCCCAATAAGTGCAGGGAGAGATTTTTTAATTTTAAAAATGAGGAAAATCAAAACACAAAGAGCTTAAGTAGCTTTGCTCAAGATTGGACAGATGGCTTGGGGCAGAGCTAGCAGTTGGGCCCAGGCCATCTATATCCCATATGGAAAGCATCACCTGAAGTTCTTGTTATTGATGCAGACTTTTGCTAAAATAGGACCAGAAAAATCTCCATTTTTAGAAAGCACAATTGATAGTGCTTCTTACATTTTGACATGCAGGAGAATCAACTGGAGAGCTAATTTAAACCCAAGTTCCTGTACACCACCCCAGAGATGCTGATTCAGGCAGTCTGGCCTGGGACCCAAGATGGTGCATAGATAACAAGCTCCCAGGTGATGCTAATATTTGGGGCAAGATTTGGAGTAAAAAAGCTTCTAAATTTTTCTGATTTGAGTAGTGAGGCTCATTCTAAGAACAGAGAACCTAGTTTCACCCTCATATTATATGCATAATTAACTGGTGACCCGGGAAAATTTTATCTGGGAAAGTTGCTGCAGGGTCTTGTCAAAGATCAGGAAAGTTTTAAGGAGGAATTGGGAATTATCAGAGGTCAGTCATAGAATTCTGAAAGATGAGAGGGGAAACAAAGATCAGCTGAGTGCTTAAGGTAAGGGAATGGGCTTCTAACTTAAGGGTTGGTAGACTTACCCTGAGAATCAAGTGTCTGAGAAGGATTGGCTTCAGGGTCTCCATGAATGCCAACATAAGCCAGTGCTTAAGAACCTTTCATAAGGTGATGTAGAGTGTGTACAGAGGATACACTTATCCTCTTGTATACACTAAATCATCTCAGGGTTATCTGTAAGACCTCGTACAATGTAAATGCTGTGCAAACAGTTGCTACACTGTTTGTTCAGAGAGCAATAACCAGAAAAAAAGGCAGTATATATTTAGTGTACTAAAAACCCCTTTTCTTTCCAGTATTTTCAACCAGTTGTTGGTCAAACACAAACTCAGAGACCATAGATACCAAGGGCCAGGTGCTCCATAGACCCAGTTTGGTTAGTAAGACTGGGCATTTCAAACAGGGCAGTGTCTGTAAAAAAAAAAAAAAAAACCATGCCCTAGACACACAAGCAGTACTGAGACCCAAGTCTTCAGGTTAAAATTATCAATAAAAGACTATTAGGAATGTTGATGCAAAATGTCTAGGGTGCCAGTAGACTAAGGAGGCAAGTTCTTACCTGTCTGGTCATGCTTTATCAGTTGAGGTGAGTATATGAAGCCCATTGACCTGGATCTGTTTTTAGGGATGAATGTCTTTAATATGGTTGCAGTTGGAAATTATTACAGATGAAAAAGAAGCACACCCCTGAGACTTGTAAGTCATGAACCACACAACCGCAAAACTTTCATGCCAAGTGGAATGTTCAATAGTAACTAGAGACCTTCATCTACTTGAAAAGTCTGCTCAGTCAGTTTGCTTAGTTATTGTATATTTTACAAATGCAAAATAATGGACTTGGTGACTTCAGGAAATCAGAAAAAATATTCACCATGCTAAACAATGCTTTTGTCCATATGCTCCCAGAATGCAATATGCCATCCATAGCTTTCCACAGCATATCTAACAGAGGTCTTCCCATAAAGTCTTCCAAACTGGAGACTACATTCAGGACATCTTTCTTATTCTGCTATAATCATTTCTTTGCATAGCTAAACATCTTCTGGGGAAAAGCTGTCTGCCAGACCTGGGTGACTATGCCTTCTCTTCCATAAGATCCATTTATCTATAGTAATCTCATATCGAAACACATATTTAAACAACCTTTCATGTGTATGCTTATAGGATATCATGTATTTATAGAACTATATGAGAAATTTTATTAAATATTTGCTATATATTTGTGCCAGAGATTACACTTACAAGTTGCAAGCCAATATTCTAGTTTTTCATTCCCCACCACTCCTGACACACAAGTGATCACAGTGTGGGTTTTTTTGAGGGTGTGTATTTTTACCTCAGTTGGATTTATCAGAATCAAAGTCTACACAATATTGTATTTAGAGTTTGGGCAATGTTTTATGAAAAATATACCAGTGTTGTTACCTGATTGGTTTATATCCACACAATGTTTGTAACCCATCTCATACTCTGAATGATTCTGTTGTGTTTATCACCCACCGTTTGCCATTTCTCCTGTGTAATTTTCTATGTACCTCCCCCAACTCCACCTCTGAATTCATGGCTCTTTCCATGTTCTTTTTCCTAGATATTCTGCAACTTCTATCCCTCATATCACCAATTTCTGTACTTAGAAGGTAGAGAGGCTGAATCTTAACAACAATTGGTACAGAATAAATTCTCCACAAATATTTTAATGTACTTAAAGATGTAAAATGTTATTCAAGTCAGATACATTATACAGAGGTCCTCGGAGTAACACCATGCCTGCTGCAGGCCTAACTGTTGCCCCACACGGTTTGTGTGCATTTGAGAATATGGTTTAGCTTTGATTACTATAATATAGAAATGTAGTAGTTTCCTTTTGGAAGGAGTGCAAAACCAATACAAAATTATTGCTTCTTTCAAATTGCTCCATATAGAGTTGACACATATGAAGAAAATTTTATTCTACAAAGAAAAGAAAATTCAGGTTCTGGCTTTGCAGTTAAATACACACAGCAAGATTGTATGCACATTGAATTTGACCGTGTATGGGGAGGGGAGAAAAAGAATTAGAAATAGTGGTGAGAAAATATGACAGCCCCAGCAAGCCTCAAACCCCTTGTTATTCATTGAAGCAAATGTCCAACGTTTACAAATTATACATCTTTTGTAGAAAGAATTGTAGTATCCCTTAAGGCATTGCATAATGGGAGTGAGCCTTATAGTGGAGAGCAGATCCAAGAGCCAGCCTTCTCTGCTGGCTGAAATACAGTGTTTTTCTTTTAAAATAATACTAAAGAACCATGAACCTTTAAGCCTACAGATTTGCAGCTTAACACTGTAATTTATTTCTCTTGAAAACAGTTACAATGTTCCTAGACTTATGTAGAGGAGAAAAATAATTACTTTATTTGAAATGGCCAACACTCTGAGAGAGAAAAAAATTATGATTTTGATTTTTCACTACTAAAAGAAAATAAACTATGGGAACACAACACTCCATGTTCCCTTCCTTTGAGAATTCTAAATGATAATCACAGAGCAGTGTGTTAGATATTCAACTATTTGAAATTGAGACTTCTTAAATTTGACCAAATTAAAAGACTTATAAAATCATAGTGTAAGGAGGTGGAGGGACAACTACAGGTTTTACAGTTTCCAACAAAGGCACCACATGCTTATTGGCTGACAGCAAGGAAGGTATGTTTTGGATGCATTCATGTTCTTCAGCTTCCTCTGTTCCAGGTTTGGTGCATTAACAGAAACAAGAGAATTTATGCTTCTCTGTTCTTCAGCAAATCACTAATTGGTGACTTTGTAATTTGTTTAAACAATGAGGCTCATTTACCATGCAGTGATGGTTATTCATATTCAGGAGATCTGCTGAAAACCTCAGGACAGGAATGACTCCTCATTCTGAGCAAATGCCAACATCTTGCTGGTTTGGGTTTGTTTGGTTTGGGCTTTTGGTTTTTTGGTTTCCTCATTGTTTTTTAAAGCTTGTAACTGAAACACACAATGGCATGGAATAACAATAAGCTGCCATCAGGAGGTTCACTGTGTTCTCTCTTCTGACATGTTCTTCTTAAATATGGGACTTGGAATCTAATTGTTGCTTCCGTGTGTTAGTTTCTTTGGAGTTGTAATGAATAAAGTATTCTTGAGAGCTGACAAACTTTCATAAAAAGTAGCTGCTTCTTGGCCTCTTTCCCCTATGGTAATGGAGGGCTGTTTCCTGGTCTCATCAAATACCACACATTTTCATCAATAAGATATGAATCTGGGCCACAATGGTGGCTCAGAGAGCAAAGACACTTATCTTGTGTTAAGCCTGATGATGTGAGTTCTACCCTCAGAACTCACAGTGCAAGGAGAAAGAACCAACTCCTGAAGGCTATGCACTGAGCTGCTGACCTAAGTGCATATGCACGGGCACACACACACAGGCACACATGTATGTGCCACACACACACTCATACAACAACAACAAAAACAATACATTTAAAAGAAGAAATTATCTACTTATCTTGCAAAATATAAAAAATATATCTAAGCAAAGAAAGTGACATGACCATAGTGGGTCTTTGGTTTTTCCTCAGCTAGAATTTTTCCAGTTCATCCCCACATGTGTAAGGAGAGAAGGGACAGAAACAGAGATGTTCCCATGTTTGATTGTCATGATGTCATAAGTACTTCTGTATTGCACAGAGACCTTCTCAAAGTGTCATCATCAATTATTACTGTTACTTTATCTTTAGTTACTAAACTGTCTGTCTACCATTGCAAACACTTAGGTATTTTCCAAGGTCGACATCCACTATGGTTTTCTTGCCAAGCTCCGCAGACTGCAGCTACCTGCCAATGCCAATGTTCCCTCAAACTCCATTGTAGGCTCCTCTTCCCCCCACCTCTTCTCCTTCATTAGATTTAATGGTTCTCACTTTTCAAGACACTTCCCTTTTCCAGTAGCCTAAGCTGAGTTACCTCTGCTGCCTTTGACTTTTAATTGCCCTGCCTTTTGTAGATCTATTCCTGTGATTCCTTGAGAAACAAACTGAGAAAAGTGTTCAAACTTACTTCCCAAGCAATGTGTTCCATATGACGTGTAAGAACCTTGGTGATAGACTTAAACTCTTCTCCATTATTGAGCTAACTTGTAACTTACAGCAGGCTTGTCTGTGTTGCTTAGTCTTGAGTTGTATAGCAGAATTAGGCAAGCCAGGCTATGGAACCTTGTGCAGTGCTACTTGCTCAGAAGTGATTGTAAGCCTGGTACACATCTATCATGTCTTTAAAAAACACTCTTTAATGGCATTAAGAAGAACTATAATAATAACAGTTCTAATACTCAGCTATCATGTGTATGCTAATTTAGATATTAATAGTAAATGGTATGATGATAGGTTTTTGTGTAATATGTGTCATACCTCTCAATGGTTTTGAATTATCCATGTGATGTTCATAGGTCAAAGAAATATGCTGTCTTTTGTCATGTCAGGAAGTGCTGGCAAGAGTGAAGCTTAATGTAGCTTACATGACAAAGTAAGGGCTTGACAACCACATGGAAAATTTTGTTTCTTTCTTTTTTTTTTCTTTTTCTTGTTTCATTTGGTAGACAATAGGAGGTCCCTAGGAGGTTGGGGCCAAAGTCAATAGACTACAGATGGATAGATGAATGTGGAGTGGAGTGGAGGATGCCTCAGAAGAGTGCACTAGAGCCTTGGCACTCCATATCAGACCTTTTGCCTTGCCTCCAGCTCTAGCCTATTACAAGGACCACTTTTATGCATGTGAAAATGACAATGGCTGCTGTGTGTGCCACCTTTCACCATTTGCTCTGCTTGGAATCAAATTATCATCGAATGTATTCTTAACTCCAATTTTATATGTTTTCTAAGCAGAAACCTCCCCTTTCTGACGATCAAGATTTTCATGCTGCAGGCCCCTTGGGTTCTTTCATTGCTGTTAATTCAAGGGTTCTAACTCCTTCAGAAGCCTTGGAGAGGATTAGCTTGGACCAGTACAAGAGAAGTAATAATAAAAGTGAAAGTGACTGGAGTTCCTCTGCACTTTTGTCACTGATACCCAAATGTTACAAATTCACCTACTTTGTCTCCCTTCATTTTTGTGAAACTGGCCCTCAAATGTATAATTTTCTTTTGTTACTGGGGAATGAACTGCAAGCTTTGAATATGAGAGGCATAGCAAACCTAGCAATATATGTGTGTGTGTGTGTATATATATATATATATTTAAATTTTAAGTGCATGTTTGTGTGTGTGTGTTGCCTTCCACTATGTACACCAATTGTGAGCTGTATTAGATGTAAACCATTAGATGTATTAGATGAAACCATTAGATGTATTCTATAGGTAAAGCAAGGGAAGTTCAGAGAGATAAAGAATTACTTTTTATCTTCAGAGAGATAAAAAATTACTCAGGTTTGCACAGCAGTCTCCCTCCAGTCTGTGAGTGTGAATAATGTAAAAGTAATGTGAGTGCCATGTCCAAGGCTTACTGCCTCAGTTCCCTAACCTAGACTTTGTCCTTCAAGCCTCTAGCCTCTGTACAATCTAATCTAGGTCCAGAATGTTTTCAGCCTCTGAGACATACTGCTGAATAAGCTCACCCTTTCTTGTTCTTTCTGAACTCTGGCTGGGTAGTTCAACTCAGCTGTTCTAGCTCGAACCCCTTTGCAAACTAGCTGATTGATTCAATATGGCTTTTTTCTCAGCCTCTGACAAATCTATCGATCAGTTCTAATCTCTGGCTCCTTCTCATTCATTGACTTATTCTGTTTTCTCCTGTTTCTAGTTGTGTTTTCTATTCAACCTGTCTCTGTAAAACTCTCCTGGTGAAAATGCCTCTCCTTCTTTCTCTCTACACTGCTCACTTTTAAATAGCTTCCCTTTTTTCTCTTCTTATGACAGTTGGGCATATCCTATTCTCTCAAATCTTTCTCTGTTTCATCGCATTTTCTGCCACTCAATTAGACATCACTTTCAAACATAGGTGTTTCCTTCTACAAACGAACCTTATCCTCATTGTTTGGGATTAAAAATATGTACTAATGGCATGTCTATAGACCAGCCAGAGTGATTAAACGTTTGTACTAAGGGCTGAAGGGCTGAGCTGCATCACACTAGGAACAGTTTTGTTTGTTTGTTTGTTTGTTTTGTTTTGTTTTGTTTGTTTTTTGTTCATAGTGTAATCAAATAACCTGCAACAGTGTAATATTTAACAACTGTCTAAATCTCCAAATTTTAGATCTTACAAATGAAGTGGCTTTTAAAAAGTTTTCTGTTTCTTCTTTTCCTTCCCAGTGCAGTCATCTGCAATCCTTCAGGGCTTCTGAGAAGTATCTTAATCAGGATCTCTGATCTCTTATTATTCTTTTTCTTGCTGTTCAGTTAACTGAGAGTACTCTAAGGAATAGGATTGTAAGTGTTTTGGAATTCAGGGACTCAGATGCAGTAAAAGAATTTACCATAAAGCCCCCACAGCAAACCCAGGGTTTTGCTGCTTCATATTCATTCATTCATTCTCTCTTTCTTTCTCTCTCTCTCTTTCTTTCTCTCTTTTTGTCTCCCTTTCTCCCTCTCTATGTCTTTTTCTGTCTGTCTGTCTTGTATGTCTGTCTTCTGAATCTGTCTCTCATAGAATCAAAACAATGATTTCTACTTTAATTTTACTTTTTGCTGAAATCCATGCTTCTTTACATTTTATTTTTTGAGTACTTCTATCAGTATTTTCTGTTGGGCATCAGAATAGTATAAACTGTAGTTTTCTTCCTGGCATTGAGTCTGAGTCTATGGAAATAAATCTCACTGAAAGCTCATTATTTTTTAGTTACAATATGTATCAGTATCTTGCTTTAAAAGTCTGCAGAGTATAGAAGGACCATTTTGGTGGAGGAGAAAGTTTCTTCTTTTATTTATTTATTTATTTATTTATTTATTTATTTATTTATTTAATTTAAGTACACTGAAGCTGTCTTCAGACAGCACCAGAAGAGTGCATCAGATCTCAGTACGGGTGGTTGCTGGGATTTGAACTTCGGACTTTTGAAAGAGCAGTCGGGTGCTCTTACCCACTGAGCCATCTCACCAACCCCGAGAAAGTTTCTTCTTAACTTCTCTCTGTTGTAATGACATCATGAAGTACCAGCAGCATTAATTCGAATAAAAATGAAACAATCAGAAGATGTGCTTGGATGAAAGGAGATACTTCCAACTATTTTAGGAAGGAGACCGAAAAGGGAAATCGATCAAAAATAAAAACTACCTTTATTTGCAGTAAATTCTAAAGACTTCTAACCTGCGGCACTGATTTTGTTCCAGGTAGAGCTAGGAATAGGCAAAATCTGCTTTAGAGGCAGATGAAAATGAGGATAAAGAAAGCTTTGATTTGAATTGGGTTTAGTATGCTACTATAATCCCTTAAATCTATGGTTAAATATTACAGTTTCCAGTTTTTGATACCATATACAGTAAGTGAGATCTCCTCTGCTATTTGGAAAATTAATTTACTACTAAGTCCTATCAGTCCAGGGAGCCCTAACAACCTCCCATTCACTTTGCAGATGTTTGTGGAACATCTGCAAGCGTGCTAAATGCTAGGAGCAGGTAGAGCATAGGATAGAGATGGTTTTGTCCTCACAAGTTCTCAGTATTCTGAGGAAATAAAGAGAAAGCAAACAAATGCTAGATGGACATCTTCCCACAAATCCTGGAGTAAAGGGTGCTGAAGATGCAGCTGTAACAGAGAAAGGGAGCAACTCTGACCAGCATGACTTCAAGTGTGGTCTGTGTTTTGAAATCCAAGAAAAAAAATAGCTTTGGAAAAAACTACCACTATCATTAATAGTAACAGCAACTAGCATTTGTTGAATACTAATTATTGTCAAGAAGATAAAAATAACTTCAAAAAACTCATATTCATGTGGCTAAGTTGAAAAAGCCAAATTGAGAAGAGTACATTTGGAATATTTCCAAAAGTTTGATTTCTGCGAAGGGCAGGACAGGGCAGTTGAGAGAGTTAAAGATGAGTGTTCCATAGTGGGTGTCTGCAGTAAGTGTGGGAAGGGGTTAAACATATGGACAGAGGGGACGTTTCAGGGTGGTGAAAAATTCTGTGTGATGATGTGATGATGGATACAGGTGTTATACTCATCCGAATATATAGAAAATAAATATACATAGAGTCAAGCCTAATGTAACCATGTACTTTAGTAGAAAATGGTGCATCATTATTGGTTTGTAGAGTGTAGCAACTGTATTGTCCTGATATAAGATGTTAGGGGTAGTGAAAGTTGACTTGAGGCATGTAAGAAGGTAGAATGACTCTCCCTGAACTTCAACAATTTCTCTATGAACCTAAAATTGCTCCAAAGAAGAAATTCTGTTAAGAAGAGAAAATAAAAACTGTGAAAATTCACTAAATTCAGTAGAGTTTTTCAAAGTAGAAACTAAAGGCTCATAATTTCTCAACTGCATGGTATTAAATTAGGATTTGAACCCAAGTCTGTCTCATTAATTCTGCCTGCTTAAACTCAGGGCAATGAGAAATGGCTTTGTCTATCTCATTCCCAATACCTTGCTCTCTAACTTCCCTTTTTTATTTGTTAATGATCTCATTATTCCTCTGGGCATCTGGGATTAGAATCTTAGAAGTTCATTTGTCTCCTTCCTTTCTCCTTCCCTACTACACCTGCAAAGTTCATCACAACTCACAGATCCTCCTTCCAGAGTTTCTTGGCCCCTTCATTTTTCCTTATTATTGCTGTTTTTTGGCTCTATTGTTGCATTCTTCTACTCTGTATTTAATTCTCTATTTCAGCTATCTTTGGATATATCACCATCTTCAGAATGAATGGGTTTGTAGTCCTTTCTCTCCTCTACTTCTCTGATGCAAACTCAACACTGATTTTTCTAATCATCACTCATGACAGATGGCCAGTCATTCATTGAATGAAACATATTTTTATGAGGAGGATGATATTGAGGGAGGTATTATAACTGACTATATCTTTCTTTGAGCTGAACTTCCAAATCATCAAAGAAAATTTGTGGTGCCAATCCTGTCTTTTAAAATGAAAAAAAAATCTTTTGTGAGATTGATATCTTGGTATATTACCCAAACGAATCTTGAACTCATGGCCCAAAGGAACCTTCCTCCTCTTCTTTCAGGGTAACTGAGACAGCAAGCATGTATTGCCACATGGACCTAGGGAGTAGGCCTTAATGCTCTATTTTGGAGCATTATTTGTTTATCTGTTGGAGAAACAGACTGCAGATCAAGCCTAGAACCTCACAGATGTGAGGTAAAGGGCTGTGTCACCGAATCTCTAGTCTAGCCTGCTTTCCCATTGCTTACTTTGACAAAGGTTAAGTTCTTTTCATCATTCCCTCTCCACACCCTGTTTGCAGCCAGTTAAGTAGCCTTTTTAACAACCCCTTTCCCATTTGACTTTCTGCTGGCAGACTTTCTATTAATGAAACTATTTGCTGAATATTTGGTGAACTAATTTCGACCAGAAAATTGTTTCTACCTCTTTTTTTTTCTGTGTTTATTTGTTCAATTAAACACAAAAATCAAACAACAAAATACATTGAAATGACTTTCAATTCTTACTCTGAATTAGTACTTAGTGTTTTGTTTGGGTTACTCTTAATACATTTTCAAGAAAGTATAATTTTCCTTTAAATGCCATCCTATTTACATTTCTGTGACTTTATATAAAAGAAATGTTTCCTACCCACTCTTCTTTTTTCTAAAGAGTTGTATCTCAAGTGGAATAAAGAAAATAAATGGGAAATAGGATTTAGATGTATAAATATTTGTTAGAGCTATTTGTCAGAGAGGTTAAAACATACCATCACAAAAGTCCAAATCACATTATGGGCCCAAAAATTCATTTGATTTTCTCTTTCCTGAAACAAACATGCTCTTGGGGTTAACACTTAGTAGAAACTTTGCTTTTCTGGCATTTTTACAGGAATTCTCAGATCAGAGCTTAGCTGACTTTCAGGGAGGTAATTCAGGTGTTTTTTTCTGTTCTTCTGTAGGAAGGACAGTTTGAACACACCTTTCCTAGTTATTTTTGGCTTAGAAGTATGTCTGTAGCAGTTACATTGATAACCTTGATCATAGCTATCACTTTAACCATTTGAACCAAGTTCTTACAGGAAAACTGAAACCTACAGATCACAGAGTGGATGATTACATGCACTGCCTTGGAGTACTGCCCAGATAACCTTGGATAAAGCCTTTAGCATCTCTGCATTTCAATGGGTAGGTAATTTCAACCTATGTCAAAACACACTGCAGATCAGAATGCAAGTATAAAGAGAGATCTGTTTAAACTCTGTGTAGTGAGATGTGCTCCATGATGTTCTACACTGGCCTGTGCTCTGTTGAGAATAAAATACTCTGGGGATAATTTCAGCCTCTCTCAATGAGCTCCTTTAATCTTAGACCATGGACCACATGCAAAGTTCTTTATGGCTTGTATTTGAAGGAATCATTGCCTGAATGATCATTATACATAGTTTCTCATTATTCTAACAAATTATGTGATACACACACACACACACACACACACATATATATATATATATATATATATATATATTCATTTTGTGGGTTTGTTTGTATTTTATTCTTTTAGTAAGGAATAACTATTTTTTTCCCAAAATGAACAGAGCTCCAAATTGAGCATTGTTCTTTCATATTTATTGTCCTCTGGAGGGAAGCTTGAGAAATACATTTCTCTGCAGTGTAGCTTTTCTTTAGACATTTCAGAACCACAGTGCCATTATGGGTATTTAAAACAATGCAATGGCCTTTCTTATGAATATTTCTTCTCCATGAAAAATATTTCCTCTTGGATTTTCTTAGCTAGTACCTTGATATTTATGGTCCCGGCTTTTCAGTAAATGTAAGAAAACCATACTCACTGCTAAAGCTAAGAGGGATATGATGAATTCACAGTTTTAAGTTGAATAAACACATTAAGCTGTGTTAAGATTAACCTCTCTAGACTGCAGCCAAAATGGTGCATGTGAAGAAATGAAAAGATGGGTAAAGAACATTTCAGACAGACAAATGACTCTTGAATTTATGTGTTACTGGAATGCATATTATCTGCTATAAATTTGGGGTCCTGAATTCTTTTCATTCATTGATCCTTCCTATTCTGAAATAAAATAGATTTTTTTCAAACAGATATTCTGATCTCAAAGAACTGATAACAGGCAGCTCACTCTGTTCAGAAAAGTTCCCAGGTAAGCAGACAATAAACATTTCAAATGGACACAGAATACATTTATCTCTCACCATTGGATCATAATTCAGTGTAATCAATAGGGGGCAGAGTGTTGTTCCTGGATCATTCATAGTACCCCGATCCTTCCAACTGTATTCCCACCATCTTTAGGTGTCTGAAGTGTATGTGTGTGTGGAAGACTATCAGACATGTGTGGCGAGAGGACATTTTTCCTTGGGAAGATCTACCACCTGTGATTTGTACAACTTTTGCCTCCTTTTCCACATAGATCCTTGATTCCTGAGGGGTGGGGTTTAATGAAGATATTCCATTTGTGGATGAGTGCTCAAAAGATTCTCACACTCAGCACATTGTCTAGTTGTATGTCTCTGCATTGATTTCTATCTATTGGAAGAAGACATTTCTCTGATGATGTTGAGTTAAGCACTGATTTATGGGGTTTACTATTCTGTTAGGAGTCAGTTTATTGCTATGTTCATTCATTGTGTGTGTGTGTGCATGAACATGCAAGGGCATGACTGGAAATCAGAGAGGAACTTGTATGAGTGGGTTCTTTCTTTCTTCTATGAGGGTCCTGGAGAGCAAACTCAGAAACTTAGGTTGTTAGGCTGAATAATAGGTGCCTTTACCTGCTAAAATATCTTACCATCCCTCAACCATGTAACTGTAAGGAGCAAAATTTGGCAAGCAACCTAGCCAGGCATTTGTAAATGTCAGTTGAATAAATTGAAAATATGCACAATATATCATTCTGTGACTACTACATCAGGAATATATATGTGTACTTAGGACAAAATGGACATGTTTACTCCTTATGAACATACAAATTACAAGTGATCACACATCAAGGGATATTATTATTTTTAAGTATATGTATGTTTATATTAAAATCTTGAAAAGCTACAGAAAGTTGACATTGGTTAATATATGTGACAGAATTTGATTTAAAAATGTGGCTCATTTTCGTATAAAACATTTTATATCTATGGTATAAAAGAAAACCACCAAGCAAAAACTTTCAAATATAGACCAATTTTTCCAGCACAGAGAGTGATAGAGAGGTATGCACACTCACTAAATTTGCAAAACTCCAAGGCATTCCAAAATGTACTCTCCCACTACCTGATGTGTATATATATATATATATATATATATATATATATATATATATACACATACATATATATGTATATATATCTCACCCCTGATATGTATGTATGTATGTGTGTATACACACACACACACACACACACACACATTCACCCAACCTGGTATACAGTAATCAAGGAGAAAGACTCAATTTATGCTTGTCAAGGCCGTACCTTGCAGGGGAAGAGACTGCAGATGTCCCTAATTCTGTGAAACACCATTGAAAGGGATTCTCTTGCAAAGCAGAGTTTTAAATAAAATAATTTACCACAAAGTATAAATGCTGTCAGTCACATTCAGTGGTAATTATTACTTCATATCACTCAGTGAAAGATAAAATATATTTCAGCTTTACAAGATCTTTGGATTTCTTCACCTCAAATACCTAAAAATTTTCTAAACAGGCTTATAGAGAGATCTATTTTAAACTCTTAAGAATTGGTGTGGGTTAATATCTTTTAGCATAGCTCCAGGTTTAAGTTACTGAGAAGCATTGAATTAAAAATAATAAGAGGAAATACGGCATTTTTATTTTTTCATGATTCACACTAGAGAGTCTGAAGAACAACGACGTGATTGGAATTAATTCAATCCAACATACACTTATTGTAATGGCATTGAAGCATGTGCCATTATGTCAGAAGGGAGCTGAGGGGTTGATGCCCTCAAGAGGTGGTCATTTCTGTATTTCCTCAAAGGATAGATTGTGCTCCTGTCTCTGCTTGCGCACAGTGTTGTACCATAATGTTCTCTTTATCCCATGGCACTATGTCCGTAAGACCCGATGTCACAGTTCCTGAAGAAAGTTGACACTCGATAATTACCTTCTTTCAGGAACCACTCCTGAATCTTAGTTCTAGCTACCTTTTAACCTTTAGTTACTCATTACTGTATCCTTTAAAAGACTAGTGAGCAAAGGCGAGGCACGATTTGCTTTTTCTTTTTTCTTAGATATTTTCTTTATTTACATTTCAAATGTTATCCACTTTCCTGGTTTACCCTCCAAATAACATCCTCCCCCTATGCCCTCCCCACTCCCCCTGCTTCACTAACCCACCCACTTGCTTCCTGGCCCTGGCATTTCCCCCACACTGGGGCATAGGTCATAGGACAAAGGGCCTCTCCTCCCATTGATGTCCAACTAGGCCATCCTGCTTGCTACACATGCAGCTGGAGCCAAGAGTCCCACCATGTGTTCTCTTTGATTGGTGGTTTAGTCCCTGGAAGCTCTGCAGTTCTGGCTAGTTCATAGTATTCCTCCTATGGGGCTGTAAACCCCTTCAGCTCCTTGGGTCCTTTCTCTAGCTGCTTCATTGGGAGATTCTATGCTTAGTCCCATGGATGGCTGTGAGTATCCACCTCTGTATTTGTGAGGCACTGGCAGAGCCTCTCAGGAAAGAGCTATATCAGGTTCCTGTCAGCAAGCACTTGTTGGCATCCACAACAGTGTCTGGGTTTGGTGATTGTAAATGGGATGAATCCCCAGGTGAGTCAGTCTCTAGATGAAGGGGAGATAGGTAGTAACTTGGAGGAGTAAGGAGAAGGGTATAATAATAAGAACAAATTGTGTAATAGATGTTTATCTTCAATAAAAGAAAAAAAAAGATGAGAAGAAACAGGATAGTGATAACCAGAGGGTTATACAGTAATTTAACAATTAGTACATGCCCCTCTGCCCAGCACACACTCTGAGATAATGCACATAACCAAGTAAATTACTACAGATGTTAAATTGTGTGTTGCTAGAAGTGAACATTAGAGAAAATGTGTGTGTGTGTGTGTGTGTGTGTGTGTGTGTGTGTGTGTGTGTGCATGAAAGAGAGAGACAGAGACAGATATACAGACAGAATTTGAAGTCATAATTCATAAGTCACATAAATCAGTCTCAAAAATTCAAGATCCACAAAGCAGCCAAGTCAGTAATTATTCAGACTACAGAATGACCTTTACAATAGAATAGCTGTTTTGCTTGGGCTTTCAGTTACTGAGTATGCTAAGTAACTTACACTGCTACTGTTTCTCCTTCAGAGGAAGTTGGCTGTGGATGCTTACAATGCATCTGAGTCCAAATCCTTATGGCAAGAGACTGGAGACTTTTCTAAGGAATTTGTCCTCAATTCCTGAGAAGTGTGCTGAGAATTCTCAAGAGGAGTGGGGTGTGGAGGACCTACTCTGCATGGAAGAACTCTTTATGAAGGAGACTGAATGGAGTCAGGAAAAACGACTTATTTAGTCATTTATTTGACCATGGGGCGTTATCCAACATCTGAGAGGAAGAGCCTGAAAAGTAGTGACATGAAAAGTCTCTGCCCATGACTGAGGTTTAACATGTACTGATCTTTTCTTCACTGAATTTGACACATTCAGTTGAAGAAACACACACATTCCACAATCTAAGAACACTAAATGAAACCCTGAGTTGGAGGAACTGAGGAATGAGAGGAGAGAGTTGTGTTGGTGTCAGCAAGACAGGATTTGAAGCTGTGATTCTCCTTCAATTGAGCCAATAACTGAAGCCAGGCGTTCACATCTGAAAACTGGGGGCATCAATAACTACTTTATTTAATTAAGAGTAAGCATCCAGTCTGGGTAACACAACAAAAATCACTTTCCCTACCTATTCCTTCCTTTGGTTTGCACCATTGCTTTTCACAGCAACAATAGCGATCTCTAGATGGCGCTTTGGCAATGCAAGAATTTGTGGGAGGGTGCTGTTTTGTGAGAAGGAGCATGGTCCATGCAAGGTGCCCATTTCCTACATAAAATTCACCCATGGTCACAGATTTATGTCTCAAACTAAGCCTCTTTGAGCTGGTAGAATTGGTAGCTCTGGGACTTGTATAGAGACCTAAATTTGCTACAGGTCTGTGGGTAATGCTTGGATTTTGTGAATGTACCAAGGGGTAGAAAAACCGAACGCAACTTTCAGCTGCATGGGAAAGAATAATCAGAGGTAGGAGTACATGAACAGGGTTATCTGTCAAAAATATTTAAAATGTGTGCTTCTGATGGCTGTCATTGGTAGGAGAAAGAGACAAGGAACATGGAGTTTCCTCGAGAAAAGAGGAATTTTTAGAAGAATGCAGGTAAAGGAAATGGATAGAAAACCTCAGCGTTTCTCTCTTTGTGATCCTAGAAAGGTGGAAAAAATTGGCTGTAAACCAGCAAGCATGTCATTTGTGTCACCATCCCTCACGTTTATGCCCATGGCAGTCATTACTAATTAATTATGTCACTTTTCCCTGTTGATTCTGGTGATGGCTACACAAACATTTTTGTCATGGCCCTTCAGAGAGCTACTTCAAAATCATAGGAATTGATGCACGGATGAAAGCATTGCCCTAGGCATGCACAGTCATTGCACTCAAAGGTTTATGTTTTGTTTTATCTTGTTTCCCCTTATGTGGCTGGACAGGAACTCGAAAGAGCTATCTCAGAAGTGCACTCATTCCTCACCTGCATCTCATGCCCTTGAACTGCTGCATCTCATTCAACATGTCCCCAGCTCTGCACCCAGGAGTTGAGGCTAGAATATCAGATCTGAGTTGAGACACGACATCCTTAGGACAGAACAAGTAGGTTGACAGAGAGGAATGATGGCTCTGTTGTGGTTCCAAAAGACCACATGCATCATAATGAGCACATTATACATCTCATGGGTGAGAGCAGTGCCAATGTGGTGAGAAATTGAACCCTTTTAGGGCAAGGCTTGCACGGAGGCAAAAGCCATTGCACAGTTACTACTCTGTCATGCTCATAGAGAAAAAGAGGAAACATTATTGCAACTCACAGAGGATTTAGTTCCCTGCATCTTCTGGGGCAGCACAGTGTTTACAGGTTGTGGTTGGTAGCTGGGGGCCTCTCAGAACTCTTCCTCAATGACAGTAATGAGAGAAAGAATCTATGGCCATCCGGGCCTGTAGAGGTTCACAGAGACTGAACCACCAACCAAAAAGCATGAATGGACTGGACCTAGCTCCGCTATATATTTGTTGCAGATGTGAAGCTTGGTCTTCATGTGGGTACCCCAGCAACTGGAGCAGAGGCTGACTCTGACTCTGTTGTCTGCCTCTGGACTACTTTCCCCTAGCTGGGCTGCCTTGCCTGAATTATTTAAGAGAGGATGCACTTAGTCCTTTGGCAACTCAATAAGCCAGGGCAAACTGGTATCCATAGGGGAGCCTTCTTTTCTCTGAAGAGAAGGAAAGGGGCAATGGGGGTGGGGGGTTATGACAGTGGGACTTGGAGAAGTGGAGGGAGGCTTGGCTGTGATCAAGAAGTAAAGCCAATAAATAAATTAATGAAAAAAATTCAGGTCATGCCATAGATAGATGGATAGATAGATAGATAGATAGATAGATAGATAGATAGAGATATAGACACACATGTATATATGTGTGTATGTGTGTGTGTGTGTGTGTGTGTATACAATAATATATATCATTTAACCCTGCTTTCAAAAAATACTGTGATAGTTTCTTTTCTCATTTGGGTGGTTAATAACACTATCTACTCTTGAAGAAGACCTGGATTCAACATCCAATAGGGACATGGTAACTCATAACCATGTGTAACACCAGTTCCAGAAAATCTGAGATGCCCCCTTCTGACCTCTGTAGGCACCAGGCAGGCATGTGGAACATATTCATGGTTCTGTGCATAAATGCAGGCAAAACATTCATATGCATAAAATCTATTTTTAAAATATTTTTATTTATTTTGCAAGTGTGTATATGTGTACAAGCTCACATTTGTCACAGAGTACACATGCAGGGTAGACAACAATGCTCAGAAATCTCTTCTTTTATACCTCATTTGGGGACGCATAGGTCCAACTCAGATCATCTGACCCATTCATAAATGTCCCTAATGACAGATTCTTTCAATGGCACCTTCCACATACTTAATAGAAAATGTAATTAGGCCAGTCTGTTTAATCTAAAGTTATGAACATGATTTGTGTACTAGACTTTGTTTACTTTAATTCCATATTTTGAAACTCTTCATCATGATACTGATGACCCACAAAAGCATAACTTGATGTAAAAACATGTATTTTTCTTTATTTATATTACCTCTTTTGTCTGAAAAATGCTTTCTTCCATAACAGGTCTAAAAAGCTTTGTTTTTTAACTTATGTAATACATCAAAGTGGTGTGTTTGTACTTGCCATTTAACAGTATTAATCTAATAAATTCATGGGGCTTTTTTTCCCTCTTAATAAAGATGGCCACTTTAATATGAAGTGACCCTGGGGGTCAGTTCAATGATAACTAATTGAATGCTTGAACAAAAGAATATACACACATTATTCAATTACCACTTGATGTTGACAAGAAAGTCCCAATTGTATATTTGTCCCAGTGCCTTTGGGTCAAACAGCAGCTGACTCTTTTCCCTCTCTACTTTCCAGCAGCCAGAGGAACAAATAAAACCTCTGCCTAGGTAGACTACTGAACAAGTTACTCCATTTTGAGTATCTATCTGAAAGAAAACAAATGCTTACTCACAAGACTGAAAGGTGTCATCATACTCTGATCTCAGCTTTGAGGATATTTCCATGACACCATTCAGAACTGGGCGCCTGTCCTGGTTAGTTTTATTGTCAACTCCATACACCTGGAAAGGAGGAACCTTAACTCAACTATGGCTCCATTAAATGCCTTGTGAGATTGTCTCTGGAGAATTTCCTGACTGCTGACTACTGCAGAAAGGTCCAGTCTCCTAGAGACAGTATTATTCCTAGTTAACTGGGCCTGGTCTGTAGCTGAGTGTTAGCCCAGGAACAAGCCAGTAATCAATTTTACCCTAGGGTCTCTGCTTCATTTTCTGCCTTCAGGTTTCTGCTTTGAACTATTGCCTTAGTTTGCCACAATGGTAGATCTTACCATTGAATCCAAATCAAAGTTTTCCTCCACCAGGTTTGTTTTGGTCGGTGCTTTATCGTAACGACAGGAACAAAATTAGAACATGGCCCACTGAAAGCTTCCAGGTGTAGCATGTTACTCCCTCAGTGAGCAGACTGTATTTCTCAAAGCGATGTTTCTTCATTGCTTCACTTGGACATTTGCTGTAGATGTAGTAGTATAGTGAGTGTACTGTGAGATAGTGGAATGAGCTACTTCTTACTAATCTGATTTCCTTATCTTGGAGCCCAGTTAAAGGTTATTTGATTAAGTAAGGCAACCAAGAGTGTAGTCCTGGAGATGGACACATATTTTAGGAGTATCCCAGTGAAAGAGGACGTGTTCCAGGACCCAGTGTCCCCACCGCTGCAGGCTTTACCCCTGTATGAATGTCTGGAGGCACTACCATGTGGCAGTCAGAACAGAATGGTGACTACACACTAGTATGCTGCTTCCTTTCTGATTCAGAGTAAGAACTTTTGCAGGAAGATAGCTTCACTGATGGAGGTGAAAGTCTTCCTGAGCTTCAGATCCTCATTGTTCAAGTGAGCAGCAATGTAACAATCACCTTTAAAACTACCAGAGAGCTATCAAATATCCAAGAACTGATAATTCAGTTTCACACTTGCTGATCGCTACACTGAGTCTGAGTCAGGAGGATCACGGATCACAAGTAAAACCATGTTTGAAAAAGAGAGCACAAAGAAAAGGTAAACTCTGCCACATTAAGTAGCAGAAATTGTGGTCTGCAATAAGATTTATGTATGTACATCTATTATAACTAGAAAAGAGTACAAACTTATATGATCTAATAACCCTGGTAGTAATAAATTGCACTGAATGTTTGTTATATGATGAATTGTACTAATTTCTTTAAATACATGATCTCATCTAATTTATGCTAATGAGGCTTTCCAGAGTGGATGCCATTATTTGCCAAATCAAGAATTGAAGAAATGAAAAGTATGTTACTGTAACAGCATAGAGAGACGATGTAAATTTCTGGAACTTGTATGTTTTTATTAATACAAATTATTTATTGAGCATTTCTCACAAACTCAGCTAAGAATGGAGAGACCCTGTCATCCTATGGCTACTGTGCAACAAGAGGAAGGAGAGGCGAAGCACTAGTGGGGTCATGAAACAGCCAACTTGTTCATGATTCCCACTATGTAAGCAGAGCCGCTGATTGTCGGGCCATTAGACAAGGATGTGGAAGACACGTTTCTTCTGACAGCCAGAGCAGGAATTGATGCAGGGCTTATAAGCAGGAAAATTGTAAGTCTGAGCCAAGTTACAGTTATACATTTTTTAACCAATCAGACCTGGGGGATTAGGGACTTTCCCCAATGTTCCATCATTGACAGCTGACATTGAATGCACTTTTCCCCAACCAATCAAATTCATTTATTCTTTCTGTTGTTAGGGACAGATATTATGTTTGTTACTTAGAGAGTAGGTTGTTAATGGGTATGTTTTGGGGAACTATTGTTGCTTAAAGTTGGTCAGCTTAGGTAAGATGTAGTCTGAAGAAGTCAATATGACAGTACCTAAGACAAGTTCCTTTAATCTGCTCCCAACAACAAAAGAATAGGTCTTATCTGCCAAAATGTCAGTCATATGGGTAGGCAAAACTGCATGTGTGAATAGCAAATGTTCAGACTGCTTAAGAGCTCACATTAACAAATAAGGTTCTTTTCTCCATCTAGTTTCTCTTCTAATCAGTCCCTTCTTGGGTCATTGCTTTGTAGAGCATAGAATTTAGTCTCAGATTTTATGGGAATGGTCCTCTGCTTCACAGTTTAGAGTGGATTGAACTACTCAGGGTGTGGCTTCCTTGTTGTTCATTCTCTTCTTAGAGTGCCTGTAAGAAATAAGCGAGGCCAATTGCATCAACCATCGAGTTCAGGTTCTATGATATAGGGTAGACTCTATCAATCCTCATAGAACAGCTATTGTGTAGATAAGTGTCCCCTAGAGGACATGCATGACAAGATCTTCCACAGTCTGTGTAAGGGCAGTACCATGTTTAGTGTGGGAGGAAGCTGGGTCATTCCTAAAGAATGCCTTTGAAAGAGATATTTAAATTCCAGTCTGTCTGTCTGTCTGTCTGTCTGTCTGTCTCTCTCTCTCTCTCTCTCTCTCTCTCTCTCTTCTCTTCTCTTCTCTTTCTTGACCTCCTTGGTTACCCTGGGGTAAACTGCTTCTCTTTCTCATACTTTCCCACTAGGACTTACTATCTTAACACTGCTCAAAAGCACTGTAGCAATGTGCTCAATAAACATGGACTCAAACCTCTGATACACTGTGTTGAAATAAACATTTACTCTTATTAAGCTTCCCAGTGTCTTAGTCCTCCTGAGTAATAGAATATCATAGGAATAGAGAGCTAATACCATCAACATCAC
>NW_028227274.1:38667500-38740000 GCF_978045245.1 Mus caroli | reverse complement strand
CATGTGATCTGGAGCAGTAGAAGGGTGAACGGGACGGGGGAGATAAAATATGGAGTATAAAATAAATACATTAATTAATAAAAAATAAATCATAAACATTAAAACACAAGTAAAAGAAACTGTTTTCTCCCCTTTTCCTCATCGATTATGACTTCCCAAATTTTATATGAACATTTACCCATGATTATACCTAGTCTTTTAAAGTTTGGATCTAGTTCTATTGATACTTGGGTATTTTCAATGCTCACTAGAGTCTGCTAACATTTTGTGCTTAGGCTTATATTACTTGATGTCTGGCTTATTCCTTAAATCTTACTTTTGAAATCCTATCAGGTCTCTTTGGCACTCTAGGAGTGGAGCCCTACGGGGTTCTGTCTTTCTCCTTGAGAGACTGGAAGACTGATTGCAAGACTTTGTTTTACTTATACAATATATATGTACATGATAAATATGTATCTTAAAACAATATGTAAAAATGTAAAATAACTTTGGTTCAGAGAACAGAATACAGCTACAAGCTATTAGATTGTCCCTTATGTACCCTGGCATGCTTGACTCTATGAAAGCAGTTTTTAATCTGCTAATATGCCCACAACCTGTATACTGTGTGTTTGGATTTTCTTTGGATATTGAACTCAGGAATTGTTCCACTCAAAAGAATATGTTTTCTGTTTACTAGGCAGATAATGTTCATATGACCCCATGAATAGATCCCTGTGGGAACTGTCTAGGTTCAGCAGTCTAGGCTGGAAGAGGATTGGTAGGATCCATGTAGACTGAACTTTCTTAAGCAAGCCTTTGCTTCCAGGAAAACCCCAGTCCCCAAGAATGGGGTTGAAAGAAGGATTTGAGATGTACTCCTGGCTTACCATAACCACAGGCTTGTACTCATGACTAGGGAGTTTATTTCTAAATCATGTCTAATTGGAGGATGCCAGATAAAATGCATAAAGTATATAAGTGAAAATGAATGTAGCATTTAGTGAAGGTACACAAACATCTGCATAAACATTTTTGTCAGCATTCCCTCAGGATCAGTCAAATAGCAGAATATCTGGTTTACACCTGTCTCTATTAATATATATCTGGAAACTGCCTATTAGGCTGACCATCTTCTGATATCAATTTGTATCTGCTTTCAAAGTGTGTCAAATCTCTAGACCTCCAGCTAAGCAAGACATTGCTCTAAGCCTCCAGATTTGCCTGAATCAGTCACCTAACCTGGCTAAAAATCATCCAAATAAATACCATAATGGACTCCATAAAAGTTCCCACATGTCAATTCTAAGTTATGTAAACTGCTTATCAAATGCTTTCTTTCCTCCTTATTAGAGGTAGCAAGAATCCTGAGAATAGTAATAACGACAGGGATACTGATTTTGTTATGATTTAAAAAGTATGTTCTGGCATCAGAAATTCAATCATTATAATTTTTGGACTAAATAGAATTTACTTTAAAATGTTCTTTTCACATCACGCCACTGCTCTTATATTCATTAGCCTAGTTAGTTTTATTTTTAGTTAGTGGGAGTTGGTGACAGGCTAAGGATGGAAAGACAAAAAGTGAAGGTCACTCATAGTCTTCTTTCTCCTCAAAAGAAGAGGGGCAGTAAGGAATGCAAGCATTCAGAAGTGTTACTAAATAAGGAAACATGGGAGAAGCTTGCAATTCATAGGACTCACTTTTTCTTGGGAAGAATTATGCAAATAACTGGAAGGTATGAGCATTCAACTGCTGTTCTCAGAGCATGCACACTCAGAGCTGTAGGTTTTCATGTTTGAAGAAGGCAATTTGGAGGCCGTGCATGTGCAGCATTCTGTACCATAAGTGCTCATTTCTGAACTGTGATTGTGAGTTGTTTTTATGGCTCTTGCTGACACATGCTCAATTCCCATCAGAGTTGGGATGACGCCTTCTAGCCTGATTGCATTTTGACAACAGTCTCAATGGAGCTTTCAAGACATGGCTAGAGTATAGTAGGGTAGCCTGCTCTGTACAGTGTAGCCAGGCAGACTTCCATCAGATATTTATAGCTGAAATGCTGTGTTCCTAAAGTTAATAAATTGGATTTGCCAGGCTAGACTCACATTCGCTAATGCAAATGAGAAAATTGTCCAAGCAAACAGGCATGCATTTTTGTCTTTTGACCCAAATAAGTAAGGTCAATGAGACCCAATTTTGTTGCTAGCCACGACATAATAGATAATGCTACAATAAAATAGAGCAGCACAGAATCTAGTTGGCAGTTTGAACAGGATCACAAGCAAGTGAAAATCTGAGTAGTTTCTGTGGAAAATATATGTATGTACATATACATACATACATATGTGTATGTGTATTTTAAACACATGCGTGTAGGAAATTTGCCAATTTTTCAATGATAGATATTTGGGAAAGTATGTAGAAAATAGATGATGCACAGAAAGCCATGGGAATTTATAGATTCTACTATTCCTCTTTCCATTGCGGCATTAGACATTAATGTCATATTTTGAAATAGCAAGAAGCTACAAAAGAACTATGACATGGCCCTGGAAGAGGACATCCCTATCACTTGTCAAACCCTTTCATGCCCCCTCCAACATCTTCAAGAAAATCCTCCAACTCCAAACTCCCTCCAGTGTTTTTAAAGCATAGAATGATGCATACCTAGCTCTTTAGCCTTATTTCTGACCCACTTCTATCTATTTTGGTCCTGTCAAGTTGACATTCTTTCATATCTTTGATGTGCCACACTCTTTGTGAAATCTGACTCATCACATAACTGGATAGATATTTCTGACATGATTATGCTTTCTCTCCCCAGTCCAACTCCTGTAGTTACATGTGTCTTGTCTGTTGGGTCTTAGTTCAAATTCCATTTCTTCACAGATGCTCCCTGAGTGCCTGTTGAGTTTAGTTCTCCTTACCACCCATTTCTGTATCACAGGAGTCCCCTTCATCCCACATCACTGTTGACATCACTTTTTAGCATTTACATCTTCAGAGTAAAGTCCATGTATGTTACAGTGTGCAAGAACTCTGTCTCATATGGTTCACTTAATTTGTAGCTCCTTTTAAGTTCACAGACTTAGTAAGGAATGCTGACTATTTAGTTCTTTGGGGAATTAAGTAGTTTAAAATTAATAAATGACTTCATGTCTCTTGTAAAAAAAAGTGTTAACACCTTTAAATTCCATCTATCCAAGACCAAATGTAAGATCATTTCTCCCCATACCCGTCCTGATACATTTTTCACAACTACAGTGAGAAGAACCACATTGTCCAACCTACATAACCAATTCTAAGATTTCTATCTTCCTCTTCCACAGTCAATCTTAACACATCCCAGCAGTTATGTGTTTCTTCAAGTCAGCCCTATTTTTCACCTACTGTTTCCACTGAGTCCAGCAGTGCTTTGAAGTTCCTTCCATCTGGTCTGGGAGACAAATAAAGATGAAACTCAACAGCTTCTCTTAGAAGAAACTTAAATTTGGAGGTGGATGTGCAAGTGAGAAATATCTTAAATATTTTATTAAGATTCTTATTGCGATCTAGGCAAAGGTTTGCTTAATCTTGGATATTTTCTCTCATTAATTATCCACGGGAATATATTTATGTCAATCTTGAAGCATAAATCTATTCCCAGTAGAAATTAAGTGAACTGTACACACAATGAAAGGTTGGTACTAGTAAAATGGCCAGAGAAGAAATGTCACCTTAAACAGACCAACAGGAGTATTCATTTATGCTAACCATAAAGGGTGGAAGAAACCTGGTGAGACTTCTGTTACCTTTGGAAGCATCTAACTTGTTTTCTTTGTCCCACTTTGATTAGACAAGGTAGGAATGGTAGTCTTCTTCGTGATCCACATGATGAGTTTCTAGGTGTGAACAGGTGAAATTTGTCTCTGAGCACAGTCGTGAATAAGAAACAAATTATAGATCTAAACAAAGAAAGAAAGAAAGAAAGAAAGAAAGAAAGAAAGAAAGAAAGAAAGAAAGAAAGAAAGAAAGAAAGAAAACTTGACTAGATCTAACATCTTTCTTCACATTGAACATATTTATTACATACCTTCAGTAATGAACTCTGGCCAATCCTGCATTTGCTTTTGCTATACATTTTTGTTTTGAGACTAGGACACTACCCTGTCCCCAGCAATACAAAACAAACAGTACAAAATGGAAATGATACATCTTTCAATTTCTCTGTAGGCAATTTACAACTTGTTGTTGTTCTTATTGTTGTTGTTATTATTACCATGGCTCTTTGGCCATTTTATTTCACTCAAAGTGGTTATATATCCCTTTCCAATGGGTATAAGGTCTTGCAGTGTCTAGTCTCTATACATAACTCCTATTATACTCCACCTACAGCCCTTCTTTCCAAATATATCTCAGCTATGCAGGGGACCTATTGTTTTTCAGATATGAGAATTACTTTCCTTTTAAATTCAACACTGTCACTTGACCTTCTCTCTGTTTAGAATTCTTTTACCCTCATCATTCCTATGTGAGATTCCTCAATAAAAATCCTTCACTATTCTCAGAAATGCTCTTTCTGATGACTCTTCACTAAGGTAAATTTACTTTTTAGAGTGTTTAAAAATGTACATATAGTAAGTTTTCTTTTCTTTCTATGGTTCGACTCACATAATTGAACACAGTTCCCATAAAGTGAGATGCTACCTGTGCTTGGCTGTCACCATGGTCTAACATCTTTAGTATCTTTATATTAACTGATTAATGTGGGAGATGTTGGAAATAATTTCCAAGCAAAAATATGCTTTTTATTTGAAATAGAATAACTTATCCCCTCACAAAAACAAATTTACAAAGCAATAAAGTGAATAAAGAAATCTGTTTCTTTAAGATGAGAATATATATCTGCCCACATGCAGAATTCTGTATGTAGACATTTTTAGGGGGTATATATTTAGTTAAAATTTGGGAGGGGAGAGTTTATCCTGGAAACTGTTGACAAAGAGAGACCAAACCTACCTGTTTGGATGGGGTGTGAAACCTTTAATAGATGTATGAATGCTAAGATCACAAAGTGATATGGAAACATCATGTTTTAGCATTTGTGTATGATGCCCTCAGTCTCTGACACTACAAAGGTTTAATATTTATTAAATGAGCACAGGAATTTATGTACTATGCTACAACCTGGCAATCTTTATTGTCACATAAGTTATTTTTATCACTTAAGTCAGTCACTCTTTTTCTTACTAAAACAACATATTGCTGATTTTATATGCATAGTCTGCAGGGAAAGATGACTCACTTTATAGCCAATTTTTCTGAAATGTATTGACCCCACAAAGCAAGAGACATTTAAGCTTTGAAATATGCATTGTCATTTAGCTTTCAAAAGCAGCAGATTTTCTTAGCTGTGTCTTGGTTTAATTGTTCCCCAGAGCTAGATAAATAGAACAAATAGAATGTGTTAGTATTAAATTACATTCTATCAAGGTGACTTTGGTTTAGTTTATGTGGTTCAATTATTAGTGAGTCACTGTTTGTGTGAATAATTGTTTTCGTCATATATTTCTACTAGACTATGAAATAGGTATTTCCAAGTTAAAGGAAAATGTTCCACATGTTCTGGGCTTTAAATCTAATCCTAAACTTTATTAACTTAAATTAATAGTACCAACATATCATTTTCACCAGATAATTTTAATTAAGACATTTAATATAAAAAATGACTTGATAGCAGTCTTTCTAGTTTTCATTCTAAACTTACACAAGTGTGATTAACTATAACTGTATCACAAGTTCAATGTTATCTTGCCTTGAATTTTTCTTAGTAAAATGACTATTAATTGATTTTGAATTCAACCTCATGCAAGTTCTCAGGACAAAGACAAAATGAAGTCAGAGTCTTTGCCAAAATATAACCTCTGTTGCTCCTTTACAATTCCCGTCAATTCTCCAGAGTTGTTTGTTCTTTGAAACTTTATATTCTGGCCTCTACTGTCTGCATTTATTTTATCAGCCTTTGCCATTCCAAAATGTACTCAGAATAGCTCACTGAGTACAGCTTATAGCATTCAAAGAATTTTCTAGAACAAAGTTTCAAACCTTTTCCTAACCCATCCTCAAACCAGCCCCAAAGATTTATCATATGAATTACCCTACTTCTCGATATTAATTTCTGTGCAAAGACTGGAGAGACAAAAGAAACGTGTACATATATCTATAGTTCACGCACACTTATTAATAGATACAGTAATCAACAGATGCTTTTGTTCTAATACAAATCCTTTGAGAGACCTCTATTCAATATACTTTCTCATTTGATTTCCAATAATATATTAAGCTGCATTAGTGTGAAAATAAATAATTCTATGCCATTGTGGATCTTTTGAGAATGAAATAAAAGGTCATTTTCTATCTCTATTAGCTTAAAATGTACATGACTTTTGATTCGGAAAGTGGCATAATCAAATGGAGTTCTCAGGATTGTGGAATTCTAACTACGCAGATGGACTCAAACTGCAGGGAAGGATGAATCCATGTAAGTGTGCACATTTAGAGAGACTTAACCAATCGGTCATGAAAGGAAAACACTGGGAAATTAAAACTCTAGCTTTTAACTGAGCAGGTTGGTCTGTCAGCTATATGAGGACTCAAAAGCCTGAAACAAAAGAATAGTGAGCTCAAGGGTAGTCTGGGCAACATGGCTCAGCAGATAGACATTTTGCTTTAATGTTAAAATAATGACCACAGTTGGATTTAAATCTTCCAGCTTTGTTTTATTTTGTAATTAATCAATCTGTTCTTTTCAAATCTATTTCTCTACTTCCCTGTACCTTTTGAAATCACAAATGAATTTTCTATATTGGACTTTATATCATTTAAGCTATTTTTCTTAATAAAAGAACTTCTATAGGTATCACCATTCCTGATCTCAAGCTGTACTACAGAGCAATAGTAATATAAACTATAGGATTGCATAAAAACATACAGGCTGGCCAGTGGAATTAATTTGAAGAACCAGAAGTAAACCCACACACTTATGGACACTTGACTTTTGATTAAAAAAATTAAAAACTATACAATGGAAAAAAGAAAGGATCTTCAACAAATGGTGCTGGTCTAACAGGATATCTGCATATTGAAGAACACAAATAGATTCATATCTATCACCTTGCACAAAACTCAAATAGAAGTTGATCAAAGACATCAACATAAAACCAAATACAATAAATCTCATAGAAGAGAAAGTGGAGAATAGGCTTGAGTGAATGGGCAGAAAAGACAATTTCCTGAACAAACACCAATAGCTCAACAATTAGTAAATAGGACCTCATGAAACTGAAAGGCTTCTGTAAATCAATGGATACCATCAGGAGGACAAAATGGCAGACTATATATGTGTACACACACAGATATACACATATATATGTATATATATATACACACACACATATATACATACATATATATATGTATACACACACACATATATATATATATATATATATATATATATATATATATATATATATATATATATATGACAACAACAAACCAAACAACCCATTTAAAATAGGGTAGACAGCTAAAGAGAATTTTTAACAGAGGAATCTTTAATGACTGAGAAGCACTTAAAGAAATGTTCAGCATCCATAGCAATCATGGAAGTGCAAATTAAAATGACTCTCAGATTTCACCTTATATCTTTCAGAATGGCTAAGATAAAAAAAGCAAGCAACAGCTCATTCTCGAGAGGTTGTGGAGGAAGGTAAACATTTCTCCATTGATGGTATGGGGGCAAACTTGTCCATCCATTTTGGAAATCAATTTGTTGATTTCTCAGAAAATAAGTACTAGTTCTACCTGAAGACCCAGATATACCACTCCTGGGCACATACCCAAAAGATGTTCTACCATAACAAAAGGACACATGCTCCACTATGTTTGTAATAGATTTATTTGTAATAGACAGAAACTAAAACAACATATATAACTACTAACTGAGGATTGGATAAAAAAATATGGTACATTTACAGAATGGAATACTACTCACATATTAAAATCAATGACATCATAAAATTTGTAGGCAAATGGATAGAACTAGAAAAGATCATCCTGAATGAGGTAACCCAGAACCAGAAAAACAAATACAGTATGTACTCACTTATAAGTAGATTATAGCAGAAAAATACAGGATGATTATGCTACAATCCACAGACCCAAAGAAGCTAAGTAACAAGTAGGGCCCAAGGAAAGATGCTTGAATCTCACTGAGAAGGAGACATAAAATAGATATATGAGGTGAATGGATGGAGGGAACTGGATATGTGTATGTGGGGGGGGGCAGGAAGGATCAATTTTGGGAAAGATGGTGGGAGAGAGAGAGAGAACTGGAATCAGTGAGGTCAGATCTCTGGGACAAACTAGAAATCTAGGACAATGAAAACTCCAAGAAATCAATGAGGTTGATCCTAGCTAAGACTCCTAGCAATATGAGGTTACAGAAAAGTCACCTCCTGTAGCCAGGCAAGACCTCTAATGGAGAGATGGGAATACCAACTCTGTAAAACTGTCCTTTTACCCACATTGTTTCTTGCCTACTAGAAGTTTAGGTATAAGGAGGGAACAGAAATGAAGGAAGGGTCAACCAATGACTGGCCGAACTTGAGTTCCATGCCATGAGAGGGAGAGGCCACCCCCTGCCCCGATAGTATTCATAATATTCTGCTATACTTGCAGACTGGAGGCTAGCACAACCGCCATCTGTGTGGCTTCACCCAGGAGCTGATGAAAGCAGATGCAGAGACTCACAACCAAACATTAGGCAGAATTCAGAGAATCTTGTGAAATTCGGGAAGAAGGATTAAAAGAGCCGTGGAGGTCAAGGACACCACAATAAAAGCTACAGAATCAACTATCATGTACACATAAGGGCTCACAGGGACTGGACAACCATCCAGAAAGCATGCATGGGATGGAGTTAGTCCCCTACACTTATATAACACAAGTACAACTTCTTCCTCTTGTGGGACCTCTAAAGGTAGGAATAGGGATGTCTGACTTCACTGCTTCATTTTGGATCCATTTTCCCTAAGTGGACTGCCTTGTCTAGTCTCCATTGAAGATGATGCACCCAGTCCTACTATGACTTAGTATGCCAAGGCTGGTTGATGCCTATGGGAGTATTCTCCTACTCTGAGAATAAAGGGAGGGAGCTATAGTGGGAGGAGAGAGGAAAAGGAGAAGCTGGGAGGAACAGAGGGAAGGGAAGCTCTAATCAGGATAGAAAGTAAATTAATTAATGAAAAAATGTTATTTTATTTATGTTTGCATGAAGAAATCTATGTGTAGATATGTGCATGTGACCTCAGATTCCTTCAGATGCCATGGAGGCCGATGTCCTGGAACTAGAGTTATAGGAGGCTGTGAACCATTTCACCTAGGTTCTTAAAACTGACATTGGGTCCTCTTTAATAGGCCTGCTTACTCTTAAACACTGAGCCCTCTCCAGTTCCAATAATACCTTTACTTTTATCATTGTGTTCTCATTTATATCTCAAGTGCTTTCAAGGGATTTTTTTTTTAGTGATTGCAATACATGTCTTTATTGTGCTACCTTCCAATAACATCACAAACACTTTACTTTTTATTACTAGCATTATTAGAATTATGGATATTTTCATCATCCCTTCCCTATCTCTATTATTCTTACCATACTTACCATTTCACTTAATATTATAACTCACGATGCAATTTAAAGACTTGTAAGTATAATGGGATGAAATGGCCTCAGAGAGGCCATTTCACTTGCATACCCTCCAGGGCAGTCACCTGGCCTACTGACTCATGGTTCCTTGTTTAATTTTTCATATGTTAGTCATGATTTTCTAGGTGAAAAAATCCAACAGCATGAATATTCATGTATATATATATATATATATTGGTTTATTAGATGCTTTAAGATGGTGACAACAACAGAATCAGTTGTGAGGAAAGGTGGTCCCTTGGTCTTTGAGAATGTGTGGCTCAGCAATAGGAGTACTTTCCCAAAGTCTTCCTCTCAGGAAAGATGGCAACAACAACCAACTGTTGATAAGTCTATAGGCTTGATTGAGTACCACAGCATTCTCAGTCTGATACTGGAAAACATGAAGGTTCCTCAAGAGTAGGTGGTCCCGATTAGTTAGGGAAGCAGAAACCGGCCTGAGTAGGACCACAGGCCTCATCCGGCTGGATCGGCGCCTGGGTAGCAGGAGCGCAGGGTTGCCTGACACCCGCCAGCTACCCACGACCCCCGCCGCAGGATCTTGGGACTGCTGGTGAGTGGAACACAGCTTCTGCTCCAATCCAATTGCGCGGGACCTGAGACTGCATTAGTTAGGGAAGCAGAAACCGGCCTGAGTAGGGCCACAGGCCTCATCCGGCCAGATCAGCACCGGGGTAGCGGGAGCGCAGGGTTGCCTGACACCCGCCAGCTACCCACGACCCCCGCCGCAGGATTTTGGGACTGCTGGTGAGTGGAACACAGCCTCTGCTCCAATCCAATTGCGCGGGACCTGAGCCTGCATTAGTTAGGGAAGCAGAAAACCAGCCTGAGTAGGACCACAGGCCTCATCCGGCCGGATCAGCGCTGGGGTAGCGGGAGCGCAGGGTTGCCTGACACCCGCCAGCTACCCACGACCCCCGCCGCAGGATTTTGGGACTGCTGGTGAGTGGAACACAGCTTCTGCTCCAGTCCAATCACGCGGGACCTGAGACTGCTCTGGTTGGGGAGAGAGAAATCCGGCCTACATAGGGCCACAACCCTCTTCCGGTCAGAAAAGCACCGGGGCAGCTGGGGCGCAGGGTCTGCTGACACTCGCCAGCTACCCACAACACCCACCACAGGATCCTAAGACTTCTGGTGAGTGGAGCACAGCTTCTGCTCCAATCCAATTGCGCGGGACCTGAGCCTGCATTAGTTAGGGAAGGAGAAACCGGCCTGAGTAGGGTCACAGGCCTCACCCGGCCGGATCAGCGCCAGGGTAGCGGGAGCGCAGGGTTGCCTGACACCCGCCAGCGACCCACGACCCCCGCCGCAGGATTTTGGGACTGCTGGTGAGTGGAACACAGCTTCTGCTCCAGTCCAATCACGCGGGACCTGAGACTGCTCTGGTTGGGGAGAGAGAAATCAGGCCTACATAGAACCACAATCCTGTTCCGGTCAGAAAAGCACCTGGGCAGCTGGGGCGCAGGGTCTGCTGACACTCGCCAGCTACCCACAACACCCACCACAGGATCCTAAGACTTCTGGTGAGTGGAGCACAGCTTCTGCTCCAATCCAATTGCGCGGGACCTGAGACTGCATTAGTTAGGGAAGCAGAAACCGGCCTGAGTAGGACCACAGGCCTCATCCGTCTGGATCAGCGCCAGGGTAGCGGGAGCGCAGGGTTGCCTGACACCCGCCAGCTACCCACGACCCCCGCCGCAGGATTTTGGGACTGCTGGTGAGTGGAACACAGCTTCTGCTCCAATCCAATTGCGCGGGACCTGAGCCTGCATTAGTTAGGGAAGGAGAAACCGGCCTGAGTAGGGCCACAGGCCTCACCCGGCCGGATCAGCGCCAGGGTAGCGGGAGCGTAGGGTTGCCTGACACCCGCCAGCGACCCACGACCCCCACCGCAGGATTTTGGGACTGCTGGTGAGTGGAACACAGCTTCTGCTCCAGTCCAATCACGCGGGACCTGAGACTGCTCTGGTTGGGGAGAGAGAAATCCGGCCTACATAGGGCCACAACCCTCTTCCGGTCAGAAAAGCACCGGGGCAGGTGGGGCGCAGGGTCGGCTGACACTCACCAGCTACCCACAACACCCAACACAGGATCTTAAGACTTCTGGAGAGTGGAACACAGCTTCTGCTCCAATCCAATTGCACACGGGACCAGAGACTGCATTAGTTAGGGAAGCAGAAAAACGGCCTGAGTAGGACCACAGGCCTCTTCCAGCTGGACCAGCACCGGGGTACCGTCAGCTACCCACGACCCCCGCCGCAGGATTTAGAGACTGCTGGTGAGTGGAACACAGCTTCTGCTCCAATCTTTAAATAGTGACAACGATAACAACTAACCCCAGAGATTACCAGATGGCGAAAGGTAAACATAATAATCTTACTAATAGAAACCAAGACCACTCACCATCATCAGAACCCAGCACCCCCACTTCGCCCAGTCCAGGGCACCCCAACACACCGGAAAAGCTAGACACGGATTTAAAAGCATATCTCCTGATGATGATAGAGGACTTCAAGAAGGACTTTAATAACACACTTAAAGAAATGCAGGAGAACACTGCTAAAAAGGCAGAAGACAATAAAGAGGAAGCACAAAAATCCCTTAAAGAATTGCAGGAGAACACTGCTAAAGAGTTACAAATCCTTAAAGAAAAACATGATAACATAATCAAACAGGTAGAAGTCCTTACAGAAAAACAGGAAAACACATCCAAACAGATGATGGAAATGAACAAAACCATACTAGACCTAAAAAGGGAAGTAGACACAATAAAGAAAACCCAAAATGAGGCAACACTGGAGATAGAAACCCTAGGAAAGAAATCTGGAACCATAGATACCAGCATCAGCAACAGAATACAAGAGATGGAAGAGAGAATCTCAGGTGCAGAAGATTCCATAGAGAACATCGGCACAACAATCAAGGAAAATGTAAAATGCAAAAAGATCCTAACTCAAAACATCCAAGAAATACAGGACATAATGAGAAGACCAAACCTACGGATAATAGGAGTGGATGAGAATGAAGATTTTCAACTCAAAGGACCAGCAAACATCTTCAACAAAATTATAGAAGAAAACTTCCCAAATCTAAAGAAAGAGATGCCCATGAACATACAAGAAGCCTACAGAACTCCAAATAGACTGGACCAGAAAAGAAATACCTCCCGACACATAATAATCAGAACAACAAATGCTCTAAATAAAGATAGAATACTAAAAGCAGTAAGAGAAAAAGGCCAAGTAACATATAAAGGCAAGCCTATCAGAATTACACCAGACTTTTCACCGGAGACAATGAAAGCCAGAAGATCCTGGACGGATGTTATACAGACACTAAAAGAACACAAATTCCAGCCCAGGCTACTATACCCAGCCAAACTCTCAATTAACATAGATGGAGAAACCAAAGTATTCCACGACAAAAACAAATTCACACATTATCTTTCCACGAATCCAGCCCTTCAAAGGATAATAACAGAAAAAAACCAATACAAGGACAGGAACCATGCCCTAGAAACAACAAGAAGGTAATCCCTCAACAAACCTAAAAGAAGACAGCCACAAGAACAAAATGCCAACTTTAACATTAAAAATAACAGGAAACAACAATTACTTTTCCTTAATATCTCTTAATATCAATGGACTCAACTCCCCGATAAAAAGACATAGACTAACAAACTGGCTACACAAACAAGACCCAACATTTTGCTGCTTACAGGAAACTCATCTCAGAGAAAAGGATAGACACTACCTCAGAATGAAAGGCTGGAAAACAATTTTCCAAGCAAATGGCATGAAGAAACAAGCTGGAGTAGCCATTCTAATATCAGATAAGATTGACTTCCAACCCAAAGTCATTAAAAAAGACAGGGAGGGACACTTCATACTCATCAAAGGTAAAATCCTCCAAGAGGAACTATCAATCCTGAATATCTATGCTCCAAATACAAAGGCAGCCACATTCATTAAAGAAACTTTAGTAAAGCTCAAAGCACACATTGCACCTCATACAATAATAGTGGGAGACTTCAACACACCACTTTCACCAATGGACAGATCATGGAAACAGAAACTAAACAGGGACACAGTGAAACTAAGAGAAATTATGAATCAAATGGATCTGGCAGATATCTACAGAACATTCTATCCTAAAACAAAAGGATATACCTTCTTCTCAGCACCTCATGGTACCTTCTCCAAAATTGACCACATAATTGGTCACAAAACAGGCCTCAACAGATATAAAAATATTGAAATTGTCCCATGCATCCTATCAGATCACCATGGACTAAGGCTGATCTTCAATAACAAAATAAATAATAGAAAGCCAACCTTCACGTGGAAACTGAACAACACTCTTCTCAATGATACCTTGGTCAAGGAAGGAATAAAGAAAGAAATTAAGGACTTTTTAGAGTTCAATGAAAATGAAGCCACAACATACCCAAACTTATGGGACGCAATGAAAGCATTTTTAAGAGGAAAACTCATAGCTCTGAGTGCCTCCAAAAGGAAACTAGAGAGAGCACACATTAGCAGCTTGACAACACACCTAAAAGCACTAGAACAAAAGGAAGCAAATTCACCCAAGAGGAGAGGACTGCAGGAAATAATCAAACTCAGGGGTGAAATCAACCAAGTGGAAACAAGAAGAACTATTCAAAGAATCAACCAATCAAGGAGCTGGTTCTTTGAGAAAATCAACAAGATAGATAAACCCTTAGCCAGACTCACTAGAGGGCACAGGGAAAGCATCCTAATTAACAAAATCAGAAATGAAAAAGGAGACATAACAACAGATCCTGAAGACATCCAAAACACCATCAGATCCTTCTACCAAAGGCTATACTCAACAAAACTGGAGAACCTGGATGAAATGGAGAAGTTCCTAGACAGATACCAGGTACCAAAGTTGAATCAAGATCAGGTTAATGATCTAAACAGCCCTATATCCCCCAAAGAAATAGAAGCAGTCATTAATAGTCTCCCAACTAAAAAAAGCCCAGGACCAGATGGGTTTAGTGCAGAGTTCTATCAGACCTTCAAAGAAGATCTAATCCCAGTTCTTCACAAACTATTCCACAAAATAGAAACAGAAGGTACTCTACCCAACTCATTCTATGAAGCCACAATTACTCTGATACCTAAATCACAAAAAGACCCAACAAAGATAGAAAACTTCAGACCAATATCCCTTATGAATATTGATGCAAAAATCCTCAATAAAGTTCTTGCTAACCGAATCCAAGAACACATAAAAATAATCATCCATCCTGACCAAGTAGGTTTCATCCCAGGGATGCAGGGATGGTTCAATATACGGAAATCCATCAACGTAATCCAGTATATAAACAAACTCAAAGACAAAAACCACATGGTCATCTCCTTAGATGCGGAAAAAGCATTTGACAAGATCCAACACCCATTCATGATAAAAGTCTTGGAAAGATCAGGAATTCAAGGCCCATACCTAAACATGATAAAAGCAATCTACAGCAAACCAGTAGCCAACATCAAAGTAAATGGTGAGAAGCTTGAAGCAATCCCTCTAAAATCAGGGACTAGACAAGGCTGTCCACTTTCTCCATACCTATTCAACATTGTACTTGAAGTCCTAGCCAGAGCAATTCCACAACAAAAGGAGATCAAAGGGATACAAATTGGAAAAGATGAAGTCAAAATATCACTTTTTGCAGATGATATGATAGTATATATAAGTGACCCTAAAAATTCCACCAGAGAACTCCTAAGCCTGATAAACAGCTTCGGTGAAGTAGCTGGATATAAAATTAACTCAAACAAATCAATGGCCTTTCTCTACACAAAGAATAAACAGGCTGAGAAAGAAATTAGGGAAAAAACACCCTTCTCAATAGTCACAAATAATATAAAATATCTTGGCGTGACTCTAACTAAGGAAGTGAAAGATCTGTATAATAAAAACTTCAAGTCTCTGAAGAAAGAAATTATAGAAGATCTCAGAAGATGGAAAGATCTCCCATGCTCATGGATTGGCAGGATCAACATTGTAAAAATGGCTATCTTGCCAAAAGCAATCTACAGATTCAATGCAATCCCCATCAAAATTCCAAATCAATTCTTCAACGAATTAGAAAGTGCAATCTGCAAATTCATCTGGAATAACAAAAAACCTAGGATAGCAAAAACTCTTCTCAAGGATAAAAGAACCTCTGGTGGAATCACCATGCCGGACCTAAAGCTCTACTACAGAGCAATTGTGATAAAAACTGCATGGTACTGGTATAGTGACAGACAAATAGACCAATGGAATAGAATTGAAGACCCAGAAATGAACCCACACACCTATGGTCACTTGATCTTCGACAAGGGAGCTAAAAACATCCAGTGGAAGAAAGACAGCATTTTCAACAAATGGTGCTGGCACAACTGGTTGTTAACATGTAGAAGAATGCGAATCGATCCATTCCTATCTCCTTGTACTAAGGTCAAGTCTAAGTGGATCAAGGAACTTCACATAAAACCAGAGACACTGAAACTTATAGAGGAGAAAGTGGGGAAAAGCCTTGAAGATATGGGCACAGGGGAAAAATTCCTGAATAGAACAGTAATGGCTTGTGCTGTAAGATCGAGAATTGACAAGTGGGACCTCATGAAACTACAAAGCTTCTGCAAGGCTAAAGACACCATCAATAAGACAAAAAAACCACCAACAGATTGGGAAAGGATCTTCACCTATCCTAAATCAGATAAGGGACTAATATCCAATATATATAAAGAACTCAAGAAGGTGGACTCCAGAAAGTCAAATAACCCCATTAAAAAATGGGGCTCAGAACTGAACAAAGAATTCTCACCTGAGGAATACCGAATGGCAGAGAAGCACCTGAAAAAATGTTCAACATCCTTAATCATCAGGGAAATGCAAATCAAAACAACCCTGAGATTCCACCTCACACCAGTCAGAATGGCTAAGATCAAAAATTCACGTGACAGCAGATGCTGGCAAGGATGTGGAGAAAGTGGAACACTCCTCCATTGTTGGTGGGATTGCAAGCTTGTACAACCACTCTGGAAATCAGGCTGGCGGTTCCTCAGAAAATTGGACATAGTACTACCGGAGGATCCAGCAATACCTCTCCTGGGCATATATCCAGAAGATGTCCCAACCGGTAAAAAGGACACATGCTCCACTATGTTCATAGCAGCCCTATTTATAATAGCCAGAAGCTGGAAAGAACCCAGATGTCCCTCAACAGAGGAATGGATACAGAAATTATGGTACATTTACACAATGGAGTACTACTCAGCTATTAAAAAGAATGAATTTATGAAATTCCTAGCCAAATGGATGGACCTGGAGGGCATCATCTTGAGTGAAGTAACACAATCACAAAAGAACTCACACAATATGTATTCATTGATAAGTGGATATTAGCCCAAAACTTAGGATACCCAAGATATAAGATACAATTTGATAAACGCATGAAACTCAAGAAGAATGAAGACCAAAGTGTGGACACTGTGCACCTTCTTAGAATTGGGAACAAAACACCCAGGGAAGGAGTTACAGAGACAAAGTTCGTAGCTGTGATGAAAGGATGGACCATTTAGAGACTGCTGTATCCAGGGATCCGTCCCATAATCAGCTTCTAAACGCTGACACCATTGCATACACTAGTAAGATCTTGCTGAAAGGACCCAAATATAGCTGTCTCTTGTGAGACGATGCCGGGGCCTAGCAAACACAGGAGTGGATGTTCACAGTCAGCTATTGGATGTATCACAGGGCTCCCAATGGAGAAGCTAGAGAAAGTACCCAAGGAGCTAAAGGGATCTGCAACCCTATTGTTGGAACAACACGATGTACTAACCAGAACCCCGGAGCTCTTGTCTCTAGCTGCATATGTATCGAAAGATGGCCTAGTCGGCCATCAATGGAAAGAGAGGCCCATTGGACTTGCAAACTTTATATGCCCCAATATAGGGGAATGCCAGGGCCAAAAGAATGGGAATGGGTGGGTAGGGAAGTGGGGGGCGCTATGGGGGACTTTTGGGATAGTATTGGAAATGTAATTGAGGAAAATATGTAATTAAAATATTAAAAAAAAAATCTTAAAAAAAAAAAAAGAGTAGGTGGTCCCCAGTCCACATTGAGAGATAGTAAATGTTGACTCTGATATCAGTGGAGGCAGCAGTAGTAGCATAACATATAACATATACATCACCCCACTTGCATGGTTAATGAAAAAAGGGATAGTTCAAACCCTAATGTGAGAACATGCTGGACAAACTCCAATCAAGAGACAATCCTCATGACAAAGTTTGCATTCTCTTCAAAGATGCCAACACCAAGGATTCCAGAGCAGAGCTATAAAACTTGTCTAGACTAAAAGGACATGACAATTGAATGCAATGCATGATGGGGAACCAAAAGCTGATCCTGAACCAGTAGCCAAACCGCCATGGGGTCACTGTTGGGACAATAGAAAGGATAGAATACTGTTTATTATAGAGTAAAAGATATCTCTGTGAAATCTCTGATATAAATATCTGGTGATAATATTTTTCCTTTTTCTTAGCAAACATATTTGTAACACTGGGTATATTTATTAAGGAAAAGTGGGCATTCATTTTAAGTTAAAATGGCTTAAAATATTTATTTCTCTTTCCCCCTCTCTCTTCTCTGTCTTCTTTCTCCATTTCAATATTTCATATCTTAAAATAGGGTCCTATAAAATTCATGTACTATATGGAAAGCTTAATCTTCCCTATATCCACATTTGGCTACTCCCGATGAAGACTTTTGGGGAATACCTGTTCATCAGTTTGCTGTCTTCATGACTTAGTTAATATTGAGATAAAAATGCGTGTTGCAGCAGGTATGCCACCATCTGCTCCTTTCTTTTAAAGGTACTCTTTTATTTTTCCTTTACCCTCTGTTTTCTGCCACATGATACATTTAAATTCTATATAAACTATCCTATCTGAAGCATTTGGAACATAAACAAAGTTACCATCTATCTGTCTATTTGCCACCCCCCCCCCCCAAAGAGATAAAGAAAAATAGATAGCTAACCTGGTAAATATAATTGATTGGATGCAGGCAAAGTTTATATGTACACATTTTTTTCTGCTACTGTAGATTTTCTATAAATATTAAGTTATTTCAAAATACACACTTTAACAATTTTTCTGGCAATCCTCAATTTCTTACATCTCTTTCCAGTACTTTATTCACTATACTCCAACAGCTTTCAACCCCTCACTAGGACAATCTTAGACTCACTTGGTTCTGTGCTTGTGAAAACACAAAAATTTCTTCCTCCTCCAATTCCCATTTTTATCCAAATTCACATAATTCTGTGTTTATCTGAAGCCACATTTCCTCTATGACCAAGAGCATGGTCAACTTGTTTTGTTTTCTGTTTGTTTGTTTTTTTTTTTTTCAAACCATCTAGCATCCTCATTGCGGAACATTTTTTTCTATGAGGACAACTTGACTTTCTTAAATATAAGTGAGTCTTTTTCTTTTTTCTATTTGTTCCCAATATCTGGTCCATGCTGGTAATAGTCTATCAGTTATATATAGTATGCTGGGTAATATTATTGAAACAGGCATTATTATCCTAAGTGTCCAAAGAAGATTTGCAGGCAGGCTCTTCTCAGTATAGTCCCTCAGAATCATGGGTGATGCAAACTGCACTTGACATATAATTCCATAATTGAACATCACGGAAAGGGGAACAGATCATGTGGGAAATCACACAGCTTAAGTCTTCCTGTCAAGGATAACTTCATTCACTTTTGTTCATCTATCCTTGGTTAAAGTAAGTTCTATAGACACAACCATTTCCTCAGTGGGTGAGAAGTACATTTTCTAAAACTGTCTGTGCAGTTCTGAGGTTGTTCTCTCTCAAGGTTTATAACATCACAGTGAAACTACTCTACCTGGCAGTTTTCCCTGTTGAGCTGGGACAACATTCATCCCAATTTCTACTCCTCTCCCTAACTAAGCCCTGAAGGCCAAGGTCCAGTGCTAAGAAGTGTTTGGTGCTTATTATTTGACTGAATAGATATTCACAGACAGTCTCTATGCCACAGACACCTGGACATTTTGATTCACATTTTTACATTTCTAGTCCTGTGTGTGTCCTCTGAGTATAATAAAATATGTAGGCTTTCTTGATAATGGCTACTTTTATTAAGTTGCTATTAACCTATAAGAAACCCTCTACTTGTACTATTTAATATTGTACATCCCTCAAACCATAGAAAATAAACCATTTTAAAAATTTCCTGCAGACATAGAAAGTCAAACTGAAAAGTTTTATTTGTTCAATTAATTTTCTGTTTTGTTTTGTTTTGTTTTGTTTTGTTTTGTTTTGTTTTTCTGCTTGAGAACTTTACTCCCATTATTTTTCATTCATGGCCTTATTTTTATTTTTATTAACCAGACAAGAGTGTCTTTTAGAATTCTATGCCTTTGATAAAAATGGCCAAGAGAATTCTAAAAACTTCAAAAGGTATAGGAAGTATGAAAATATGAACCTGAATTTTAAAGCAAATCTCATTTGTATTACATACATTCTTGGTTAAATTATGAAATTAAAGAAAATCTTGAACTGGTGAGATGACTCACCAGGTAAAGGCACTTGGCTCCTAAGCCCCATCACAGGAATTTGGTCCTCAAGAATTGTGTGATAGAAAGTGGTGGAAAAGGAGAACTATCCTCTTGACTTCTAAACAAGGCATATGTATTCTCTCCAATGACTAAAACCACAACTCCAAGTTGAGTAAGCCTATTCAGGTTAATCATCATTAAATTTATTTATTATCATTTTCATATTTTAGAACTTTTTCTCAGGCCACAGAAGAATAATAAATCATCGATGATGTTTATCTTTGGAGATGTGGTTGAGAAGAGCGCTGATTAAGTAGAGACTCCAAGTAAAGCCATTATACTGGGGAATATTGCATCATTTTTCCCTCAGTGAATGGGAATAAAATAGTCGATCTTGTACAGATTAGCATGACTTTCAGCAAGATTTCAGAATTTCAATGCACAGCACCACATGAGTAGGGAAGATAAATCCAGGAAACTTCATTGAGGAGAAAAGCATCTGTTGTTGCCTGGATCCCAGGAAGCTGACTTAGAAGAGGGATTTGTTCCTTATCCTGCTGTGCTGTCTGAGAACCCAAGTTAGTACTTAGATGAACTGTGCCCACTGCCACCAGCTGCTGAGTTATGGCCAACTCTGTGCTGCCTTCCTCACTCTGCCTTCCAAGCAGAGAGGGAGTGAAGCACACTTATGTATCTTTCACGTTTTGATACCTCTGTGTGAGCTCGAGCAAGCATTCAGTGACAGAATATTACATGACGCTTCTAGCGAAGACTAAGAAGACTCTTTGATAACACAAAATTTACAAGAACTTGAGGATGAAAATGGAAAGAAACCCAACTAAATATCTGAAAATATTTGAATACCACAGATGATGTTATGCAATTTCCTTGTTTTGGAAATATTCTTTGGGTATATCTGCTAGATTGCTTGGGTTGAAGATGAATAAGGGGGACACAAAAACTTCAATGTAGAGATTGTCTTTTGGACTGTTTGCCCCTAGAAATTAGAAACAAAAATCTTAACAGGATTATCTGAAATTTACAGGGCTATTACTGTTGAGATGCCACTTATCCTAAAGTATTTAAGACACTACTATTACTCCATTTGACTGCTGAGGATGGGGGATGAACATCAGAGGTGTCAGATGGAGTGTTGTCTAGTCCAGTGGCCTCTAGTAGTAAAGAAGAAATAAGTCTTGAACACAAGAAATCTGTTCCAGAATTCCATTATCAAACTGCATTATGCTACATAGGTCTTCTTAATTGATCCGAAGTAACCCTAAAGTATTACAATACTACACATTATACCACATAATCAGGCTACAGTAAAAACACACAAAAGTTCAAATGTGTTGTCCTGGCCCTAAACTTTACATCTCTACAGTTTGATAGGATATTTTCATTTTTTTTTCCTATTGAAATGGAACAGACACCATTTTAACCAACCTCCAGCAGGCTATTGAATTTCTAGCCAGATCACCCCAAAGCATCATTAACAAGAAAGATAGAGAATTCCTGTTTTTTAATCTGGTATATGAAATGGAACTACTTGTGCTCTCATTCTTGCTTTCAGTTGCACAGAAGATCTGGTTACATATTAGCTGCGTGAGAAGCTATGCAAACTTAACTTGAAAGAAGGATGAAGCTTTAGAATCATGTAAAAGCAGTTCCACTAAGATGGCACAGTGTGAATAATGACGCCAGGTGGGCTTTCCCTTTGTGTCTGACACACAGAGAAGCAGAAGTTAGAATTAAGGTAGCTCCCTCCCTGCCGATTTATGCAACACCTCCTGTGCTCACATTTGTCACCCAGGTTGTCGGGTATGTTTTATGCCATTTAGTGCTATGTGTTCCTTTTGAATCCTCAAAATCCATTTTCACAGAAATTCTGCCAGGATATCTGACAGCTGACACTGCCTTGTTATTCAAGAGAGTGGTACGTTTGTTGTGCATTTGATCACACTTCTATTGTTGTTGTGAACCAGCTTGTCAGCTATTTGTTCTATCAGGGTAAGATGTATGCCAAGCAAAAGGAAAAATGTGCTAGCTAAGCCTACTAGAGGATGCACTGACAGTTGTATTAAAGTCTGAAAGCATGACTTCTGTATTAAAACATATGAAAGGATTCTTTTCATTTTGTGAAATAAATCCAAAGTTTGAAATCTATATGCATACCATAGTAATACAAAAACAAACTACCCCCATGTGTGTCTGTGACCCCAACTTCTGAAAAGCCCACTTAATATGAGCTAGATAAAGTTTTTCTTTTTTTTTTTAATATTTTTATTACATATTTTCCTCAATTACATTTCCAATGCTATCCCAAAAGGCCCCCATAGCGCCCCCCACTTCCCTACCCACCCATTCCCACTCTTTTGGCCCTGGCATTCCCCTATATTGGGGCATATAAAGTTTGCAAGTCCAGTGGGCCTCTCTTTCCATTGATGGCCGACTAGGTCATCTTTCGATACATATGCAGCTAGAGACAAGAGCTCTGGGGTTCTGGTTAGTACATCATGTTGTTCCAACAATAGGGTTGCAGATCCCTTTAGCTCCTTGGGTACTTTCTCTAGCTTCTCCATTGGGAGCCCTGTGATACATCCAATAGCTGACTGTGAACATCCACTCCTGTGTTTGCTAGGCCCCGGCATCGTCTCACAAGAGACAGCTATATTTGGGTCCTTTCAGCAAAATCTTGCTAGTGTATGCAATGGTGTCAGTGTTTAAAAGCTGATTATTGGATGGATCCCTGGATACAGCAGTCTCTAAATGGTCCATCCTTTCATCACAGTTACGAACTTTGTCTCTGTAACTCCTTCCCTGGGTGTTTTGTTCCCAATTCTAAGAAGGTGCACACTGTCCACACTTTGGTCTTCATTCTTCTTGAGTTTCATGCGTTTAGCAAATTGTATCTTATATCTTGGGTATCCTAAGTTTTGGGCTAATATCCACTTATCAGGGAATACATATTGTGTGAGTTCTTTTGTGATTGTGTTACTTCACTCAAGATGATGCCCTCCAGGTCCATCCATTTGGCTAGGAATTTCATAAATTCATTCTTTTTAATAGCTGAGTAGTACTCCATAGTGTAAATGTACCATAATTTCTGTATCCATTCCTCTGTTGAGGGACATCTGGGTTTTTTCCAGCTTCTGGCTATTATAAATAGGGCTGCTATGAACATAGTGGAGCATGTGTCCTTTTTACCGGTTGGGACATCTTCTGGATAAATGCCCAGGAGAGGTATTGCTGGATCCTCCGGTAGTACTATGTCCAATTTTCTGAGAAACCGCCAGACTGATTTCCAGAGTGGTTGTACAAGCTTGCAATCCCACCAACAATGGAGGAGCGTTCCTCTTTCTCCACATCCTCGCCAGCATCTGCTGTCACCTGAATTTTTGATCTTAGCCATTCTGACTGGTGTGAGGTGGAATCTCAGGGTTGTTTTGATTTGCATTTCCCTGATGATTAAGGATGTTGAACATTTTTTCAGGTGCTTCTCTGCCATTCGGTATTCCTCAGGTGAGAATTCTTTGTTCAGTTCTGAGCCCCATTTTTAATGGGGTTATTTGACTTTCTGGAGTCCACCTTCTTGAGTTCTTTATATATATTGGATATTAGTCCCTTATCTGATTTAGGATAGGTGAAGATCCTTTCCCAATCTGTTGGTGGTTTTTTTGTCTTATTGATGGTGTCTTTAGCCTTGCAGAAGCTTTGTAGTTTCATGAGGTCCCACTTGTCAATTCTCGATCTTACAGCACAAGCCATTACTGTTCTATTCAGGAATTTTTCCCCTGTGCCCATATCTTCAAGGCTTTTCCCCACTTTCTCCTCTATAAGTTTCAGTGTCTCTGGTTTTATGTGAAGTTCCTTGATCCACTTAGACTTGACCTTAGTACAAGGAGATAGGAATGGATCGATTCACATTCTTCTACATGTTAACAACCAGTTGTGCCAGCACCATTTGTTGACAATGCTGTCTTTCTTCCACTGGATATTTTCAGCTCCCTTGTCGAAGATCAAGTGACCGTAGGTGTGTGGGTTCATTTCTGGGTCTTCAATTCTATTCCATTGGTCTATTTGTCTGTCACTATACCAGTACCATGCAGTTTTTATCACAATTGCTCTGTAGTAGAGCTTTAGGTCCGGCATGGTGATTCCACCAGAGGTTCTTTTATCCTTGAGAAGAGTTTTTGCTATCCTAGGTTTTTTGTTATTCCAGATGAATTTGCAGATTGCACTTTCTAATTCGTTGAAGAATTGATTTGGAATTTTGATGGAGATTGCATTGAATCTGTAGATTGCTTTTGGCAAGATAGCCATTTTTACAATGTTGATCCTGCCAATCCATGAGCATGGGAGATCTTTCCATCTTCTGAGATCTTCTATAATTTCTTTCTTCAGAGACTTGAAGTTCTTATTATACAGATCTTTCACTTCCTTAGTTAGAGTCACGCCAAGATATTTAATATTATTTGTGACTATTGAGAAGGGTGTTGTTTCCCTAATTTCTTTCTCAGCCTGTTTATTCTTTGTGTAGAGAAAGGCCATTGATTTGTTTGAGTTAATTTTATATCCAGCTACTTCACCGAAGCTGTTTATCAGGCTTAGGAGTTCTCTGGTGGAATTTTTAGGGTCACTTATATATACTATCATATCATCTGCAAAAAGTGATATTTTGACTTCATCTTTTCCAATTTGTATCCCTTTGATCTCCTTTTGTTGTCGAATTGCTCTGGCTAGGACTTCAAGTACAATGTTGAATAGGTATGGAGAAAGTGGACAGCCTTGTCTAGTCCCTGATTTTAGAGGGATTGCTTCAAGCTTCTCACCATTTACTTTGATGTTGGCTACTGGTTTGCTGTAGATTGCTTTTATCATGTTTAGGTATGGGCCTGAATTCCTGATCTTTCCAAGACTTTTATCATGAATGGGTGTTGGATCTTGTCAAATGCTTTTTCCGCATCTAACGAGATGACCATGTGGTTTTTGTCTTTGAGTTTGTTTATATACTGGATTACGTTGATGGATTTCCTTATATTGAACCATCCCTGCATCCCTGGGATGAAACCTACTTGGTCAGGATGGATGATTGTTTTGATGTGTTCTTGGATTCGGTTAGCAAGAACTTTATTGAGGATTTTTGCATCAATATTCATAAGGGATATTGGTCTGAAGTTTTCTATCTTTGTTGGGTCTTTTTGTGGTTTAGGTATCAGAGTAATTGTGGCTTCATAGAAGGAGTTGGGTAGAGTACCTTCTGTTTCTATTTTGTGGAATAGTTTGTGAAGAACTGGGATTAGATCTTCTTTGAAGGTCTGATAGAACTCTGCACTAAACCCATCTGGTCCTGGGCTTTTTTTAGTTGGGAGATTATTAATGACTGCTTCTATTTCTTTGGGGGTTATAGGGCTGTTTAGATCATTAACCTGATCTTGATTCAACTTTGGTACCTGGTATCTGTCTAGGAACTTCTCCATTTCATCCAGGTTCTCCAGTTTTGTTGAGTATAGCCTTTGGTAGAAGGATCTGATGGTGTTTTGGATGTCTTCAGGATCTGTTGTTATGTCTCCTTTTTCATTTCTGATTTTGTTAATTAGGATGCTTTCCCTGTGCCCTCTAGTGAGTCTGGCTAATGGTTTATCTATTTTGTTGATTTTCTCAAAGAACCAGCTCCTTGATTGGTTGATTCTTTGAATAGTTCTTCTTGTTTCCACTTGGTTGATTTCACCCCTGAGTTTGATTATTTCCTGCCGTCTACTCCTCTTGTGTGAATTTGCTTCCTTTTGTTCTAGTGCTTTTAGGTATGTTGTCAAGCTGCTAATGTGTGCTCTCTCTAGTTTCCTTTTGGAGGCACTCAGAGCTATGAGTTTTCCTCTTAGAAATGCTTTCATTGCGTCCCATAAGTTTGGGTATGTTGTGGCTTCATTTTCATTGAACTCTAAAAAGTCCTTAATTTCTTTCTTTATTCCTTCCTTGACCAAGGTATCATTGAGAAGAGTGTTGTTCAGTTTCCACGTGAAGGTTGGCTTTCTATTATTTATTTTGTTATTGAAGATCAGCCTTAGTCCATGGTGATCTGATAGGATGCATGGGACAATTTCAATATTTTTGTATCAGTTGAGGCCTGTTTTGTGACCAATTATGTGGTCAATTTTGGAGAAGGTACCATGAGGTGCTGAGAAGAAGGTATATCCTTTTGTTTTAGGATAGAATGTTCTGTCGATATCTGCCAGATCCATTTGATTCATACTTTCTCTTAGTTTCTCTGTGTCCCTGTTTAGTTTCTGTTTCCATGATCTGTCCATTGGTGAAAGTGGTGTGTTGAAGTCTCCCACTATTATTGTATGAGGTGCAATGTGTGCTTTGAGATTTACTAAAGTTTCTTTAATGAATGTGGCTGCCTTTGTATTTGGAGCATAGATATTCAGGATTGATAGTTCCTCTTGGAGGATTTTACCTTTGATGAGTATGAAGTGCCCCTCCCTGTCTTTTTTGATGACTTTGGGTTGGAAGTCAATCTTATCAGATATTAGAATGGCTACTCCAGCTTGTTTCTTCATGCCATTTGCTTGGAAAATTGTTTTCCAGCCTTTCATTCTGAGGTAGTGTCTATCCTTTTCTCTGAGATGAGTTTCCTGTAAGCAGCAAAATGTTGGGTCTTGTTTGTGTAGCCAGTTTGTTAGTCTATGTCTTTTTATCGGGGAGTTGAGTCCATTGATATTAAGAGATATTAAGGAAAAGTAATTGTTGTTTCCTGTTATTTTTGTTGTTAAAGTTGGCATTTTGTTCTTGTGGCTGTCTTCTTTTAGGTTTGTTGAGGGATTATCTTCTTGTTGTTTCTAGGGCGTGGTTCCTGTCCTTGTATTGGTTTTTTTCTGTTATTATCCTTTGAAGGGCTGGATTCGTGGAGAGATAATGTGTGAATTTGGTTTTGTCGTGGAATACTTTGGTTTCTCCATCTATGTTAATTGAGAGTTTGGCTGGGTATAGTAGCCTGGGCTGGAATTTGTGTTCTTTTAGTGTCTGTATAACATCCGTCCAGGATCTTCTGGCTTTCATAGTCTCTGGTGAAAAATCTGGTGTAATTCTGATAGGCTTGCCTTTATATGTTACTTGGCCTTTTTCTCTTACTGCTTTTAGTATTCTATCTTTATTTAGAGCATTTATTGTTCTGATTATTATGTGTCGGGAGGTATTTCTTTTCTGGTCCAGTCTATTTGGAGTTCTGTAGGCTTCTTGTATGTTCATGGGCATCTCTTTCTTTAGATTTGGGAAGTTTTCTTCTATAATTTTGTTGAAGATGTTTGCTGGTCCTTTGAGTTGAAAATCTTCATTCTCATCCACTCCTATTATCCGTAGGTTTGGTCTTCTCATTGTGTCCTGTATTTCTTGGATGTTTTGAGTTAGGATCTTTTTGCATTTTACATTTTCCTTGATTGTTGTGCCGATGTTCTCTATGGAATCTTCTGCACCTGAGATTCTCTCTTCCATCTCTTGTATTCTGTTGCTGATGTTCGTATCTATGGTTCCAGAATTCTTTCCTAGGGTTTCTATCTCCAGTGTTGCCTCATTTTGGGTTTTCTTTATTGTGTCTACTTCCCTTTTTAGGTCTAGTATGGTTTTGTTCATTTCCATCATCTGTTTGGTTGTGTTTTCCTGTTTTTCATTAAGGACTTCTACCTGTTTGATTAGGTTATCCTGTTTTTCGTTAAGGATTTGTAACTCTTTAGCAGTGTTCTCCTGCAATTCTTTAAAAAATTTTTGTGCTTCCTCTTTATTGTCTTCTACCTGTTTACCAGTGTTCCTTTGTATTTCTTTAAGTGTGTTATTAAAGTCCTTCTTGAAGTCCTCTACCATCATCAGGAGATATGCTTTTAGATCCGTGTCTAGCTTTTCCGGTGTGTTGGGGTGCCCTGGACTGGGCGAAGTGGGAGTGCTGGGTTCTGATGATGGTGAGTGGTCTTGGTTTCTGTTAGTAAGATTATTACGTTTACCTTTCGCCATCTGGTAATCTCTGGGGTTAGTTGTTGTCGTTGTCACTGTTTAAAGATTGGAGCAGAAGCTGTGTTCCACTCACCAGAAGTCTCAAAATCCTGTGGCGGGGGTCGTGGGTAGCTGGCGGTACCCCGGTGCTGGTCCAGCCGGAAGAGGCCTGTGGTCCTACTCAGGCCGGTTTCTGCTTCCCTAACTAATGCAGTCTCAGGTCCCTCGCGCAACTGGATTGGAGCAGAAGCTGTGTTCCACTCTCCAGAAGTCTTAAGATCCTGTGTTGGGTGTTGTGGGTAGCTGGCGAGTGTCAGCCGACCCTGCACCCTCGCTACCCAGGTGCTTTTCTGACCGGAAGAGGCTTGTGGCCCTATGTAGGCCGGATTTCTCTCTCCCCAACCAGAGCAGTCTCAGGTCCCGCGTGATTTGACTAGAGCAGAAGCTGTGTTCCACTCACCAGCAGTCTCAAAATCCTGTGGCAGGGGTCGTGGGTAGCTGGCAGGTGTCAGCCGACCCTGTGCTCTATCTACCCAGGTGCTGATCCGGCAGGATGAGGCCTGTGGCCCTACTCTGGCCGGTTTCTGCTTCCCTAACTAATGCAGTCTCAGGTCCCGCGCGCAATTGGTTTGGAGCAGAAGCTGTGTTCCACTCACCAGAAGTCTTAAGATCCTGTGGCGGGTGTTGTGGGTAGCTGGAGAGTGTCAGCCGACCCTGCGCCCTTGCTACCCAGGTGCTTTTCTCTAGATAAAGTTTTTCAAGTATACAAGAGATCATTTTGAATACAAATGGATCTTCACACTTCCATCTGCTTAGGCACTGAAGACAAGTCTAAAACAACTCTTACACAATTTATAAGTATTGTAAATTTCTGTCAACAGATAAATAAAGCCATATAAGACAATATGGTCATTATTTAACTGCCTAACCTTACAGATTAGTTTTAGACCGTTCCTTTCCCTGGTCTCCACCATGGAACACAGACCTTATCCAATTACTCTCTATTAGCTGGAACTGAGTCACTAAAGCTCTGGCCTGATATCAGCAGACAGAGATTCTCTTCCTCACACCTGTTTGAACTTACTTTGACAATTAGCTTCTAGAAGCATCTGTATGGTCATGATCTTTGCTCCTATCACTCTTTGCTCTCTGGAAACTTAGCTAACATTGTGATCCGACCAGCAATGCATTCTCTTTCCATTCATTTCACCTCTGTTGGTATCAGCACTTTCATCACTGCTATTCTCTGTCTGCATTGATAACCCATGTTTATTATTTAATTAGGAAATAATCCAAGAGTAAAACCTTCATTGAAATGCTCTTCAGTGAAACAATTAAGGTAAAGTGTATCTATTTCCATTAATATGACAGATATTAGATTTTAATATTAGTATAACACATTCAGTTACAGGCTTTTACCTCAAGCTTGTTACTCAACAGTTTAATGGGCTGACACTATAATCCAATAGTTTGCAATAGAATTTGATGAAAATATTCTATACTGCCCACTATGAAATTCACTAGTCAAAAGTGACTACTGAGCATGTGTAGTGGTATTATTATGACTGAGCAATTAAATTTTGAATTTTGCTTAACGTTCACTACATAAGTTTATGTCATCATATGTAGCCATTACTAAACTTAAGAACACCACACAAAAATCAGAATTGTGCTGTCATACACTCTTTCATACTCAAATATTATATCAATGGATAGATGATTTAAAACAAATAATAAGGATGAAATTAATAGTAGACACGTATTTTTCATTCCATTTACTTCATTGAGTTTTGGATTAAAAAACATTCTTTTGATGATTCAATTAACTTAATTTTATAGTTCCTTGTCTTGGTAACATGAAAATACTCAATAATGCACAATAAACAATCTAGCTTCATTTAGAGGTATACAAACTGCTATCCAGCTTAGACAAAACTAATTAGTCAAAGCTTGAAATGAGAATGTTTCTAGTAGGTTGAGATCCAATCTTGACCTGAGGAACAGTTATGTGGGAATTATCTAACAGAATATGATGTGCCTGTGCATGAGAGTTTGAATGGGAGATGACGTTTTATTAGGATACATCAGATTGTGTTCTCATTAGAAAAAATTTATATGTTACATGAGGACAGAAGAGAGAAAATGTGGAATAGAATAAAACAACAGATTTAAATATATAGATATGTCTCAAAATATCAAGATGGTATAGAATGTGGGGAGTGATTGGCATAGAGACACAATGGGAATGTTCCCTATTATGCTGTAGCACCAGTACAGGGGAAACAACCAGACTAGAACACAGACAACTTGTACCACTGGTTCTAGAAATAACATCTCTCCCTGTTATTTTCTGATTTCAAAGGCCTGTTTCTGTTTCCTTGAAAAATAAGACACTAACTTTCTCCTTTGTCATAATAATAGCTATTCTTTTCCAAACAGTTACTACGAGGTAGTCACTCTTATAAGCCTTTCTCATGTTTTAGATTAACTCTTGTACTTCAAAGCAGCCATAGGCAACTAAGACCTTTATAATCCCCATTTCATTTTATGATACAGACATAGAAACAATGACTTGGTTTCCTTAACCTTGCTTAGGCCACCATTAAAACATTTCATACAATGATTTTAGTCTTAGCCATTTGCTTCTAAAACAGACTCATGGAGTTCTATTCTTCTATACCATTATTACAGGTACTTTAAACTGAACCCTAACTGTGATGGTGAAGTTATCTTTCCGTTTAATTTGAACTTTAAGTTATCTTGCAAATACGATCAATATATAACCAGCTTAAGATTATATTTCTCTTCAACAGAAAAGGATGAAATTTTTAAAGAATTATGAAAATAAAGGGCAGCATACTCAACATAATACATTAAGTTGTCCTATAGATTACTTGATTTACCATAATTATCTTCATAATATTATGGATAATCAAAATATCTTTCAAGTAAATATTACAATGTGAATAGTTTCAGACATGAAACACATTTAATTTAAAGTGATTTTAAGGGGACATGACTTGAAAAGTAACCTTCGTAGATTAGATTATTGCCATTGTGCACTAATATATGTATGTTTATGGACATTTAATGGATATTTATACCTTAGTAGACATCTGTGTTTACAGATTTACCTTAATGTAACATGGTGACACCATGTCCTGTCTGTTTACTTGATAATTACTTCAAAATGCTCATTGCAAGCAATGACTTTATGGCAGAGAATTATGAACTCACACTTTTTATAATACTAGTAAAATACTGAAATTTTTGGTATAGGAAGTAAATACCTTCTTTTTAAATATGTTGTACACATATACGAATGTATTTGATTAGGAGTGGGAACTTAAACCAATTGTTATTCAGCTCTCAGCTTCTGCTGAGCTCTGAACATTCTGCTTCAAAGCTATAGCATTCAGTCATATACTCTGGCTGCTCTTCAGTCCTACAGAATCCATCAGGATTACTCATTGTACATCATACTTACAGAAATGTGACTTGCAGTAGATCCCACCTTGTGAATTTCCCATATTTCCACTGAGAATCATACTGATTCCCTCTTGCCTGCCTTCTTTCTTATGAATATAGTCCTATTCATTTTCGCTAAGACTTGATGGTATGCATCTTGAGGTGGAGATGGTTCAGTGATTAGCCATACTGGCTGCTCTTTCAGAGGACGGAGGATTGTTTTGCAGCAACTCTAGGGCAGATCACAACTGTCTGCAACTCCCATATCAGAGGATCTGATGTCATCTAGTTTCTGTGAGCACAGCTCACAATTGATGTACATACTGGAAGGCAACACACACACACACACAAACATGCACTTAAAATTTAAATATATATATACATATACATACACACACGCACACACATATATGCACACACACATGTATGTATATATGTATATATACATATATATATATTGCTAGGTTTGCTATGCCTCTCATATTCAAAGCTTGCAGTTCATTCCCCAGTAACAAAATGAAATTATACATTTGAGGGCCAGTTTCACAAAAATGAAGGAAGACAAAGCAGGTGAATTTGTAACATTTGGGTATCTTGACACTCTTCCTGAGTAAATTCTTCATTTCTCCTTCTCTAGTTGAGGACTATATATTAAGATATAATAGAATATCCTAAGAATTAGAACAACATCAGCAGGCCAGTGTTTACAGACATAGTCTGGCCATGAAAGTCTGAGATCTTGGGGACTATTAGAATTTGGTAGGAAATATAGAAAGTAATTGTAAAAGACAAAACACCAAGTGAATATGAAGGTCAGAAGACAAAGGATCTGGTGTGTCCAGAGGATCATAGAGTCCATGTACTTGCAGTGGGCATCTGCTGAATATGTGTACAGAAAGGATAAAAGCTCCAGACCGTTCGCCTGGGATTGTACATCAGAGCAACATCCCTGGGCTTCACATCATCAGATTTTAGCACTGCTAGCTAGAGAAATGCATCCTACTTTTCTTGACCTGAGTCCTCTGTCATTATCACCTGAGCAAGTAGAGAATGTCTTCTGACACAGCCTCCCGGCACTGCAACTATGTTTGGCATGTGGAGATTTGATTTTGTAGAAGCTGAGAATGCTTGTCCGCACCGAAGTCTCGGTGGATTTCCCCTTCTTTATCCAGTAAGCTTAGAGACCATAGATACTTGCTGAAAATTGGGTCAATTTGCCATCAGTGAGATAAAACCACAGAGTAGCCAGTCAACTGTTGTCTAGCAGCAATCTCCAGTCAAGCATATGGAAAGTGAGGTTTATAAATCTTGAGTGTCGGTTTGGCTTCAGCCCCGAGGCGTGGGAGACTGAGTCAGAAGAAATGCTTTCAGTGGCTCATGGCCTGGTCAAATGTTGTTTCAGGCACCTCAGTGCTCAGATGCAGGACACACTCCTATGACCTAAACAGAGCAGTCCCTGTCAGTAGAATTCCTGTCAGTAGAATCAGGCTGCCACTAAAACATCGACCTCTGTAGGGATATAGTTTTATGAAAATATATCTTACATTCAAAGAGACTAGAACTTCTGCTGGACCTCACAGGCAAGTCAATAATTAATATACTTTGAGATCACATAAAATTTAACCTGCTATCCTACTATGTATGCAGTCTGTTTGTTTTACCTGTTTGTTCTCTCAGTAAGAGAACAATGTAACAGTCTACTAACTTCCCTTGGATTTCCCATGTAATTAGCTTTTCCAACCAAAGCTAATGCATATGTGTAATCTTAAATTATATACTAATGCATATGTGTAATCTTAAATTATATACTCTTCCAGGCCTCTGACTCAGAGTAAAGCATGTTTGTTATTGTGATCACTTTCTGGAAAGAGCCACCAGGTTGGATGTAATTTTATATAACAAATACTCACCATATATGTTGGAACCAACCTGTGAATATAGCCAGATAATTTATGTTTGTGATTATTTGCTTTTCCAAATGTTTGAGAAAACATTGGTCAGTTGGAGTCAGTACCTTGATCTCTTAGAAAAAGCTCTGTCAAAGAACACTATAAAGCCTTCCTCATTCCTTCCCCCACATAATACAATAAATACAGAGAAAACACCTTTGTTGGAGACAGAAATAGACAGAATGACAGACAGAGCCCACATAGATCAGACACAGATTATAGACAGGTGAGCCACCCCAAACTACAAACAAAAGGAAGTGAAGAAGGAAAGAAGTGAAAAATTCAAACTTGGGCTCATTGTTAGGGAATGAAGACTTCCAAGAAGAAGTTCTAGAGTTTCTACTGCTTAATGCAGGCAGCATCAACACATCCTGGTGCCTTTATGGTTATCTTTCATGAGATGAAGACTTGAACTGAGAGATGCTGACTCTCCAGAGTAACTGAACATATTCACACCTCAGTCTCTTCAACTAAAGAATATTGGACAGTCTTTGATGTGGCTGCCTCCTGAGAGGCCCTGCCAAAGCCTTACAAATACAGAAACAGATATTTGCAGCCAACCATTGGACTGTGCACAGTGTCTCTAATAGAGGAGTTAGAAAGAACTGAAGGAATTAAAGGGGTTTTCAACCCCATAGGAAGAACTACAATATCAACCAGCCAGAACCCCCAGAGCGCTCAGGGACTTACCCATGAACAAAGGAGAAAAAGTGTAGAGCAGAGACTAAAAGTAAGGCCATCCAGAGTCTGTCCCACCTGGAAATTCATCCCATATACAGTTACCAAACCCAGACACTATTGTGGATGCTAAGAAGTGCATGCTGACAGGAGCCTGATATAGCTGTCACCTGAGAGGCCCTGCCAGAGCCTTAAAAATACAGAGGCAGATGCTTGCAGCATGGGATTCCCAATAAAGGAGTTAGAGAAAGGACTGGAGGAGGTGAAGGGGTTTGCAAGCCATAGGAAGAACAAACAGTATTAACCAATCAGAGCTCCCAGAGCTTCAAGGGAATAAGCCATCAACTAAGACTATATAGATGCTCCAATGTAGGGGAATTGTGGGCGGGAAGGTGGGAGTGGATGGGTGAATGGAGGGAGGGAGGGAAACCAGGGAAGGGGATAATATTTGAAATGTAAATAAAGAAAATATCCAATAAAAAAAAACAAACAAAAAAAAACAAAACAAAAAGAATATTGGACAGTCTTTTAAAATATTCTATCATATTCTTCATCCTAGAAAAAAAAACTTTTAAAAAAAGCAAATGACTCAACCTACAAATATAATTATAGTCCTGAAGTTGTTTATCAGATATAGAAGTTCCCTGGTAAAATTTTAGGGGTAATTTCTGTATATGACAATATGATTGGCGAATAGCAGTTCTTTGACTTCTTCCTTTCCAGTTTGTATCACTTCGATCTCCTGCAGTTTTCATATTGCTCTAGCTAAAACTTTGAATACTATATTGAATAGAAATAAAGAGAGTTGACAGACTTGTCTTACCCCTGATTTTAGTAGGACTGCTTTAAGCTTCTTTCCATTTAATTTGATGTTGACTATTGGCTTGCTGTATATTGCATTTATTGTGTTTTGGGTTATATGGCTCTCTACAAGATTTTTTTTCATGAAGGAGTGTTAAAATTTTCAGAGGCTTTTTCAGCATCTAATGAAATGGTGAGGTTTTTTTTTTTTCCCACTTTGTCTATAAGGTGGATTACATTGATGGATTTTCATATGTTGAACGATCCCTGCATTTTGGGATGAAGCCTACTTGATCACGGTGAAGAAAGCACCCCAAAAAATGTTCAGCATCCTTAATCATCAGGGAAATGAAAATCAAAACAACCCTGAGATTCCACCTCACACCAGTCAGAACGGCTAAGATTAAAAAATTCAGGTGACAGTAGATGCTGGCAAGGATGTGGAGAAAAAGGAACACTCCTCCATTGGTGGTGGGGTGCAAGCTTATACAACCACATTGGAAATCAGTCTGGTGGTTCCTCAGAAAATTGGACATAGTACTACCAGAGGATCCCACATACCTCTCCTAGGCATATATCCAGAAGATGTTCCAAACGATAAGAAGGACACATGCTCCACTATGTTCATAGCAGCCTTATTTATAATAGCCAGAAGCTGGAAAGACCCAAGATTTCCCTCAACAGAGGAATGGATATAGAAAATGTGGTACATTTACACAATGGAGTACTACTCAGCTATTAAAAAGAATGAATTTATGAAATTCCTAGGCAAATGGATGGACCTGGAGGGCAGCATCCTGAGTGAGGTAACCCAATCACAAAAGAACTCACATGAGATGTACTCACTGATAAGTGGATATTAGCCCAGAAACTTAGAATACCCAAGATACAAGATACAATTTGCAACACACATGAAACTCAAGAACGAAGACCAAAGTGTGGACACTTTGCCCCTTCTTAGAATTGGGATCAAAACACCTATGGAAGGAGTTACAGAGACAAAGTTTGGAGCTGAGACGAAAGAATGGACCATGTAGAGACTGCCACACCCGGGGATCCATCCCATAATTAGCCCCCAAACGCTGACAGCACTTCATATGCCAGCAAGATTTTGCTGAAAGGACCCTGATATAGCTGTTTCTTGTGAGGCTATGCCGGGGCCTGGCAAACACAGAAGTGGATGCCCACAGTCAGCTATTGGATAGAACACAGGGCCCCCAATGGAGGAGCTAGAGAAAGTACCCAAGGAGCTAAAGGGGTCTGCAACCCTATAGATGGAACAACAATATGAACTAATCAGTACCCTCCGGAGCTTGTGTCTCTAGCTGCATCTATAGCAGAAGATGGCCTAGTCGGCAATCATTGGGAAGCGAGGCCCCTTGGTCTTGCAAACTTTATATGCCTCAGTATGAGGGAATGCCAGGGCCAAGAAGTGGGAGTTGGTGGGTAGGGGTGGGATAGCGTTTGAAATGTAAATGAAGAAAATACCTAATTAAAAAAAAAGGGTTCTGACCCTTACAGCTTTTAGAGTCTCTGTTGAAATGTTGGATATAATTCTGATAGGTCTGTCTTTCTATGTTACTGGACCTTTTCCCTGTCTTTAACTATTCTTTCTTTATTCTGGTTTAATTATTATGTGGTGGGAGGATTTTCTTTTCTGGCCCAATCTATTTGATATTCTGTAAATTCCTTGTATGTTTATAGATATCTCCTTCTTTTGGTTAGGGGCATTTTCTTCTATAATTTTATTGAAAATATTTTCTGGGTTGTGAGTTCAAAATCATCTCCTTTTTCTATTCCTATTATTTTTTTTGTTTGGTATTTTATAGAGTTCCAGTATTCCTGGATATTTTGTGTCTGTAACTTTTTAGATTTAACATTTTTTGGTTGATGTATCAATTTATTTTACTATATTTTCTTATATTTATTATTTATTTATATGTATTATTTATATATTATTTACTTATTTATTCTTTATTTATTGTTTACTTATTATTATATTTATTATATTTTCTTAAGATTCTCCCTTCTATCTCTTGTATTCTGCTGTTGATGCTTGTATCTGTAGTTCCTGTCCCTTGCCTAGGTTTTCCATCTTCGGGATTCCCTCTCTTTGTTTTTTGTTTTTGTTTTTAATTGCTTCTATTTCCATTTTCAGGTCTTGAACAGTTTTCTTCATTTCCTTCACTGGTTTGATTGTATTTTCTTGTATTTCTTGAAAGGATTTATTCATTTCCTATTTAAAGGCCTCTAACAACTTCTTAAGATTGGATTTAATGTCATTTTGTTGTGCTTTGCCTATGTTAGAATATTCAGATCTAGTTGTAGTAGTAAAGCTGAATGATCTGGTGACACCATACTGCCCTGGTGGTGTTGATTGCTTTCTTATGCTGGCCTTTAGCCATCTGGTTGTCCCTGATGGAGGTGCAGGCAGGCCTCCAGGAACACTGGCAGAGTTGTTGGCCAGAAAATGAATCCCAGATGAGTGGGTGCAGTTTGCTGATGTTGAGTGTGCTTTAGGGTAACTTGGCAGGCAGAAGATTGAGGGTCATGATCTTACCTGGTTTTTCTTGGTGCCACCAGGCATCTGGGAATGCAGGCAGAGTTGTGGGCCAGAAAATGGAGAGCAGGGGACCATATGGATGATTTCTAGCTAGGTTTCCTCCACATCAAAAAGCAACAGTTGGGTGCTCTAGTGCTGTACTTCCACCTACTATAGAGGAAGACGCAGGGGTCTCTCAAATTCCATGTCTATCTGGGGAACAAAGTGAGGTGAAGGCTAATTTAGGCAACTTAGTGAGATTCTATCTCAAAACCTAACACACACACATACACACACGCACACGCACACGCACACGCACACGCACACGCACACACACACACACACAAACACACATGCATTTTTCAAGCAACATTTAAGGCTATCATCTCATTATGTGTTAGTCATTGTGTCACTTCACTTGCAGTAGTCATAATTCTAAGGAGTAGTAACTAACTATCATTACTCCAGCTTATCAGTAAAAAAGTCCAGCCCAAGTAGGGCAGGTAAATGGCCCAGGACAACATAGCAGTAAGAGGTGATGCTATGATGCGATCCAGATCTACCTGACTCTAAAACTCACAAGCAAACTTCAGACTTCTGTCTTTTATCTCAAACATCCAGGTACTAAAATCAAATCTTAACCTGTCAGGTCTTCTTGATGTATAGAATCCAAAAATGGAATTACTAAAGTAAATACAGCATCACATTTAATTCAGCAAATGTCTTTGAACACCCTCTACTCTAAAATTATATTAACAGCATTTTCTTCTAGGAGGTTAATTTGTCTGGCTTTATCAATATAAGACCAATATGGGGAAGATGTTTGTTCATTCATAAACCCAGATATCTATCCCTTCTTGTGAATAATTTTGTCCCTTGGTCTACTGCTTTTCATTCATCCATTTATTTATTTAATTTATTTATTTACATTTCAAATGTTGTCCCCTTCCCACTGTAGTGCTTAAGTTGGTTTTTCCCAAACTCACTAACCATGGTAAAAATGATTTGGTCAAAGATGCTCATACTGCAGTCAACTGTCGCTAAGGAGGCTTTGTTCATTTAATGTGCTACATGTGCATTTTAACAGCAAGAAACGATTCTATAACAAAGAGATGTGATCCCGGAGAAATTCTAGCATCTCTGTCATGAAAGCACAGCCGAGTAGAAAATATAATGTGAATGGAAGATTAGTTAAACACTATGAAAGGAAGGATTGAGCATTTCATAACCATGCAAACTTCAAAGAGAATGAATCTAAATTATCAACTTCAAAACCAAAGGTCATTCTCCTAAAATCTTAAGTTCATGGATAAATGAGAAAAATAGATTACACATTGTTCTTTTGAGGTGTTTTTTAAAAGTACATCTTGAATATGGGTTAACATGAAACACTTCTTTGGGCATGATGTTATATATTCATAATCCTCCTACTTAAAGCCAAGGCAGGAGGAGTGCAGCTAGCCAGACTAACAAAAGAAAACAAAACAAAACAAAGGAAAACAAGATAAATGAAACCAAAACAAAATTTTCTGATTAATGAGAACATAGTTATTAATTTTATTTGGCTGTTTTGCAAAAATATATCAGGGCAATGGTATCTGATAACACAATTACCATAAATACTTCAAGTTTAAAATCAGTGTGGCCTTTCATCACATACTCTTTCTTAACAACCATCTGGTCAGTGATTCAGTCGAGTCTTTTAGAAATAATAAAATCTTGCTTATTTATTAGTACTCTAGCAAGTTGCCAAGAAATAGAATAGCTCATGTAAATTGCTATCATTAAATATTACTGGCTTCTTTCACCCAGAATTCTGCTGCTTCATTTCATTTGCTATTTTGAATACCTGCTAGGTACAAAGTATGCTGCTAATTACTGAGGTGCACACAGGATGGAATATTTCAGGGTTTTCTTGAGGGTCAAAACAGCTGAGCCGTGAAATGACTTTGGAGAGAATAAGGTGCAATGCACACGTGAAACATTGTTATTCTTTTGGATCCTGTAGAGTGTCCAAGGAAATATAATGTCATCCAGTCTTCCAGGCATCTGAAAATGGAAAGCTGCCACAGGAAGAATCAACTGCACAAATAGTGATTAATATGAAATAGCTAATTGGACTGAGCCCTTAGAGAAAATACAGAGAGCTGAGAGGTGGAGATGCCCACACCCCTCTGTTTGTTCTAGCAAAATGAAAGGCTTCTTCCGTTTGCGTTTCTGCTTATTAATATGCTGGGTGGACTGTTGTCAGAGCTTGGTCTGTTCTGTTTGCAGGACTTTAATAAAGGTGACTGGGGGCACCTGATGAAGAATGACAAGCACCTAACATCAGCCAATGCTGCATTATTCTTTTTACATTAATCTCCTCTTCAGCAAAGATTAGTCAATGTACTTAGCTGCGAAAACTAGAACGCAGGCAATATGAATGGCACGGATAGCAAATTAATCCTGGCCTTTGGAACACGAGTAAAAAATATGACTGTTGGAAAAAAGAAGTAAAAACAGATCCTACTTGTACAAGAACAACTTAATCACTAGACAAAGCAGAATTGCCTCCTTATTTGGGCATCCGTGGCTTTAATTGCTCTCAAGAAGTGAATGTTTTATAGATAGTTTCGTTCTCAGCTTGAATCTGAGCAGACATATAAAAAGTAGTGCACTGTCAATTCTGCCCTAAGCTCTGAATCCTCCTAGATCCCTCTTCTCTCTTATAGAAGTTTTGCCCATTTATTCTAGAAAGACCCCTCAGTTAGAGCTGATGGAACCTGCAACAGCTATCTATGATCATAGAAGCATTCCACTCTTCCTCAAGTCCTTTCTGTCAAGGAGCCATGTCCAACTTTGAACCAGAAGGCAGCTTCTTTGGAGCTGAGAGCAGTCTGGGTATAGGGATTGGGTAGGGTGGTCTTGACTGAACCTTCTGAATTATAGAAGGAAACCTGGTTCTCAGACAAGCTTGATCCTGCTTGTTCCACACAAACCATTTGATTCAGTCACCTCCAACTTTCTACCTAAGCCATCCAGATAGAGGGTTGTTGCCATAAATCATTTATTGAACTTTTACCGTATGCTTGACAATGAGATAGATGTCTTATTACTGATTTGGCTTTGCCAAATGTATTTTTAAATAAATATGAAGCCACCCCCCAATAAAACCAATCTGGGTTGTGGTGCTGTTGAGTTCAGAGAGAAGCATAATCAATGGGAGGAGCTGGGTAGTCAACAAATATTCAGCAAACTTGATTTCTTTTAAAAATATTATTAATATGTGCATGTGTGTACATGTATGAGTTCATGTGTATTACATGCTTATGGAAGTCCATAGTGGCCAGACTGTGTATTGGATCCACGGATCTAGAGTTACAGATGGCTGTGATTCACCATGAAGGTGCTGGGAATAGAATACAGGTGCTATGCAGGAGTAGTAAGCACTCTTTTTTTTCCCTTTGGATATTTTCCTTATTTACATTTCAAATGTTATCCCCTTTCCTGGCTCTTCCCACCTCCCCAAATCCCCTATCTCCTCCTCCCTCCCCCTGCTTCTATGAGGGTAAGAGCACTGACTGTTCTTTTGAAGGTCCTGAGTTCAAATTCTACAAACCACATGGTGGCTCACAATCACTCTTAACCACTGAGCCTTTTCTCCTTCTCCTGCAACAAGCAACCTCTGTAACATTACTTTAGAGCGTTAAAGTTAGTCATCTTTTTCCTAATAACATTGTAGTGTTCAAAACACAGGCAATACTATAATAACCAGAATACAATCTTTCCACTGAACAACTGTGGTGCTTTGAATAAAAATAGCCCCCACAGGCTCCTATGTTTGAGTGCTCTGTACTTGAGAAGGATCAGGAAGTATGGACTTGTTGGAGGTAGTATGTCAGAGGAAGTCACTAAAGGTGGGCTTCAAAGGTACAACTCAGGCCCAATAACCTTTTCAAAATCTGTTGCTTGAAGATCCAGTGTAAAACTCTTCCACAGCACCACATATGCCTGCATTTTGTCCTTCTTTCCACCATACACTAAACCCAGGTGTACACTAAACATAGATAATACACTAAATCTCTGAAACTATAAGCAAGCCCTAATTAAACATTGTCTTTTATAATAGTTTTTGTAGCCATGGTGTCTCTTCATAGAAACAGAAAAATTATCAAGATACCAATGGACTCCTTTTCATTTGGAGTGGCCAAGGCTGAAATAACAATTTGCCCAGGTGGAGGGTATCCTGAATCATAAACCTCATTTTATGAAGATCCCCACAGCAGCTTCAGCAAATGGCCTCTCCACACTCAATGCACACTTGGGATGGTTCAGGGCTTCCGCAGGACTGCTAAAATCCAGAAGGGGTTTTGGTATTTATTGATACTTTTCTCTTCAGCCCTAAGATGTAAAGGTGGGCAGATCGAGAATAAATAAATATCTTCCAGAGGTTTTGTCACACACACTGGATTGGGTGTAAGACTGCCATGATGATGACATCTGTCCTGCCCTTCCTGTGTGTTTTTTGTTTGTTTGTTTGTTTGTTTTTACTTTTGCTTGAAATTTAAGAATGTCAGAACATTTTCAAAATTATTCTGTCACTTTTTTCTTATATTCAGTATTCAAACTTTATCTCTACATCATTAAGTCATAATAAAAAAGAGAGAAACAATGTGGAGGATTGATACAAAAAGAGATTTCTTTATGTTCTTCTAAAGTTCTCTTTCTGGGAAGGAAGAGAACCATCAAATGACCCTTCAAGCCTCCTCTAAGGATGCTTCATGGGTTGGTTTTTGTATACTTGCTAACTACAAATGGTCTCAACTTTTTAAATTATATAAATGATAATTATATATATATATATATATATATATATATATATAGAGAGAGAGAGAGAGAGTGTTTAGCAATTGATCTATGAAAGACATATTTTAGAAGAAGCAGTTTGTTTAGCATTTGAGCTGTATAGACATAATTACTAAGAACATCTTTGAAGATAATTGTGGAATACACTAATTCATAAGTTTGTCTTTGGTTTCCTAACTAGACTCCAACATTCACAGTTAGTCATGTATCTATGTATCTTAGCCTTTGTTCACTCGTGATATAGAATCTCAATTTTAATGTTCAGGAGGGACAGGAAAGAGAAACTTAAGAGAAAGGAATAAAGAATAATATGTATTTGGCAGGCATGATGTCAATATTCCACATTTCTTCCACCCTTTCAATTTTAATAACTATGATTTTAATAATGTTTAATTTTTGGCACCATGTGTTTTAGGGCATCTGGACACTTGAACATAATTTACTAGACAAAATAAAAAACAACCAAATAACACAATAAAGTTAGATAAAGAGTATGTAAGCCTAGAGTAGAGAATAAAGTTATGCAAGTAGGCATGAGACAGGCCTGCCTCTAATGATGGAGTCATATTTTGAGGATATGGCTGTGCATTTGAGCATAGCCTCTGCAACCTGCTGGGCATGGATGCTGTCAGCCATATCCAGACCCCACCCTTCCATGGGGCTTGTTTTCTTCTCTATTCAGAGTAATTTGTTTGTTAATGGGCAGACTTTCTGGTATACACAGGCTGTCAGGTTAGATACAGTTAAGGTTAAGATGGGCTTGGAGGGATGCTGAGATTCAAACTGCAGCTCACTCTCAAATTTTATCATTTGAGAATCTGTCCTCTAAGGTGAACTTGTCTTAGAAAACAGGGTTGTTTTGAGGAATTGGTGTCACTAACTATGAAATGTACTTTTTGTTGGACTGTGTGTCAATATTTCAGGGCCTGATATCCTGTGTCCATTTGGGATCCAGTCACAATCTTATGGGCCAGGAAAGAACTTTGTGGTACAGAGACTAAGGTTCTACGTCAGTGAATCAGGTCTAGCCTGGGTGGTATTTGGGGGAATATTGAAGGGAAGAGGATACTGTTGGAAAAAAAACCAGGAAAACATAACACATTAACATTGTAAAGAGTTTTATTATTTGAAAGCCTTGGTATGGGATGTGGCTAATTCTGTTGGAATTTGCTTTTCTGCACAGTTATGTGCCTCAAATGCCACAAAATTCTCCTCTTCAATCAATGATATTTTAGGCTGTGATGGAATTATAGATGAAAGGATCCTAGACCAATGGAAGGATAATTCATAGAAACACAAGTATTAGAAGGAAACTTCCACAAATGTTGCAGAAATATTTCAAGTACCTGTCTATGATCGTGTCCAGTTTGCCAGAATCACCAGCCTAGGTGTAATGGCGATCATGTGTCCACCCTCTTTGCCCTGGGTATAACCTCACAATGTTTACCTGAATGAAAATCTACCTTCGATTCATTCAGTGTTATGAGTAATGTTATTGAAACAGATAACTAGTTACTGCCTATAGTATTAGGAATGTATATAGACTTATTCCCCCATGTAGGTCTGTGTTTTCAGTTGTTGGAATTATTTTCCTATCTTTTCTTTTTATCCACAGTAAATATTTACTAAGCCCTTTAATGAAGCTAATTGTAGGCTAGACCCTGGGCATGCAGAGATGAGGTTGGCAGACATGGATGTCCTGGATATGAGCTCCACATATGGGATGATAATTGCCGCAATGGTAGCAATTAGTCCTTACCTCCACTGTCTCACAAAGGGAAGAGTGTTGCTGGATGGTCATCACAGGTTAACCACAGCAGAGTAACCCAGCAATTTGCTGAGAGTAATAGGTATTTGAAATTGCTAGTAGCTCTCCCAAAATGCCATATATAGAACAATAGTCACCACAAAGGCAACAGTAGCACAGTGTTGACACACCTGCTTTCTTCTCTACCCTGAGCATTATATTTAAATGTGGTGGAAAGAACACTGAACTAGGAGTCAAAGTTTCTGGGCTTTGTTTCACTGCACATTGGTCTCCATGGGCTTAGTTTAATCACCTCACATCTTCAGTTATTACATTGGCTCAAGGTGATAAAACAATGCCTTGTAGTATGGGTCCTAAGGGTAATAGAAAAACAGGTACACGTGTATATTAGAAGATTCCTTGCACACAAATTAATGTGTGAAAAAATCAAGTACCACTATTTAATTAAACTCAGGAAAATTTTGCTCCTTACTCTCATCCCTCTGGTCTGTCAGAAAAGAGCTTCTCAGTTATTTGGGGGATCTCCACACTGAAGCAGTACTAAGGTGTATTATTCACAGTAGTGCCTTGGGGATGCTCACTAGGGACGTGAGAACTCTAGCCAAGGTCCAGGTCCACATGCTAATGGCATTTACTCTCTTGTGCATTTATTGATAATGTTGTTTCCACATACCTGCCACTTCTCAGTGAGAGTGTTACTCTCCTTCCTTCCTTTTTTTGAGAATAGCAAACATAATAACATTATTTTAATATTTTGAGGCTCTTGACAAAACCAAGATCTATTAATATCAAGCAGCTTTATCTTTGCTTTCCACCCTGCAAAGCTGGCCTGAGGCAAGAGGCCAGAAAATACAAAGCATGAGGCATCTTGCTTAGAAGATGTAAAAGATAAAATATGAATTATTCATATCTTTGAGACAAACAATAGAAATCCATATATTAATAAATTACTAGTCAAAGGGCATTTAAGTCTCAAGATTTCTGATACACATAGTAGGGTGTATCGTTAGAGTTTGTTCCTGATGCATAGACAGGCATCTCTGTGGAGAAGTGAATAATTAACCAGAAAGGGGATATGTCTCCCGTTCACAGATGCTACTTTCTTCCAGTTGTGGTTCATGGCTTGGTCATTCTGAGTCATTTCACGTTCAAAAAAGCCCCCAGAACCATCACAGATCACAGATTCTTTGATTAAACTCACCTAAGGACAAAGAGTCTGGAATATTTTGCTGTTTCCTTGGGACAGCATTGTAACAGGTTGCAGAAAACAGACATTGGGAAAAGATATACAGCTTTTTGAGAACAGAAAAATGAGAGGCTCCTTATAGTACATTGACATTCCCTCTTTAGTAAGTTATTTAAAATCTGAGTTTGAGTCTGGGCCCCATTACCTCCTCTCCCTTAGCATGCATCACTGTACCCTCATTAGAAAACTTAATTAAAGAATAATTACCTCTAATACAATGTTACCCCTAATACAAGCTACCACTAATACAAGGCTGCCACTAATACAGTACTGACATGTTTGCTCTGCGCCTAGGACTACTTTTTTCTATGTACAGTGTTGAACTGTGCTACCCTCTAAAAATGGTGTCTTCCATAACTAATATGACCAAGTTCTAATCCCTGATGTCTAAGAACATATAAATATCTTGAGATAGACTTTCACAGATGCATAGTATATTGAAAAGTGTCCTCCACAATCCATGTCTACTTTGGAGTTCAGAATTTTTTCTTATTTGGAAAATAAATATATGGAAATGCAATTAGTGAATTGTATAAGTAAATATAATATGAATGGCAACAAATTAATGAGAACAGTAGCTGTGTTAGGACAGATCAAAGTCCAAAGACCCGTGTCCTTATAAAAAGATAGATACAGAGACAAAAATATACAGAATAAAGAGGACATATGAAGACAAATGTCCTGCCATAGGCAGGATTCCCCTGACAATTGAACAGCTAAAGAAGGAGTCTTTCTCAGTAGCTTCAGAGGGATACCCATGAAAACAGCTTTGTTTTAGTCCTGTGGCCTCTGTCCTACTTTGCTTTCTGTTACTGTGATAAAACACTGACCAGAAGTGGCTGAGGGGAAGAAAGAGTTTATTTCACGATATAGTTATCATTAAGGAAATTCACTGTACCCAGAGATAAGAATTAAAGAAGAAACCCAGGAGGAGTTCTGTTCCTGGCTTGCTATCCTTAGATTGTTCAACCTGCTTCCATATACAACCCAGAACCACCTGCTCAGTGGTACCACCCGCAGTAATTTGGGCCCTCCAATACCTCTCAAGGAAATGTCAAATTGGTTTGCTTATTGGCCAATCTGATGAAGGCAATTCCTCAATTAAGGCTCCCTCTTCTGAGATGACTGTAAAGTTTATAAAAAGAAAACCTAAGTCTGCAGCCTACAAAATTGTTAGAGAGCACATTTATGTTGTTCTAAGGCTCTACTTAGTGGTATACCATTGCTGTCACTTTCAAAACTAATGCAAACTATAATTTAAGATATTTAGATGGATTTTCCTGGATTTAGATTAGACCCTAAATCTACTAACTGGTGTTATTAGTAGAGAAATAAAAGATAGAGACTAGAGACACACACTCAGAGCTAAAAACCTCATGGAGAAAGAGCTGTACGTGTCATTAATCCCAATTTATTAGGACTTATGAAGAGTAACCCAAAGATGAGGAAGAAGCAAGGTGGGTGTCCCACAAACTCCTGAGATATAGCCAACTTTGCCAAAGCTTCAGAGACTGCCCTACCTGGGGATCCTTCCCATTAACAACCACCAACCTCAGACACCATTGCAGAGGCCAACAAGAACTAGCTGACAGGAGCCTGATGAAGCTGTCTCCTGAGAGGTTCTGCCAGTGCCTGACAAATACAGAAGTGGATGCTCACAGCCATCTATTGGAGGAAGCACAGGTTCCCAATGAAGGAGCTGGAGAAAGTACACAAGGAGCTGAAGGGGTTTGCAGCCCCATAGGAGAACAACAATATGAACTAACCAGTACCCCCAGAGCTCCCTGAGACTAAACCACAAATCAAAGAAAACACATGATGGTACTCATGGCTCTAGCTGCACATGTAGCAGAGGATGGCCTAGTCTGTCATCAATGGGATGAGAGGCCCTTGATCCTGTGAAAGTTCTATGCCAGTGTAGGGGAATGCCAGGGCCAGGAAGTGGGAGTGGGTGAGCTGTGGAGCAGGGGGTAGGGGAATAGGGTATTTTTTTGGAGGGGAAATTAGGAAAGGGGACAACATTTGAAATGTAAATAAAGAAAATATCTAAATAAAAAAAAAGACTTGGAGTCTACATATTGCAAGAGAACACATTCTGCTGTTTGAAGTTATCACATTTGTGGAAAATTTTTAGATTAACAAGAAGAATGGAATGTGACCATTTAAAATGGACAATAAAGCTATGAAATGTAATTTCACCCCTATTTTATCAAGAAGAAAATGCTCGTGTACCTTATTAGAGTAGTCTACATCTCAAGTGCAGAGCTGGGATTCAGAGTCGATTCTAGTGCTTGTATAATTTGAAGGCCACATGCTTAACATCAAATAAGTTCCTACTATTTTTCCTGCTGAGAGATCTTGTAATTGTCCTGTAGAGCCTCCAAAAATAAGTAAAACAGTTTGTTTTGATATGCATGTTTGTGTTTATGAAAGGAAAAACAAGTACAACAACTTCCCATTTTATTATCAATTCAGCTAAGATTGGTTTAATGTCTATTTGAGTGTCTGGATACAGGGGACCCAAAGGGGTTGACATTTCTAGGGTGTGCATTACTGGAAGATGAGGAAAAACCAAGAAGCCAGCATTCTCATCAGACTCTCGGAGCCATATGTGTCAGCATTTTGGACATGAGTAGACAAAAGATACTTCCCAAACACAGTTGTCTCAAAAGGGATAGTTACTGGGAATGGGAAATATGTTTTCTCCAGTGGAGTATCACAGGTTCAACTATTCCCCAGGGAAGGCCCTGTGACAGGGATACTTGCAAACCTAAAATAGATTTTATGTGTGCTTTATGTTGTTGTTGTTGTTGTTTTTTGGTATGTTTGTCTTATTGGTTCATTGTTTTTAAATAGTTTGTTTTGACTTTCTCTCTCTCTCTCTCTCTCTCTCTCTCTCTCTCTCTCTCTCTCTCTCTCTCTCTGGGTGTGTGTGTGTGTATGTGTGTGTGTGTGTGTGAGAGAGAGAGAGATGGGGAGGGGGAGGGGTAAAGATTGAGACAGGGACAAAAAGACAGACAGACAGAGTTGGGGAGCAGAGTTGTGTGGGTATGGCTCTGTGAAGAATATTGGAGGAGTTTGGGGAAAGGTATGAAAAAAGAGTCAAAGGAAGTAAAAAATAACCAGTCCAGAAGAGGTGAGTGGAAATCCTTCAGAGCTTTCAGGACAGAGGGTATTCCAGCCAAAGAGTGGTGTTTATGAGGCTCAAAGGCAAGACAAGGAGTAGACTGAGACCTACTTCTACTGCTCATCTCCTGTTAGGCAGACAAGAAGCTAAGAACAGTTACACAGAACAGACTTATGAAGAATCATGGGTGCAAAGCTGAAAGTTATTATCATGAAGATTGAAATTGATGGTAGAAAAATAAAGAAACACAATATTTTGCCAACATATCTCAGCACAAATACTATCTGTTGTTCACATGTATTTAGCTAAGTGAACAAGATTATGAGATGACATGAAGGTATACCCCTTTCAAAACCAATAATTCGTTAACATCTGTCAAAAATTATACTAGACAATTTAAGCAAGCACAAGACCCCACTTGGAGTTAAATACAGAAGAGGGCTTTAGTTCATCCCCACCAGTACAAAACAGAGAATTGGGCACTGAGTTTGTGGACAGCATTTAGGAATGTTGGTGAACAGGATGGTTGGTAGGATGGTATATGCTAATAAACAGGATGGTTGGAATGGTGGCATAGGCTACTGGACAGGATGGTTGGTGTGGTAGCATCTGAGCTTGTTGGTTGTCATTTAGGATGTTAGGCTCTTGTGAACTGTGTTTGTGCCCTCAAAAATTCATATATTAACGTCTTCTCCAACTCCGAGGGTGAAGAATTGGGAGGATAGGTCGTTAGAAGTAATTGGTACTAAATAAGGTCATGAGGACTGGGCCCCAGTGACTGAAATTAGTGCCCTCACAAGTCTCTAGAAAGCTAATATTTGTCTGCTTTCTGTTGTGTAGGGAATATAACTAGAAGTCAGCAGTTGGCTGACTCTCACTAGAATCCCATTGTCTGGCACTCTCATCTCAGAATCAGAGCTACATATAATAATTTTTCCCATTTTAAGCTACTTCATCCACACAATTATGTTTAGAAGTCCAAGCTGACTAAGAAAGGCTTATGGGGCTCTACAGATCTTATACTTTGTAATTGTATTTCAGAAGAGGAGGTGTCAGTTGCCTGGAAAGGCCAAACTCAACAAAGTGTTGGAAGAGGATTCTATCCTAATAAATAAGAAAAATATAATCTATTAAATTTTAGTTTACTGAAGTAAGATATCCAAGGAAATAGAGGTTAAGTGTTCAGGAGTCAGGTATTAAATTGTCTAATATTTACTAAAACTCTGTGAAACTTCAGGATATCTTCTCTATATAGAACTATTTTTTTTCTTTTTTAATATTTTTATTAGGTATTTTCCTCAATTACATTTCCAGTGCTATCCCAAAAGTCCCCCATATGCTCCCCCTGACTCCCCTACCCATCCACTCCCACTTTTTGGCCCTGGCGTTCCCCTGTACTGGAGCATATAAAGTTTGCATGATCAATGGGCCTCTCTTTCCACTGATGGCTGACTAGGCCATCTTTTGATACATATGCAGCTAGAGACAAGAGCTCTGGGGTACTGGTTAGTTCATATTGTTGTTCCACCTATAGGGTTGCAGATCTCTTTAGCTCCTTGGGTACTTTCTCTAGCTACTCCATTGGGGGCCCTATGATCCATCCAATACCTAACTGTGAGCATCCACTTCTGTGCTTGCTAGGCCCTGGCATAAATACTTTCTCATTTGTTCTTTTATTTGTTTGGTTTTGAGTCTAGTAGTAGCACAGGCTGATGTGGACTCAATGATATTCCTGGCTCTGTTTTCTTAGTGAGGGCTAAGATTGCAGGCAAATGTCACCACTGCAAGTGAGGTTTTTAAATTTTTTTTTTAATGAGAAAAAGAAACTTAAAAAACTAAACTAAATTAAAACATACCAGTGAACTTGAATCATACAAGGCAATCACAGTACAGGATTAAGCTGGGATTTCAAGAAATGATGTGTATATGTCTCAGTGCCAAAAGCTGTTAACCATGGGTAGGTTATTGCATCTCATGGGTAGCAACTTATCAGCTGCATACAGTGACACACAATGTTAATATTTGAGCATTTAGAAATGATAGTGAGTCCTGGCATGGTGGCGCACACCTTTAATCCCAGCACTTGGGAGGCAGAGGCAGGCAAATTTCTGAGTTCGAGGCCAGCCTGGTCTACAGAGTGAGTTGCAGTATAGCCAAGGGTACACAGAGAAACCCTGTCTTGAAAAACAAAAACAAACAAACAAAATGATAGTGAGGTGTTTAATAAGTGATGGTAGCTTTTGTAATTTTTTTTATCATATAGTTATTTGACCAATATATGTAGTTAATTGTTTGATTGAATTTTTAAAACCTGCAACCAGTGGTAAAGACTAGAGATATCTCACTTGTCAAAGGAGAGTACTGCTTATAATCCCATCCTGTGATATGTCCCATCCTGAGGCATCTGAAAGCACAACACAAAATAAGGCATTATATCCTGACAGTGTGTCTTTGGTGTAATGATTTCTATCCATCAGTTCATACTTAGATCAACTGTGCCATGGGCAGAAGCGTGTCTGCAGGTATGATGAAAGTCAGAGGGTACAGACAGATATTCACACACCCCTTTATCAATCCCAGAGATGACAAGAGGGAAGAGATGTAAGACCAACCAGAAGGCACACTGAATCCCAGCTCCCCTTCCTACTTTCATATGTGTTGTTTTGATATCCAAAGTGGAGCCATTGAACTCTAAGGCTGGTAGAATCTCCATTTGTAGTAACATATTCACGTTTCAACTCACTGAGCTTCAATGAAGTTTGTTTTTCCCCTAGGAGAGCTTGTGAGGCATAAGTGGGAACAGAGCAGTCAACTTGCTGTCCTCAGGGTCATGTATGTCCCTGCCGGCCAGACTTTCCTTTACAGTCTCCAAACTTACCTCCCTTTCCCCTGGGCCTTCAGCACTTCTCCTGCTAGGGGACAGATGATTTATTTCACTGTGTCTTAGAATACACATCTCTTCAAGATAACAGCTCTCTTCTCTGTCACAAATATTTTTATTTCATTTTAGTACAAACTTGGTTCAAGAAGTTTTAGAGCTAATTTGGAAGACCTGGCCTGTCAGTTTCATTTTTGTATAGAACTTTTACTAGGTTAATTTGATTCAACCATGAATTCTTTATAGGATGAGAACTCTCAGTTATTCCTCTAACTCTTGAAAAAAAAAAACCTTAATTTTTTCCCCAAAGCACACTGGCTAGGCTCCAGCCTTTTGTTTCTTTCTCCTAGAATCTGATTCACCTTAAATTACATAAGTTCCTGTTTATGTATTCAGTACATGTTTCTTGAGTACCTCTAATGTGCCAGCAATATGAAGATGCTTAATAAAGCATTTCTGGCCTCAACAAGATCTTAGATAAATGGCAGTGACTGTTTCTCAAACATTTCACTTTAATACACAAGTTCAAATGCATTATCAGGGTTATGTCCATAGAACTCAAGATTTTTACTCGCAGTGAAGAAATTTGTATTTCATAAATTAGATGCTACTAAACATTACTAAGGGAAGGGGAACTTTAAATATCTATTAGATATTATCAATGAGAATTTAATACACTGATTTTAATTAACAAGTAATAATTGTACATATTTAGCTTTAAAATAATGATGCTTTCAAACGTATATATATTGTAGAATGGCTCAACTGAGCCAAAAACATATGTGCTTCACGTATTAATAATATTTTTGTGATGATATCATTTCAAATTTATACTCATGCTTTTCAAGAATCTAATATATTTTTATTAACTGTCGTTTGCTTGTGCAATAGCTCTTACCAACTCATTGTTTCTATTTCACCGAACTGTTTTTAACAAATAAGGTTATCTCTTCTTTGTGCTAAGGTTTCATGGAACTGAACTATATCCTATATATCTAAGTATATATTTATGCATATGTTTGGATTTTGATACCTTAGATAAGCTTGTAATTAAATAATATTCTTTCTAAAGTATTCCTTCAAAGAATTCTAAAGTATTCTCAACATGTGGGTCTCAACCCCTTTGAGTGTTGAATGACCCTTTCATTGCATATCATATATCCCACTATCAGATATTTACATTACAATTCATAATAGTAGGAAAATAATGAATTATCAGTGAAATAATTTTAAATTTCAGGGTCACCACAATATGAAGAACTATACTCAAGGGTTGCAACATTAGGAAGGTTGAGAACCACTTCTTTAAAGAATTCAGAGAAATATGAATACTAAGCCAGGAACATTTCAGAGATAAAGTGCTCATACCAGCATATGAGTGCGTCCTGTGCATTAGTGGATGCTAGGTTGCTATAAGAAACCTTTATTTATCGTGGTTTTCTAATTTGACCACAGAAACTCCTTTGTCTAGCAGTATCCAAAGAACAGTGTTTCAAGGTACACACTTTGGAAGATGTTCTTTTATAGTATGAAGTGCAGTGAGGAACATCAGCCTAGAACAGATCGTGAGACACAGAAAACTGCAGCTGCCTAGTGTGGTCTTCTCCAGACCAGCAGACAGCTCATGTCTACCATGACAAAGGGAGATTTTAGGAAAATATTGAATTTATAGGAGGAACCATTGGTTGCTTCATTACCCAGAAACAACAGCTGTGCATTTTGTTATTACCATTTTGAGACCTGATATAATAAAACTTATACCAATTTTCACATCGATTTTACAGATCATTATGGAAAGATAGAGTCACTTAGAAAACAGTAGAATCTCATGTGAATGGAAACATCTCACCTTTATTTATGTGCTTATTTATTTACCTGATACAAAAGCATGTAAATCTGGGACAATGTGTAACATATGGACATGTCTACACACTGTCTAATGTTTAAATCAGGTTAAATAAATAATCTATATTCTCATTTATGCTTCAGGCATTATACTGTTCTCACAGCTTTTAATAAGATACAGTTAAGTAACACAAATTTAAAGTTACGATAGTAAGCAAAATTTGTGAAGGGATGATGGTGTAAATCTTATTAGAATGCTTTAGTTTATGCTGATACACACTGAGCAGTGGCAGAGTGGAGTGATGTCATGACACCCTAAATGATTTTATTTCTCTGTGGTTGGTGGTCTCTGAGTTAAAAGAAGCTAACAGGAAATGCAGTTCTTCTTCTTTTAATTTTTTTTTTACACTCCAGATTTTATCCCCCGTGTGGTCCACCCTCTGACTATTCTACATCCCATAGCTCCTCCTGCCCCCCCCCATCTCCACAAGAATGCCCCACTCCCCATCCCCCACCCTACCAAACCTACCCATACAGTTCTTAGCTAAAGAATGGCCTGGAATCATCTACAGCTGACAACTGAAATATACAATCTTGTGTCCTCTCCCCTCTTTACACAGTTCAGCATTCTCCCAGCTGCAGCTGCTCCTGGCTTGGATTTTGTTCTTCTCTTCAAGGCTGGTAATCTGTCTGCATCTGCATGATGCCATCATTCTGCCTGCCACTGTAATTGCATTGCTCTTCAGAAATTAGCACCGCTGTACCATGAAAGATTCCTGGGCAGCGATTCCATTTGAAACATAGCTAGAATTTTCTCCCTGGCCACATTCTGCTTTCTTGGCTGCTCTGTTTTCTCTCTTTGATTTGCTCAGTGAGTTGGTAGGAGTCATTTACAGGGCACCGCTAGCTGTGGGTTAAGGCTTCTTCAACCCTTAGCTTGCTGGCTTGGTGCTCCCCAAGGTCTTCCTCCACTTCCAAATTTCCCTGTGTGCATAAACAAAGTCAAAGTGAACTGACTTCAACAGTAATCTCTTGCTGTTCTGCAGGGAATAAAATGAAGCATGTAACAGTTTGGGGATCAAACAAAACAAACAAAAAAACCCTCTGCTTTGAAAGAAATGAAGCCAGAGGGACCTCAGCTCAGCCAAGTGATTCTAACAACCAAGTGCTCGGGCCACTTTCACTCCGATGCTTAACTTTTGTGGAAGCAAAAGAGCCTTGAAGAGAAACATGCCAAGTGAGAGGGCAGCGCGATAATGCAACAGCTACTGGGACAGTTATGAGAGAAACAGGGCAGAGTTTGCAGGACCCGTGCTGCCCAGCAGAAAGCAAAGGATTTCAAAATGTAGCCCATTCTATCATCCTAAAGAGAGGAAAAGGGCGTATCTCCCTCCTCCCTCTGTCACATCATGTTCTGCTTTTTAAATTTCTTTTTAGTATTGTTCATACTGCATTGGTGATCAGACCCAGGGCTTCAGTGCATGTGAGGAGAGCTCTCTATCACTCTTCTATGGGATCCAGGACTGGTTTTCTTTCTTTTGGGGGGAATGGGATGGGTGGGTTCGAGATAGGGTTTTTCTGTATAGCCCTGGCTGTCCTGGAACTCACTCTGTAGACCAGGCTGGCGTCGAACTCAGAAATCCACCTGCCTCTGCCTCCCAAGTGTTGGGATTAAAGAAAGGCATGCTCCACCACTACCCTGCCTGGTTTCCTCTCTTAAGAGGAATATCTGAGTCTCATCTCTTAGGGACCTGGCAGGTTCTGAGACTCTCATGGATCCAGCAACTCTGATGCATGTTTTCTGACAGATTGTTTTAGTTTTACAGGAACTCTGTGGGGTTAGAGCTATCACAGTTACCTCTCTAAACATTCTTACAACAAGGACAATAGGAATTGAAAATGTAGTAAAGGAATCTTTGCAGCTTGGTATCTGATAAACACAAACAGAAACGGGAACTTCAGGATGGAGAATTGTAGATTCCCTTCAGTGGAGTGGGGTAATTAAGGGACATAGGTTTCTGGGGGTGCACATGAGACAATTTTAAGCCTTAAAGTGGATGTGCAGAAATATTTTGGGGAATGTTGGGGAGAGGTCTGTTTAAGAATTCTTTCAGTTAAAGACTTGATGTGGTATCTCAAAAGTGAAAAGCCTTGCTGTTCTTGCAGAGAACTCATTTTGGTTCCCAATATACACAGCTCACAAGCATCTGTAATTCTAGTTCCAAATGATCTGATGCCCTTTTCTGGCTTGCACTGACACCAGGCATGCATATGGAACACATAGATATACATAGGCAAAAACACCTTGGCGCGGGAAAAAAAAAATCCCTTCATTCATACAAAGAAAGTAGTGTGCAGAGCACATAGAAGACAGAGGGAGAAACAAAGAATAGATAAATGGTGGATTTGGGATGTGTGTTTATTTCCTTGCCAACAGGAATGTAATAGCAGCAAGGAAAATTGGAGCAATGTCCTGCTGGTCTGCACCATCACTGTAAGGCACACCCTGATCTCCCTAGGAACTGGCCTTGTCAAGACCTTTGTCACTAACTACATTGACTCTCTTTCTTCCAGTGTGCTGATGCTAAAATCAAAACTGGAAAACATTGGCAGTTGCTGTTGTGGCTAACAAATACCTCTTTAAACGTACGTTGCCTGCTAGTATCATTTACCTTAATGAGCATCCCATTCATGTACTTTTTCTCATAATTATCTTTTCAGGAGAGTTAGGAGAAAGTGGTGTCTATGTGGATTCCATTCTTTGACATGTGCACCTCTCTGTCTGTTTTTCTTTGCTCTTTAAATGAATGCGGGGTATATTTGTTGTTAACTTTATCACATCCTGAATGGAAACCATGCTTTCTTGTCCATTATGATTCCTGCCCTATCTAGCTCTGTCCTGGTGATGTTCCGGGAAAACTTGCTACCAGAGCTGAAAAGCAGCAGATAACACAAACACTTCTTTACTCTCCCAGGTGAGTGTTTGTCGCCCTGGTGTTCTGGAGGTACACAAGGGATTGTGGGGGGGAAAGTTGCTTCTGCAACTGCAAACTTTGCATCATAGGAAGTCACGAGAACCCCCTCCCTCCAGAATATAAGTTATTCATGAGCTTGGGGATGAAAGGCATACGATGGGCTTCAGAAATATAAAATGCCTGATGTTGTCTCCGTGTCAAGGGGAAACACTTTTATCTTCATGAAAGAGAGAACAGAAAGAATGTTTTTTTTCTTAAAAAAAAAAAAAAACTTTTGTATTTTCCATGACATGCATAGTACAAAATTAGATGTTTTTCTTCCTCCACCCCCTAACTTTCACCTTCATCTGCAAATATCTGCAAATCCTGCTATTTTGGAGTTAGACTTTTAAAAGGAAGAATTAAAAGAGAGACAGAGGTGTTGAAGATGTGTATCCACTGTAATCAGGCTTGGTGGTATGTGCTCTCAAGCTCAGCACTTAGGAGCCTGCGGTGGTGCAGCATGGCTTTGACCCAGGCCAGTCCTGGGTGACATAGGAAAATCCTGTCCAAATATCCAATATAGACCAATAAGATCCACACTCATGCACACACACAAGCACATGTACTTACACACACACACCCCACAGTGTAATACATACATACACATATACCATACAAGCACACTCAGAGACACCGAAACATATACAAAGCACACATACACACACAGCACACACACACATACAAGCACACCCAAATTACACACATATACATATAGATACAGGCATAGATGCAGAACCTATGTAAAAAGCTGCAGTGAAATGAATAAAATATACAATGAAAATACACAATATTTATTTATTCACCTTGACAAACTATTTGTTCTTTCATTTGGTCAAGTCAAATTTTATAGGATTGTGTTTGGGAAGTGAAATTTTCAAATTTTGTTATTTACTGATGGTTATGTTATACAAGGGCAATGTTTTTATAATATAGTGCTTATTGTTCTGCTTGGTAGAGTATCGAGAAGTAGGCTGCTATTTCTCTTTCCCATTTTATAGACAGAAAAACTGAGCCTGTAGAAATAGAGTGTCACATCATATTGGCAAACACATGGTGGGATGTCACACTTCAAAAGCTGCCCTATTGATGTTTTAAAAGCCACACCCTGTTTATTAAAAGGAAATCAAAATGTAAGCCGAGAGCCATTTATTCCTCGAACCAGTGCATGAATCCCTTCCTCCTCAAAATGTGTTTCAGGAACTGGCAGCATACACATTACACGAGAGCCTGTTCTAGATGAAGAATCTCACACCTTGTCTTTAGTGACATCCTATAAATAATTGTTTTCAATTATATGTGTGTGTGTGTGTGTGTGTGTGTAAAGGAGTCAATAAGTAGTGCTTTCTGGCATTCACATTTCAAGCATTCTCTTCGTCTCATTAATAGCAAATTCCATGTAACAGATTAATAGTCCAAGGCTTGGGAATAGACAAAGATTGTGTCTGCAGGAGCAATGCAAACACCACACCTCAGACCTATAGATTCTGCATATCAATTTCACAAATTCTCCTAATACTGCAGGTATTTGGCAAGCACTGATCTAAGTCACTGTTTTGTGAGCTTGTTTTGATGTCTGCAGTGAGGGCTTCGGTTCTGGTCGGGTGCTTTTCTGGACACTGATCTACTACCATAGTGAAAGAAACATGCAGGATGGGACTCTTCTTGATCATGACAAGATAGAGGGATGAGAGTGGCCTGGCTTTCTATCTCTGGAAGTCTTGGTGTAAAGAAAAGTAGCTTTTGGAGGTGTGGCTATGTGGGACCTAGAATGACTTGGTCACGTACTCTGAGAGACTCTGGAGAACTGGAAAAAAAACAAAAACAAACAAACAAACACCAACAAAAACAGGGCTTTGCACCATTATGCAAGATTTCTTCTGACCTAGAAGGGAATGTGCTTTGCAGATCATTTGGGAATCAGAAAGTCAGAATTCTTGGCTTTTGCTTGCTATTGCATAAGCTGTTTCTTCCATGCCAGAGTGTATTTATTCCACATGTGCAGTGGAGAGAAAATGTGATACCAGGAAGGCTTATACTATACATTACCACCCATGCCTTTTATCTGCAACTCAGCCAAAAGTAGCATTTTCCACTTGTTTTGCATATAGAAACAAGCATTTACTTAGGAAAGTAGTTTGTGGAACATAAATTGAAATAGATACATTTTGTGCATTCTCTAGCATTCCCTCATCTACTCTCTAAAATATAACTGCTAGTCAATGAAAAGGAAAATGCCAGTGAAGAGGAAAAACCTTAAGTAAAATTAAAAGAAAAATGTATTAGAAATGTATAGGCAAGCGCTCAGCAGGCTGCAGCTCAGTGACGATGGGTCACTATCATGTAGTGTGGTCCTATCTGTGTTTCTGGAGCCTTCTACAGCTTGCTCCACTCACCCTACATTGCTCCCTCACCATCTCCTCTAGTTGTTCATCTTCTCATACATTCATAAGACTTCTACCACTCTTTTAACTAGTGGATTCCCAATAATTTCTCTAGCACAAATATCATCAGTCTCTGAAACCTCTTTAGATGAAGGCCTGCTATTCAGTTTATCTTTCCTTGCCCTGTCTCTTTTTGCCATAGCAATTGCACTGCCCATCAGGACACTAAATTTGTCAATTTGCTTTTCACACCTGATGCAAGATTTTGCATGGATCATTAAGATCACAAAGGGCTCAAGTTGGTACTGGTGAATCCTCTCAAGATCATCAGAAGAAAGAGACTGTGCAAAGGGGTTTTCTTACTACGTTCTTCAAAAGTGTAATTTCCTGGGTCATGAGTAAGAATCAAATATAATACAGAGAGGAAGAGAGACAATACAAGTGTGTGATCTCAAGATCTACCTTGAGATGTTATTTACAATAACTCCTAACACTATCTCTCCAGAAAAGAAACGAGGAATATTTGTCTGTTGACTTCCTCTTCTTAATGGGTTGCCTTATGGGGACTTGCACCTCTTAACTTCCATCACTTAGGTGAGGTTTCTGTGGTTTCCCAACAGCAGAGGCAATGTAGGAGCTCTGAAGAAAGAGCAAGAGCCATATAGAATGAAGGCATATACCTCAGGGGGATGCTCAAGGTAGGCTTGGGGCTTATTCTGAATCCTTCCCACCCAGACCTCCACCTCCCATGAGCAAGTATAATTTTATCAAGACATCTTTAAATTCCTTTTAGTTTATCTCAACCTTACTGCTCTTTTGAAATATAGAAGCATCTCTTTCCTCACTTTCATTAAATGTATCATCCAACCTTACCTGATTCATTTTCCTGATCCTAAAACTACAAACATTTATTTATCATGTATTTGTTTGCTTTAAGATGGACTATCACTGAATTTCTCATGTTTGTAAGACTTTTCATTTTTCTTTTTGGTTTGTTAAGACAGGGTCTCACTCTGAGCCCCTGGTTATCACAGAAATCAGTATGTATACCAGACTGGCCTTGGACTAACAGAGATCTGCTTACATTTTCCTCCCAAATTCTGGGATTAAAGACATGTGTCACCATGACCAGAAGCTTGCAATATTTGTAAATTAATTTATTCTTTCATATATTACAACCTGACCTCAATTTCCCCTCCTTCTTCTCCTTCCAGGCCCTCCCCCATCTCTCTTTTTTAATCCATTCCTCCTCCATTTTCTTAAAGAAAAGAGCAGGACTCTCAGGGTTATCAACCAAACATTACATACCAAATTGCAATAAGAGTAGGTACCTCACCTCATGTTAAGGTTGGACCAGACAACCCAGTAGGAGGAGAAGGGTCTCCAAAGCAGTCAAAAGCATGAGGAATGGCTCCCATTCTTTCTGATAGGAGTCCTATAAAAACACAAAGCTATGCAACTATAACATGAATGAATAGAGCCTAGGTTAGATCCATGCAGTCTCTGTGGTTATTGTCACTTCAGTTTCAGTGAGCCCCTGTGAGTTCAGATGTGTTGATTCTTTGGATTTTCTTGTATTGCTCTTAGATTTAACTAGAAAAATATCATTCTGAATGAAGTAATCTGGACCTAGAAATACACACATGATATGTACTCACTTATAAGTAGATATTAACTGTAAAGTAAAGGATACCATGCTATAATACACAGACAGAGAGGCAGAGTCAACACAGAGGGCTCAAGGTGGAACACATGGATCTTCCTGGGAAGGGAAAGCAGAATAGATATTTTGGGCAGACTGGGGGCTGGTGAGCCTTAGAAAAGTAAAGATCAGGTGAGGGAAGAGTAGTGGGAAAGACAACTGGAATTGGGGAACAACTCAGAGGCAAGGTAGAAACCTAGTACCTAGGACAATGGAAACTCCCAGGAATCTATGATGGTCACCCTAGCTAAGACTCCTGGTAATAGGGTGTATGGAGCCTGAATTGATCATCCCCTATAATCAGACAAGACTTCCAGTGGGGGAAATGGGATACAAAGCCAGCCATAAGAACTTAAACTCAAAATTTGTCCTGCTAGCATGATGTGTTAGGGTATAGGTGGCACAGAAATAGTTGAAATGGCCAACCAATGAGTGGTCCATCTTGAGACCCATTCCATGATAGTGACCCCACCTCTGACACTGCCTGGAGAACAAGAAACCAGAGGCCAGATAGCCCAGACATCTAGGATTGAACCAAACACACCTAGGGAAAAAAAGTAATGATTCCTAACCATACACTGTTATACTCATAGAGAGGAGCTTAGTGTCATCACCATCAGAGAGTTTCTGTCTAGATACTGGTGGAAACAGATGCAGAAACTCATCAGGTGAAGCTCAGGAATCCTGCAGAAGAAAGAGATGAATGGTTATACGATTCTTTAATACCTGATCTGTCCCATTTGACCAGCTATGTTTTATCTCTGTACTGGAATGCTTTTACTTTGGCAGGAGAGGCCATTGCTTGGCTGGCATCCTTGACTACATAAGTGGGAAAAGGGGGCTACACAACAGCATGTGTTCAGTGCCCTCTCTTCTTGATTGTGGATACCCAGGGACCAGATGCTTCAAGCATGTGGCTTCATTCACTTTCTCTCAGTGAAAGCTGTTAGCCTTATCAAAAAATCCCCCCTTAAGTTGCTTTTATCATCAGATTTAATCACAACAACAGAAACACAACCTAAAGCATGGCTGTTGTGGAGACACACCTATTGTACCAAGATGACAGATTGGCATCTCTGAGACGGAGCTTAAGAACCTGCATGGTATTGGAGATTTTTTGGATAGTATTGGAAATGTAAATGAGGAAAATACCTAATAAAAAAATGAAAAAACAAAAAACAAAAAAACCTGCATGGTTTGTTTCTTTATTTGTTTGTCTGCTTTTTTTTTTTTTTTTTTTTTTTTTTTTTTTTTGAAGTTCCCACCTGGTGTCAATGCTGCGTCCACTCTTGGAAGCAGATCTGATTTTTTTTTTTAAATCTTAACATTTGATACAAATTATGTACATGAAGCTAGCTGGTTTCTTCCGGAGTGAATGCATCAGAGAAGAGAAGCACTGTCTTGTCCATTTCCTAAATATTGCATTTGATTCTATGATAGTATGGCTGGTGTGAAGTGGGTGCTATGGGAATGAGAGGAAATGGACAAGAGTAAAAAAGAAAATCAGATATTTTGTGCAAAAATTGGAATACAGAAGATAAAGAGATTTTCAGAGTTCATTTCCAGGTGCTCTAAATTTGCAGCATAAACTCATCTACAAAGTCTCCTAAGTAGTAAAGCTCGCACAGTGTAGTGGCCATGAGTAGCGTCTTAAGACTTTAGCTCCACTGTGTGATGTTAGGTTTGTCACATAGTCACCCTCTAAACTTGCTTTTATACTCATAAAATGAGAATAATAAAATGTTGCCTAATGGAGCTATTGTGTATTTAACTGTGGTAGTATATAGAAATGGTTTTCATAACCCTTAGTATATCATGAAACACTAAAAAATGTTAACTACCATTTTATTATATGCTCCTTTAAATTGCTTCCTTGCAAAATAATATCAAGACTTCAGCAATTTAGTAGATGTGAACTCCAAGGAAATGTTGATTTTCTTAAATTTAGGCGTGATTGTGTTTATTTGAAACACTTAATATTCTCAGTTCAGAGGATTATTACTGAGGTGAAAGAATATAGTCAGAAGGAAACTGATTTTGGACTTTTTAAAAAAGGCTATACATTTTTAATTCAAAATTCCTATTAGTAAATCACAAAAGAAAGAACTTTCCAAATTAGCAATGCACTGAAAGCATATCGCAATGTGCAGATAGTAGTGCCTGGTCATTAGAACTATGTCTTGCCTCTTCTCTCACTTAGTATCCACTTGACCGTTTGTTTTTAAAACTATGTTATCTACCTCAGGCCTTAATAATCATTGCTGCCACATAGTTTAGTTTAATCTTTATAACTATTTATAAAATACATGCTGGAGCTGACCCTCTTTGCAGATGGATTGTGACAACACAAGAAATTTCTGAAATCACATAGTGACTAGTACAGTTAGTGCTTCTAACCCCAGATTCTTAGAACAAGGAGGCTAAGGCGCCCCACTGCAGTGATGAGCTCAGTACTACTCCTCCTGTGTGGCTGTCACAGAGCTGAGGGACTCTGGGACGCAGAGAAAGCACTCCAAATGGCAAGGGGAATATGAACACATAAACTACGCTGTCTCAAATTATGAAATGTTTTCTGTCACATTTCATTGATTAATTTAAGCATATGCATTTAATTTATGTATTATGTAAGCATGCTACTTAATTTGATTTATTATTTTGGCAGATGGATGCCTATAGCACTTAAGGAAGTTTCTGGAATCGCATAGTAACTGGTGAACTTAGCTTTTCTAACCCCAGAGTCTGATACTGAGAAGAATAGATAAGGCGTCTCACTGTAATGTTGTTTCTTTGCAGAAGAGCTTTGAACTTCATATCCTCCAGACTCGGACTCCCAAGCAACTGGGAATTGTAGGTGTATGTCACTGTCTCTGGCTTTCAGGTGAACTATATTGCATTTACTTTGTCTTCATGAGGATCAAGTGGTTTTCTAATAATTTTTCAGGGGAAATGATGACTATTCTATATAGGGTGCTTGCTTCTCATGTCATAAGACTTTCTTCATTTGTATCTTATTATTGTGGAAATATTCACTCAAGTCACACCTACTTAACTGTACAATTTTTATGGGCTATAATTTATAAAATGTAAACTGTGGAATCTTAAAATAGTAAGCAGGGGCAGGGGGATGGATTGGGGGGTTCAGAGGGGAAATGAGGAAAGGATAAAATTTGAAATGTAAATAAAGAAAATATCTAATAAAAATGAAAAAATATGATGTAGATTCTTTCTTACAATGTGTTCCAACACTCCAACTACCAGCTCTGCCCCTTGACAATAATCAGTGAATCCATCCAAACTCTTTCCTTCTTTTTAATTATATAATTAAGTCTAATCAAGTAACATTTTTATACACTCAAAGCTAAAAAATTATTGATCCCCAGACTAGTATAATTTCTTTAAATGAAGTATTTAAGAGAACTTTCTATATTAAGCAAGCTTCATTAGGATATGTGAACCCCCAGGCCCCCAACTTTCTCCCTTTTTTAGGAATTTTTTCAACAGTGAAATGAAAACTTTATTGTCCTTTTGCTTAAGTATATTCGGTAACCATGGTGTTCAAAGATAGAAGTTTTATAAAGGAGTTTGAAAGTGACTCAAAAGGGTCAGCTCAATTTCCATTCTTTTCATCTCCCTGTCTCCCATGGAATCAGTTTGATCCTGAGACTGGTTCATTTCAATCACAGGATGGTTAAGGAGGGCATGGAGGGAGGAAGAGGGAGGGAGGGAGGAAGAGAGAGAGAGACAGAAAGAGAGAGAAAACTATGCAATAGAATTATTATTTCAATTCTACTAATGGGCCTAATTTAGATTAGAAATATGATAATAGAATTTGGAGTTTGGATTGTATTAGCCTTTTAATAAATTCAGTGTTAGGCATAAGTGAGAGTCATCTGCAATGTCAGAGACAGGTAGATTCTACAAAAATTTACAGTTAAGGAACACTTACTTACCTGAAGTCAACTTTGTTTCCAAGTAGGGACTGAATTTAATAAATTCCAAAATATAGGCAAGTCCTTTTTTCTTCATGTTAACTCTTGAGCTGTATTATTTAAATCAAACATTTCTATCTCAGGGCTGAGGACATTGAGGCTCAGTGTGGCTATTACCCTGAATTTATATATATCTCATAAACTCCAAATAAATGTTTTCAGTGTCCTGTTACTTTTATCAAAACAAGTATAAAAAATGAATGTTTAGTGAAATTATGTCAACTAATGTCAATTGGTGTTTTTTTTGTGTGTGTGTTTTCAACTGTTTCCTTATTTTAATTCCTATTCCCTGAACCAGTTCTAATTCTTTAAGAAATGATACTTAATGATTGTGGACGTTATTGAGAGAAAGGAGGGAAATGATCAATAAGCTACCTTGTCTGCATTTTTTCTTTACTTTCACGAATACAGTTACTGATGGTCTGCTCACTCTGTCTAAATAGAATAAATTTTGTGGGTGGACTGGATTTGGGTGGAGGTGGGAACAAGAGGGATCGGGTGTTGCGGGCAGGGTGGGATGGATGAGGGAAAGTGCAGGGACACAATTGGAATTGGAAAGCTTTGGGTTATGTGTGGAAGCACTTCAGTGGAAACTTCCTGGAATCTATGAGGGTGACCCTATTGAGGATTTTTGTGGGTGGATAAGGAGTCTGAAATAGCCATCTTTTGAAGCATGGCAAGGCTTCTAGTAATGGGACCTCATTGCATTCAGCAATGGCCAAGGGGGTCCCATAAAGATCCCTAAACAACCTAGGCTGTTGCTAGAACAGATGGTTGTTCCCTGAAAACTGATAGTAGGGCTCTTTTGCTGAGAAAAACATGAATACAGTTCATTGTAAGTAGAGAGGATGAGCTGGTGTCTGCCTGCATGGAGCCTTCCCTCTACCTTTTAATTACTTGGGCTTGAGAAAGTATTTTATAAGCTTTGGAAAGAGAAGCCTGGACAACAACCTGGCCAAAACCCCTTGACTAACAATTTGTCCTGCATGCAAGATGTCCTGGGGAAATAGTGATACAGAACTTGTGCAAAAAATGTATGGTTAAACTTCAGACCCACACCACAAGATGGAGCCCATGTCCTACAATGCCTGGATGGCCAGGAACCAGAAACTGGTCAGCCAAGAGAACTAGGGTGGAACCAAACACAACTAATAGAAAAAAGTCAATGAATAATTCCTAATAATATTCTACTATACTATGAGATTGGGGTCTTGTCTACTTGTTATTAAAAAAGCTTCCTCCAACAGCAGATGAGGAACCTTTGGCTAGGGGAGGGAAAGATTGTAGAAATCAGAGCGAATGAAGGACACAGTTCATGTTCCATGGAATCAGCTAATCAGGGCTCATGTGGGCTCACAGAGACTGAAGCAACAAGCATGAAGCCCGAACTTATCTGCACCAGGTCCTCTGCATATATATTATGACCATTAGTTTGGTTATTTGATGGGACTCCTAACAGTGAGGTCAGACGTGTCTCTAACTCCTTTGCCTGCTCTTGGGACTCTTTTCCTCCTATTGGATTGCCTTGTCCTGTCTCAAAATGATGGCTTTTACCTTGTTTTATTATATCTTGTTTTATCCTGTTTGGCTATTGTCTCTTGCTTTTCTGAAGATAAAATGGAGGGGAAGTGGATTAGTCGGGGGAAGCCAGTGTGTTGCTGGGAGGAGTGGACGGAGGGGAAACTGTGTTTTGTATGTATTGGTTGAGAGAAGAATTTATCTTCAATTATTAAAAAGAGAACACCCTGCCCCTTCCTTTCGCCCACAGTAATACTCAGTAGTAATATATGTGTTGTATTCACCAATATGGGAAAATGCTTAGAGATGGTTTTGTTGTTGTTGTTGTTGTTCTCTTTTGTTTTTACTATGAACACTCAATGAAAAAAATCTACAGATTGGGACCAAATTTCACTCTCAGTTGGTTTATCCCATATCTTCTAATAGTACATCTACCTACTCTTTATCTCTTATTCCCAGAATTTAGCGAAGCTGTCACCTTTCTTGCTGTTTGTTGTATGAGTAACTGTTTTTTTATGTTGTGATCAGAATATCTGTTTGTAAAATATTGTATATATATATACAATATATATATATATATATATCCAATTGGATATATATATATTGGAGTTTGTAGACTACACAGAGCCCCTTTCCCCCATCTATGCCAAATAATATTACAATTTCTTTGTACTACTGAGATAAACTGGTTCTCCACCTTCTTAATGCTGCTACTATTTACTACAGTTCCTTGTATTGCAGTGACCCCCCCCAAATAAATTGTTTTGGTGCTACTTTATAACACTAAGTTTGCTACTCTTATGAATTGTCATGTACTTATCTGGGTCTTTTAATTGTCTTAGGCTCCATTCATTTGTCCCCCAAAGCATTACAGGCTGAGAACTTTTGAAGTAGAGAAAAGAAAGTTTTTGACTACAAGAATGTAAAGAAACACTTTTGACATCCTAGTATCCAATGCCATTGTGAACATAAATAACGGTATATACGGAGAGTAACAGTAGAGGTAGATTTAAAACTATAAACAAAGGGGATACTATGATATTTTCACCCCTTTTCTCACTTAGTCATTTATTCCTACATGAATGAATTGGAATTTCCCTTTCTCTTTAAATAATAAAGAATAGTAGTAAGATAGACAAACATGCCAGCAAGTACTAGAATGTACAATATGTGTAACACAAAGAATTTTTACAATGTTCAAATCCAGTAAGGAAGAAATCTGTTTGAACAGAGAATAACAATTACTAATACAACAATACACAAGTAAAATAGGACTGAATAAGATTAATATAAAATGCAGATCACTATTAATAAATATAGGGCAAAAACAATCAGAGAGCACAGGGTCTCGAAAGTTGTTTTCAGAGGGCATAGGATTTGTATGGGAGTTTTATAAATAGAAAAGTCCCAGACAGTCAATAACTGGGTCAAGTGTTAGTGTATTCATGGTGGGATAGAAAAGGTTTATTTTAAGACCAGTGTGTTCCAATCTTGAAGTCATTTTAGAAAGGAAGGTTTAAAGCCAAATTGCAACAGGCCTTTGCAAAGAGGCAGGGCTTTATACTCTGTAGGAGTCTCCTCTCTCAGCGGCTCTGAGTGTGTGACTGCACAATCAACTTTAGTATTGTACCACTGCACTCTCCGCATCCTCAGGTATCCACACCTGGCCTTGAGCCATTTTTTGAAGTTTTTTTTTTTTCTTTTCTTAGTAAATGACAATCTTTTCAGGAATAATTTTACTCTGTGATTTCTCTGCAACAATTGCATTACTAGACACAGCCAGTAGAGTAATAATTTCATCTGGAAACCTGCATTTTTTTCTGCAATTGGAATTTTGCCCTTTTTGCTTCTAGTCTACTCTTTCCCGTGTTGGCATGCTGAAGCAGTGTAATTTAAATTATCATTGCATTTGGACAGATAACTTCCATGAGAAAAAACCCCCACAAATCAAGACAGAGTCCTTGTACATGCAATTTGCTGTCCACAGAGTGTGTATGATAAAACCTGGTAACTGAGTAATTCAGCACTGATTCATACCCCTGATCATGATTATCATGGAGATTAACAGAAGCAAAACAAATAAATAACAAAACTCCCTAAAGCATTCACTTTTGAGAAAACGAGGAAAGTAAATATTGGTAATAATTACTCAAAGCAGCACAGCATTGTTGGGATGATGCTCATTTTTCTGGAATTGTTTTTCTACATATAAATGAACAATTTCTTTACTATATAATCATGATAGCCACACAATCCGATTTATAGCTTTAATTCTCACTAAGGTTTATCTTTAAGTGATGAACAATAATCTTACGTATTTATGGTGTACAATGTGGAATGTTCAACATATACATCAAGAAAAAGAGCATATTAAACTTTTCCTTTACTTAAAGGAAAATTTAAGAGCATTAAATTAAGGCATTAGTGAGCATAGAAGGTAATTGACTTTAGAAAATGACCCTTTATCTGCCTTGTTCAATAAGATACACAGTTCTTTCAAGAAGCCCTGTCTTGACCCCCTTCTAAGCTGCTTTGTCATGGATGACTTTCTTTGGGCATCAGATGAAGCTGAGATCCCCACCAGTCTTGAAACATCTCCAAAGGGCCAACTCCTCTTTCCAAAATAACACCCAGCCTAACAAATTCAAGATAATAGCAGTTGCCTATATAACAAAGAGAAATAAAATGGGAAATTTAGAATTATTTATCAATTGTAGCACATACTTTTTTGTATGTGTGTAAATGTGTGTATCTCTCTTGGTGTATGTATGCTGTGTATCTGCAGGTGTCCTCAAAAGCCAAGTGTCAGATGCCCTGGAGGTGGAATTAGAGGCAGTTGTGCACCATTCCACATGAGTGTTGTGAACCACATTTGGGTTCTGTAGAAGGGCAACAAGTGTTCTTAAACAATGAACCAAATCTTCAGCCCTGATAACTTTTAAATGTTTAAAAATTGTTGTAGTGGGAGAAATGGATAAGTAGTTAAGAACATACACTACTGATATTACAGGGGACTGGAATTTGATTCCCACCACCCATGGCGAGTAGCTCATAACCTCTTATGACCTTACCTTCCGGAAATACAGTGCTGTCTTCTAAACTCATGGGCTCTTGCACTCCAAAGCACATGCCAATACACAGACACATAAGCACATAACGAAACATAAAGTAAATCCTTAAGATTGTTTAAAATGAAGTCAAGAGAGCATTTAAACATGCAAAAATATTCAGAAAAACTATAAAATTAGTTAAGATTTCTCTGCCTAAGTAGTAACTTTTGCCAGAGAGTCCTCCAGTTTTTTTTTTGGTTTTTATAACAATAAGCACACACAAAAATATCCATGTAATCATTGGCTCATTCATTATACTATAAATATTACAGTGAGAAGGAAAGAAAGAACAGAGGGAATGCGTACTTTGTTGTAGGCTCTTAGGTAAATACTAGTGAATGTGTGTTTCTCTGAGTATCTGTGTACCTGTATGTGTGTTCCTGTGTGTGTGTTGGTTTGTGTGTTTATGTGTGTATGTGTGTTTATATATGTATGTGTCTGTGTGTATGTGTATGTATGTATCTGCGTGTATGTGTGTGTTCCCTCTTGTTGCAAATATTAACTTTATATGTAGATTGATGATTGCTTTTTCACAGAATAAATAGTTGAGAGATTATTGAACAGGTGGTTTTTTAGAATTTCCTTCTGAACACAATATATTCTATGTAACATTTTAATACTTAAATATCAATTAACATTGCTCCTGAGTTGTAACTCTTATAAATTGAAACAAAAGACTATTCTTTCTAGCACATGGCTTGAAAGGATGGACCATTTAGAGACTGCCGTATCCAGGGATCCATCCCATAATCAGCTTCTAAACGCTGACACCATTGCATACACTAGCAAGATTTTGCTGAAAGGACCCAAATATATAGCTGTCTCTTGTGAGACGATGCCGGGGCCTAGCAAACACAGGAGTGGATGTTCACAGTCAGCTATTGGATGTATCACAGGGCTCCCAATGGAGAAGCTAGAGAAAGTACCCAAGGAGCTAAAGGGATCTGCAACCCTATTGTTGGAACAACATGATGTACTAACCAGAACCCCGGAGCTCTTGTCTCTAGCTGCATATGTATCGAAAGATGACCTAGTCGGCCATCAATGGAAAGAGAGGCCCATTGGACTTGCAAACTTTATATGCCCCAATATAGGGGAATGCCAGGGCCAAAAGAATGGGAATGGGTGGGTAGGGAAGTGGGGGGCGCTATGGGGGACTTTTGGGATAGCATTGGAAATTTAATTGAGGGAAATATGTAATAAAAATATTAAAAATTTAAAAAAAAGAAGGGATCATTGACTGTAGGAGAGAACACTTTTTGGCAAAATTCAACTTAAACACAGGGCAGTTTGATGCCTATGATTAAGAAAATAGAACTCAGCACCATGTACATCCTAAAATTGTTATGTAAAAGGACAAACATTATTTTAACTGGTTTCAATACAACCACAAATTAGACCACAAATGAAAACAAACATTAATCTGTCTTACATCTTTTTATCTAGGCCACCCATTGTATGTCACTGTTTATTTTGATCAAGGGTCTTCTTGCCCCCATTAAGCCTTTATGGAAAAACCTGTCACAGAATCACCCAGAGGGATGTCTTTTTTTTTCATTGATTCTTTTTTTAATTATTATTACGTATTTTCCTCAATTACATTTCCAATGCTAGCCCAAAAGTCCCCCATGCCCTCCCCCCCCAACTCCCCTAACTACCCATTCCCACTTTTTGGCCCTGGCATTCCCCTGTACTGGGGCATATAAAGTTTGCGTGTTCAATGGGCCTCTCTTTCCAGTGATGCACTCCTCCATTGTTGGTGGGATTGCAAGCTTGTACAACCACTCTGGAAATCAGTCTGGCGCTTCCTCAGAAAATTGGACATAGGACTACTGGAGGATCCTGCAATACCTCTCCTGGGCATATATCCAGAAGATGTTCCAACTGGACAGAAGAACACCTGCTCCACTATGTTCATAGCAGCCTTATTTATAATAGCCAGAAGCTGGAAAGAGGGTATGAATAAAAGGGCTTCCTACTGAAGTGTGGCCAGTGGCTTTTTTGAGGAGACATGATTATTGAAACCTAATAGATGAAGGGTTAGAGAAAAAATTATCTCAGAGTGATGTGAAAGCACTTTTAAATACATTACCTAAAAAAGAACTTGCTACTATTTTATAGCTAAAATATACCAAGCCTTAACAATGTCAGTGTCTGTTCCAAGAGCTATTGAGACTCTCCTGGGCCAGACTTGTACTTTGTGCACTAACAATTCCAAGGACTATAGGTGGATAATGGAATGTGTGGACTGATTCAGAGAAGGAAATATTCTCTCAACCACACAAACATTGTACTCTCTCCTGTGTATCTGGGCAACAAGTTGCCTTTGCAACATCACTTCTGAAAGTTCAAGTGTGGATATTCAACCAACATGACTTTCTTGTACTTGAAGTATAACTATACTGATATTTAGCATTTAATCATATATCTGATGACTGGCTCACTTAAAAATTAGCTACAAGAAATGGAGAGTTGGGACAGCATTTAAAAGTTCTTAGTCCTCTTGCAAAGGATCTGTGTTTGGTTTCCAGAACCCACAACAGGCAGCTTACTCTAGTTCATAGGCTTCTGGTCATATATAAATTCATTCAGGTGCATGTGTGCACACACACGCACATGCACACACACACACACACACACACACACACACACACACACACAGAAAGAGAGAGAGAGAGAGAGAGGGAGAGAGAGAGGTAAGCCTTCAAAAAAGTTTAAATATCTACTAGAGCCATATAATAAATGTCTCTATTATTGTATTATATTGATATTCTATCTGTATTTTTCAATATATATTAAAATATACATTGGAAAAATAATGAACACCTTTACTTTAACCCAAAACTACAGAATTACATCCTGTGGTACCGAAGGCTATATATGGATACAAAACCTTATCCTCATCCACTTTACTCAGAAATTCCAATACACCCCTGTCACTCCCACCCCATCCCTTTCAGCTTAAGCATTTTCTTATATTGAAGCCTGGTGATTTTCAAGTCTCATGTAGAGTTCTTGTCGTTAGTACTATGCTTTCTGGAAAACAGATCTCAGGAGCCATTGACACAATGGCAAGAGGAACATGTAGCATATCAGAGTCAGCAAATACCTACTGTGGTTGCAACTGTGCAGGTGTGCTGCTCAGACTGGCTTTCAGGAAACTGACCCTGTGGAGACATTGACACTGTGGCTTCCACTAAGGAGACATTGAAGGGATGCCTAGGGATAGCCTTCTGAACCATCCTGCTATCTAGGACCCCTTTACCAAAATCTCTCAAACACTGCTTCCTTCCTCAGAAAGAGTGATT